>NC_063340.1:58333299-58346734 GCF_021869965.1 Rhincodon typus
TCAGCTTTCCTACTCCTCTGATGCTGCTTGGCCTGCTGTGTTCATCCAGCTCTACACCTTGTTATCTCAGAGTCTCCAGCATCTGCCGTTCCTACTATCTCTCCTCATAATATGTATTCTGTGCAGCAGTGGCAGACAATCTTCCTTTATTTTGTGAAAAATACAATGTAGGTATCATATATGGATTCCATTCATCAAATGTTTTGGCTTCAAACATAGCATCAATGGCAAAAAGGACCTTCTTTACACATGGCTGGGACTTTCCCATGATTCATGATGACACTTCACGTGAATACTATTTTTTTAAAAAAAGCTGCAATCTGCAATAGTGCTGATTAAACCCAGAATGATGAAAGAAGCTATTGGTTTTGTAACAAAGTGCATTTGGGTTACGGTATCCTCTCATTCTAAAATCAAACCCCAAATTCTTGCCAGCAACAATTGAGTAGGAGATTGTAGCAATGGACCTCTGTTCTATTCAGATCATTCTTTGGTTATTTCTTGATTGTGGGTACACTTTTCACTTCTATCTGTGTTGGCAGCAGGAAAGCCCTCTGTTTTCTTAATGTTCCACATTGGTCTGTCATTACACCCCTTAGAATAATACCTTCAACTTATTGCAGGTACTTCAGCAGGGAGAGTCAAACACCAATCTAAAGAAATTCTGAAATCTGATTCCAAATTGAAAAAAATAATAGGTTGGAAATTTAAAGTTCACACTATAGAAACATTAGTGCTTGTCTTAAGTGATCATTTTTCTAATGTGGTGACCCTATAAAATACTAATAACATAACTAAAAATGAGAGGTATATACTCAAGACATTTGAGTTACTGTGCTGTCGGTGTCCCATTCTTCTTTCATTTTCAATTCTGCAAGTGTTTATTGAATTGTCTGCTGCTGTTTCCCTAGTGTTTCTCATATCTGACTGGATTGTGGTCTAGTGCTGGTATACCTGCCATTGCTGGTCCAGCAGTATCTACATCAGTGACATCTAAATGGATTAATTGTACTTGCACTGCAGACCATTGATCCTGCACATGGAATTGGTGAACTGAAGCATGCTCAGAGTTTTGTGTTAGTAGGTTCATAATGGCTTCCCATGTCTGTGGGACATGTATTTTGAAGGAAGAGTACACTGGCATTTGCCCCATGACAATTTTAAACAGTATTGAATAATCATCAGTTTTCTGAAGATAAATTAATTGAATTTTTGCAAACACTTCAGATGGTGTGATGCCATTGATATTTTGCATGAGATTGACAGTGTGAAACATATACACCACTCTTTGTCTCATTGTGAATATTATCAAATTCTGGTTTGTTGATCATTTAATGTATACACTTCTGGTGGGACACCAGATGATAGCTTGGAGGTATACCTTGTGTATGGTCTGTTTGTAGTTGTAGTTGCGTGAGCCTTTACTCTAGTTCATTCCCTCTGCTAGTGGCTTTTTCAGCAACATGCCTTACAAAATTCTTTCAGAGCTAGGAATTTGAAGGCCACATTTTCCATATGAATTGCTATGTTTGCATGTTCTAATGATTGTGTGAACTGGAGTTTGTACATAGGACTTGTAAATTATGGACTTGCAAGGTTCACTTTGTACCTATGATCATGCTTTGGCATGATAGGTAGATATATATGGGGGCCGGAATGGAATGGATTATGCCAAAAAATGTGGCAGAATCATATGAGAGTTGTATCATGGCCAATCTCAATGTTGGGAGCAACTTGCTGCATCTTTTGTGCAACTGCTGGGTGTCAAACTGAGATTCTTGCCAGGGAATGGCGAGATGCCTATTGAAGGGGTAAATTGCTTGTTAATGACCTTATCAATTACACATCGTACCTTATTAATATGTAGCTTCCTATCTTACCAGCCTTGCCCAGCCAACTAGATGCTGAGAATTCTCAACCTGGAATTCAGAGCTGATACCCAGTGACTTCAGCTTGCTGCTTGCTCCAAAGAGTCAACATGTTAAATACTGGGCACCAATATCTCAGGACATGCTCCATAGGCACAGGGCACACTGACCTCCTTGGACCTTGGCATTCAACACGAACCCTCTTGGCATATCTCCAATCCACATGAACGATATTTTGTACTTCAGTGCTGCACCTTGGGGCACAACGGCAGCTATTATTGTAGCAAGTATACTTTGCACTCAGGAACACACACCCAGCTCGTAGACTTGACCAGATTACAGATCTGACCTGTTCATTTGCTGTTGTAGCACTTACTCCCCTTAAGCCTGTTTGGATGCTCACATCATCCTTGCCTTGCAGTTCTTGGCCTTGCGCCCTCTGCTAGAGATACAGGCTTACAGCAGCGCTGTATTGCTGCACTTTTGAGTGCAGACAAAAAGCCAGGACGCTTGTCAACAGTCCTCAGTAAAGTCAAGGGAGATAATTTTCACTCTGGTGCCAGTACAGTAACTCAAAAATAGCCTCAAAGACCAGTTCAGGGATTTAGATACAGTCAGTCAGCAACTCCAGGCAGTCAGAGTCAGTGTCCTGTCTACGTAAGGGGCAATGTTGGGCACCTCACCACCCGTCTAGACTCATTCTGCCCTATTGTAGGCTGTTTTCCTCCTGGAATGAGAGAGAACCAGTTCCTAAGAGAGATGTAAGTGAGCGGCATAGCTATGATTTTTGGTGCAGGTGCGGTGCTTTCCTGATCAAATGAGTAAGCAGCACAGAGGTCATGTAGGATTGGGGGTGGGTGAGAACAAATGAGGGAAGATGCTGACTGAAAGATTTACAGTGGTAGACCATGAGACTTGCTGGGAGGTACATACAGTAGCAGAGATAGAGTGAGTTTTTGGAGAGAAAATGGTGAAATGCTGGGGGAGTGGAGAATGTTGTTTAAACTCTTCCTACAGTCACTAAGATGTGTCATCTGATTCTAATCTGGGAGTTGGCCACAGTTATTCCTTCACTGTTGGATGTCCCATTTCACCTGGGACACAGCACTGACCCAGTCTGTAATCTACTTCCAGGCTAGGTCCAGTAGCATGGCCTTCTGTGATAGTCAGCTGGAGAAAGAATGACCCTCCTCTCCATTATCCCATCCAACAATACCTCCAGGCCCCTGCCTATGAAGCAGGGAATGAGATTTCATTTCTTCTGGGCCATGTCTTGTATGCAGAGGCCCATGCACTGCACTGTGAGTGAGCATTTCTGGTCCACAAAATCTGAGGTGGTGCACAGTTGGGTTTTAAACATGGCCTCACAGGAGGTGAATTCCTTCAGCAAAATTGTTCTTCCACTAACAAGTGTATTTCCTGTATTATAGAGAGCCTTCAGGAAACATAAGGAAGATATCCATATATTAAAAACTGCCTGAATATCTATCTGCTCACCTGGCTAGTCCATGTTCTTTCATGTTCAAACTTGCGTTCATACAAATTGCATGTTGATTCTGGTGGCAATGCAGTTGGGTCGGACAGAGAAAGTTATTTTTGTGCCCAATTAGAAGTATTTTGTGCAGTTCTTCCAGATTGAATACAAAAGGGGAATGACGATCTGCTTTGGTGTAAATATCACCTCCCTGAGGTGCTCTAGTTCATAACTTTGGCTGGTGTCATGCATGATTGGGTATAACAGAAATTTACATGAAACTCCTCTGATACAAGAAACTTAATCCTTAAACTTATACTTATTGCATTGACTCCATTGGCAACCTCTCTCCATGCATCTCAACTTTCACAGGATGGTTGTCTTCTTCAGATAAATTGTTTCCCTTTGCTGCCTCTCTGAGTGAGACCACCAGTGTTTTGTTATGAAATGGGGGGTTTAGTTCTCATTTGTCCTCAAGCTCATATCGTTTGCCTCTAAAGATTTTACTTATTTTACCCATTAAAAATGACCCTCCCCTTTAATAGCTAACAGCTGTCATTTAACAGCTAGTGCCTAGCTAGATCATCCAACTCAGGCAATTTACAAGGAACCTATTCAAATAAGGGCCAGAGAAAAGGGACAGAGCTTAATGCTCCTTCCCCAGCAGCAAGCTTAGAGGTGGGATGACATTTAAAAAGTTAGGAGTGTGACAGATTCTGTCACCATCTGATTAAGCCCTTAAGCATTTCTTCCCATCGCTACTGGTATTGAACAAGCAGAAGAGATAGTGTTGTGTTTACTTGTGGGTGTCGGTGGAGGGATGGAGAGACCCTTTGGTCAAACGCACTTGATGCCTGATTAATGGACCTGGTACCTGGTAGAACTGGGAGGGGCCACTCACCTGCCCATCCTACTCTCCCTCAGCTTTGGCTGAGGGTACCGGGTTAATCTTGGGCCTCTGCTAGGTGCTTGCCAGCATTCTTGCAGTAGAGAGCTTCTAACCTTTGATTCTCCAGCATCTGGTGGGAGGCAGTATTTCCATCTCCTTTGTCCTTACTCCTGGGAAAGACTAGATGGTTGTCATTTAAGTGCCTGATAAACATTTAATATGGTGGGCCTTCCCAACAGAGGTGACACGGGATCTTGCTTGCTGTGCTGCCGGAGGGCAAGATCCTTGTTGCCTGGACACTTGTGAAGTTGGGACTGAATTTAATCAATGAGTACAGCAGTTCCCACTGCCTGTGGATGCACAGTGCCATCAGTCATATTAATTCTGATGTTACTGCCCTTACAATCATACCAGATCTTCTTATATGTCTTAGGAATGGCCCATATCAGTTCCTGTCAGAGTGTAAATGTCTACACAGGAATTGTATACATGTTATTGAACTAGCTGCTGCCTCAACAATTAAAGAGCACCACTGAGATTTTGCTGCCATTATCTAATTGATTAGAGTCAAGGAGCTGCTAAGTAATGTGGCCAGTCCAGGAAATTTTAAATCCTGTGTACTTGATCTGTCAGTTGCAACAACTAAGCAATCAAATTAAAATATGAAGGAAGAAATGCTGATCCATCAAAGCTAATGTAAAATATGGCACAGTTAAGCTGAAACTGTTGGATTATTGCTGTGTGCAAATGCTCAACATTCATTATGTTAAAAAGTGGACTGATCCAGATGGAAACAATGTTTAATGATCTGATTAGAATGGCCAAACTTTAATCAATACCACTTTTCTTTCATATTAGTTAATTAAATCAAGCATGAGTTTTTATTCAGGTGAGTAAGGAAGGGCTGGACAGCTAATGAATTGGTTAGTGCTTGAGCCACTAATAGAGGTACAGAGTTTTAGGACAGTCAAAATAAACAGTAGGATTAGAAAGTTTGAGTTGGGCAATAAAGGAAATGAGTAATTCTACTGCATGTCAAATCTTTCTTCTGGTTCTCAAAATACAATAAATGGTCATAGAATCTAACATTTCTTTCCCACCTTTGTTGATGCAAAAATCAGTTGTAGTTCTTGTGAGGTACAAGGTGATCAGCAAAGCATACATTTAGAAATTCAGAATTGTAAGTTAGTGTTGCATCTACAATGTACATTCAGTGAAAAGACATTATTGTGCTTGGATAGAACTACAATTATTATTGATTTTTGAGATGTAATTAAAGTAATGAAAGTTCACGGTTATGTTGGAGTTGTCAGAAGGGAATGATGTGCGCGAATTATTCTTATTATTTTATATTGATGTATCCATGTGGATAACAGAAAGAAGTACGGTTTAGTAATTAGAGGACATTCAGAAACTGGAGTAAATAGGGCACACATCGGTTCTTGGTAGTAAGCAATGAAATTATTATGGTTGAGAGAGGGCTTTTATGTTTAGTAAGAGGCAAGACTAGTTTTATAAGGAAGGCATGTTCCAGTTTTGTCTTTTATTTAAACTGGTTCAAATGTTTTAATATTGTTTTGTTACAGATGACAAACAAATGTTTAAGACTGTTAATGTTTTTACCATCCTGCAGAAACTGGGAGTTGAAGTACTATGGCTTCTTTGGTGGTAAATATTTCATGCTGAGCATCACTTGAGTCATTTGCTGTGGGCTGTTGAGGTAGATCCAATTAAGTCAAACTGCATATTCTGCACATAGTGTGCTTTAGCTGTCAGTGAGGCTCAGCCTACTGCTGCAGTAAAATTGGTAGGATTCAGGTCACATTTTTAACATCTGACGAGAGTTGGAAAATTGTTTCACTATGCATGTCATACTAATATTTAGTGGCATTAGGTAATATTGCAATTTTGTCCTCCATACATTTGTGTGGTTTTATATGTAACAAGTTCACTATAAGCAATTAATGCATCATGTGCAAAGTCTTAGTGAACACATTGAAAATTGATGCAAGAGCAATATTTGTATGAAGCCAATAAGTTGTCTGAAATTAAACATCATGGTACCTCTATATCAATGTGTTAATGACAGCAGAATCTACATAAATAAAGTAACTTCACATGTGACTGTTGTTCCAAAGATAGTATCAGACATACTCAGGAGGATACGTAGAAGGGGTTCGAAAGCCTTTGAATTAAAAGATAGAATGGGAGGAGGAAAAGTAGGCACTGGTTTCAAGAGACCAATTAGTAGTGCAGGTTCTGCAATTTTTCATGTGTACTTTAAAGCCATGCATATTGTTCAACAAAACAGAAGGTAACCATCGCCTCTAGACATTTAGTGGCATTACTATCACCAAATGCCCCACTACCAACATCTTGAGGGATACCATTGACCAGAAGTTGAACTTGACCAGCTGTATAAATACAGTGGCTACAGGAGCAAGTCAAAAGCCAGGAATCTTGCAATGACTAACTCATCTCCTGACTCCCCAAAGCCTGTCTGCCATCTACAAAGCACAAGTCAGGAGTGTAATGAAAAGTCTCTGTCTGCCTGGCTAACTCCAGGTCCAAAGACATTCTAGAAACTTCACGCCATCCAGGATAAAGCCGTCCACTTGACTGATACCAAATCCACAAACTCCCTTTCTAATGCCACTGTTTATCTACCTGCACTAAATAGATTGAAACAGTTCAAGAAAGCAGCTCACCATCATCCTCTGAAGGGCAACGAGGAATGGGTAATAAATGCTGGCTGAACCAGTGACACTTGCATCCCGTGAATGAATAAATGTTTCTGTGCAATGTCATACCTTTCATTACTGTACTGAAATGTTGTTTTTCCAAATAATCTGTCAAATCACTGGAGTAATACTTGAACCACAAGCTTCATGGCACACGCATAGGTGTATCCAAATGAGTTCATCAAGGCTGATGTCTTCATTTTCGTCTGTAACGTGGAGATCATTTTCCCAAAGGAGGGGTTCCTTTTGTAGTTATGCCATAAATATTAGAGCTTAAATTCCTCAGGCCTTCTACCAGGCATTTCTATAATTTCTACAAGATTTCACGAGTTTTCTGCTGATTAGAGTTACATGGGGACTGGTAGAAACCTGGAAAATTTAGGCCCATTGTATAAGGGGTACAGTGCGCCAAAAGTTTTGATTTGCATTTGCTTGTGTCAGTGGAAATGTACAGTCCCAGCTGAATAAGCTTAAATGCTTAAGTTACCTTTTATTGTTTTTGCAACTAAATTTGTGCTGTGCATTCCCTAGCTCAGCATGAATACGACTATATTGCTTTCTGTTAATAGATTATTTCCTTCTGTTTCTGCCATTACTCATTATCTTCTCAAAGGATAAGAATAACATACTCATAGTGAAAAACTGAAAGAATAGAGGTGCAAAGATTCAAGGGGGAGGGATGTTAAGGTACATTTTCATAAAAATGTCATGCAGGTATAGAAGGTAATCAAAATAACCAGTGGAATGGAAGCATTTATATCTTGAGGACTCCGTTTCAAGGGTGTAGAAGTCAAATAAATCTTTTGTTAGACCATGCCTGGAGTACTGTAAGCAGGCCTGGGCATCACATTTTAGGAAGTAGTACAGTTTAGATTTACCAGAATGATTCCTCCAGTTTAATTCGGAAGAGAGACTACACAAACCATGGTTGTAATCCCTGGAATTTAGAACGTTAAGAGGTGATTTGATCTAAATTCTCAAGATATTAAGCGGAAGGGTCATGATTGATATAAATTGTTTCTGGTAATTGGGCAGACTAGAACTGGAGGGAATGGTATAAATATCACAGTTTAGACCTTTTCAGGAATGAAATTCGGAAAACATCTGCATACAAATGATTGTTCAGAGTAAACTACAACTGATGCTTGATCATTTATTAAATTTAAATTGAAGATTGGTTAACAAATCAAAGATATTAAGAGGTATGGAGCAAGGTGCAAATTCGCCATGATTGCATGAAATGATAGAACAAGCTTGAAGTCTAAGTGGACTACTCCCATTCCAATGTTTGTACCATTGGTGTGATCATGAAGTGGTGTTAAATCAATGCTTTTGCTGCACAATCTGTTGGATATGTCAGAATGGACAGACTCTCCAATATGTTCAAATCGGTGCAAATCTGCTTCAAGTAGTGTCCATGGTCAATTCTGGCCCTCAGTGATGCAGTGATACTTAATGCACAAAAGCAGAATTTGGTTTGAAATCCTCCTTCATTTAAATCCTGTAGGAAAATGGATGTTGCTGATGCATTCTGTGGGAAATATATTGAATGTAAAGTATAATACTATTTGCTATTTCAATTTCTTTAATCCATTTCTGGGATGTGGGCATTGCTGATGAGGTCAGCGTTCATTACCCACCCATAAATGCCCTGGAATAGATGGTGTGGAGCTACATTTTTTTGAACCAGTGCAGTCCTTGCTGTGTAGGAGCACCCACAGTGTGGTTAGGAAGGGAGTTCCAGGATTTTGACCCAGTGATAGTGAAGGAAATGCAATATATTTCCAAGTCAAAATGTTGTGTGGCTTGAAGGGAACTTGCAGGTTGTGGTGTTCCCATATATGAACTGCACTCGTCTGTCTTGATGAATGGACAAATAAATGACAATATAATTAAACAGCAATTAATATATGTCAAATTAAAAATGTTAATTTAACTATATTGTCTACCAATAAAACAAGGCTTGTAAATTATCTTTTTAAAAGTGATGTTATAATTCCAGCTGGTGTTAATGCTGGGCTAGTCAGGTCCCAGAGTGAAACTTAGCTTGAAAGACACAAATTTTGTATTTTGTTTAAACTGTGTGGTGGCCAGTTACTGAACAAGAGTCTACCAGTGTACATTTAACAGAAAGAATGAAATGTTTAATAAACAAAAATAAAACATGAACTATGTTACACTAGACAAAACGGTTAGATAGATTTCATTGCACACACCATTTAAAAAAAAACACTTTTCTTTTAATCCGAGCAACATTCTTAAAAAACCACACCTTATTCAAGAGCCATCTCTATCTTTTAAGGTCTTATGCTGAGGTCCAGGCTAGTATAGCTATAACTAGTTTCCTTTTGCTGAGTTGTAGCTCGTTCACTAGATGCTTTTTTCTAAAGCAATGAGTTCTCTCTATGACACCTAAAACAAACTGCAAACTGAAATCACTATTACTTTAAACTTCAGACTAAGCACATGTTTTTCCTAATGTCAGCTGCTAGCAGTCTTTTCTCTGCCACACACCCCTAACTGACTTCCTGGATTGTTCTCCCTCTGAGACCCTGGACCCCTGTTGCTTGGTAGCAGCACAGTTATTTTTCCTCTCTAATATCAAGGGTGTAAAATCCATGTAAACAGAAAGGTGTTTGGAGTCCTTGTTACCAAGCCCAAAATAACTCTTCAAAAGGAAACCATGTCTTGCCCTTCTTAACACATGCAGTACAAACTCTAAATTAAACATGAGGTTATATATTATTCTTAACACTACCAAAGTAACCTGAAATAATAGAAAATAGTAGAAAGGTCAGGCAGAATCTGTGGAGAGAAGTATTCTGGACTCTCCATCAGATGTGTTCAGCATCACAGGTGAATAGATTTTGGAAAGGAATAAAGCAAGGGAAAGGGAAAATGTCCATACATAATCAAGTAGGAAAATAAATAAAAAGTGACTTGTGAAAAATTGAGCAACAAGAGATGGCAGAAATAATATTAATATAATAGAAGGCATAATTAGGGAAAAATGAAATGAAGGATAAAATACTCAATGTGAGAAGTTGTTTAGCAAGGCAGAAGAGGAAGTTGAGATCTGGGAATTATTTGGTCTGTTTTTCACGGATAAAGCAGAAGGCCCATACACTGTCCTGAGACAATATGGAGGTGTAGAGAGATGTTATAGTCATAGTTAAAAGGAAGTGATTAGGACCAGGAAAACTGGAATTCATTAAAGCGACAGAGCGTCTCAGAAGAGTTGCAGCTGTAGATCAGTAAAGGTTGTGCATGGAGGAAAGTATATAGCATTGAGATGAGACTAAATAAATCTAATAGGATAGGAATAGCCAAAAATGATAGTTTAATGGAACAGACCATTTTTTTTGTTTCATATAGTCTCAAGATATGAATATTATTGTCCAGGCCAACATTTCTTACCCATATTAAATCACCCCTGAGAATTAGGTGGTAAAATGCTTTCTTCAGCCATTGCAGTTATATGATGTAAGTATACGCTCAGTGCAATTAGGGAAGCTGCTTCAGGATTTTGAGCCAGTGACGGTGAAGGAATGGGCTGTATACTTCCCAGTCAGGGTGGGGTGCTACTTGGAGGGGATGTTATGGTTGGTAGTGCTTCCATGTGTTTACTGCTTTAGTCTAGGGTTTAGAAGGTGCTATCAAAAGAGGGTTGGCGAGTTGTTGCATGTGTCACGTAGCTGCTGCATACTGCTGTCACTGATACTGTAGGTGAAAAAGTGAATGATTAAAATGATGCAAAGGATACTAATCAAGCAGGCTGCTTTCTGAATGGTGTTGAGTTTGTTTAGTGTTGTTGATGTGTGCATTGCTACCAAGCAGGGAGAATGCCAACACTTACCTGACTTGTGGCTTGTAGATGGTGCACAGGCTTTGGGGAATCAGGAAGAAAACTACTTGCCACAGAATTGACCTACTCTTGCAGCTATGGTATTTATCTGATTGGTCCAATTCAGTTGCTTGTCAATAGTAACTCCTATGCTGTTAATGATGGGGTATTAAGTAATGATAATAACATTGAACTTATAGGTTCTGTCATGTTGGAGATTGTCTTTGCCTGATACTTAGTGACACAAATGCTATTTGCCACTTGTCAGCTGCAATCTGAATCTTTTCCAGGCCTTGGTGCATGTGAGCACAAATGGCTTCAATATCTCTTTCAGTTTCCACATTTCTGACGTTATAATGGAAGGATGGCTATTGCTAGAACAGCTGACGATAGACTAACCTAGGATGCCACCTTTAGAAACGCCTGAAGCAATGTCCTGGAACTACGATGTCTGACCCCAGCAACCTCAGCTGTCTTCTTTAGTTTTATGTGTGACTCTAGTCAGTGGAGCTCATCCCCCCCATCTGATTCTCATTTATTTAATTTGTGATAGGGCTTCTTGAAACCACACCCACTCTCATACTGTTTTCATGTTAAGGATATTTTCTCTAACTTCATCTCTGGAATTCAGCTGTTTTGCCTGTGTTTATACCAAGGTCTGATTAATGTCTGGAGTCGAATCACCACTTGCAGAACCCAAATAAAGCATCAATGAACTGTCTGTTGCTGAGTAAGTGCCACTCAATCAAACTTTCAAGGATATTGTCCATGACTTTATTGATGTTTGAGAGTAGATTGATGAGATTGTAATTGGCAGGTTCAGATTCGTCCTGCACTTGAAGTGTTTTACCTGCAAGGGTATAATTAATAGCTGGAATGTAGAATTAAGTTGGAAAGTGCTTTCTTGGCTGGCACAGTCATGATCAACCAAATGGCCTCCTGTTCTGTTAATTTCATAATGTCAACACAGAAGGAGGACATTTGGCTTGTTACGTCTGTCATCCAGGAAAACTCTTCCAGACCTAATTACACTTTGCACCTCTTGCCTATACTTTTGTAGACTATGGGACTTCATTCTCACCCAGCTTATTTAAGTATGTTGTTTAAAATACGTTGAGGCTTTCAGACAGTGTTCCAGATTCTTCATGTATTCTGGGTGAAAAATCAACTTTAACTCAATTTTTTTCTAAATCTTGGACCAAGCTCTTTAAAGCTTTCTGTCCCGGTTATTGCCATCTTGAAATAAAGAAAGACATAAGTCTAAATCAATGATATGTGCCATGAACATCAAGAAGAACTATATCCTGTTCACTTTTTGAGAGTTTTGTTATCCTGCAATTTTTTAAAATCATTTTATATATCTAAAACTAATTACTGATGCATGAGACCATGAACTAATTTATTGTTTCAATGATCTGGAGGAGCCAATCACTTGCCAGTTATAGCACATGCCCAAATTTTATTCCACTGATTTAAGCAGAATTAATTTTTTTACACAGGTTTACAAATATAATTACAGGAATTGTTTATTTATAATGAAGCGTTTTATCATCGAAGGACATGTACTTGAATTTTCTCTCCAACTATATCTTGAAGTTACTTTTACTGTTGAAAAATCAAATGAAGTCTTGCTCTGAGGCAAGTTGCCCTGCTACTCTGTCCACTCATAAAACGTGCAAGTCCTGAGGATGGTACTACCATCTCATTATCTCTGCCTCTGCAAGGCACTGGAATGACCTTTGTCTGATAACCATTGTGCAATGCCACTCATTAAAGAGTGTTGAGAAGTGCAAAATGAAAGATCTGCCCTTTTGCTATTTTCTGATTCGTTCTGATTTCTGAAATGTAGTATTGGCCGTTGAAAATATGAACAAAACATTGTCCAATTTTGTATTTTAATTAGCTACATTGCTGTGTTTCGATGTTGATCCTTAACTAATATGAATGAACAAATATGAATGAGGTAAGTTTGATTTGTTTTATTATTTCACAGGATGTGGGCATTGCTGGCTGGTCCAGGAATTATTGCCCACCCTGAATGCCCTCAAAGATGTTAGTGAGCAGCTTTCTTGAACCACACTCAGAGTGCGTTAGGCAGGAAGATGATATAGGAATGGCGACCTGATTCTAAGTAAGGATGGTGTGTAGCTTGCAGTGGGACTTGCAGAAGGTGGCATTTGTACGTAATGACATCAGATTTGCACAGTTGTACAAGAATTGATTATCACCTTGATGAATTGACCTGTATGTATTGTGTCTGACATTCTGACCGATAGGCCTGAATTTTTCCCACTGGTTTTGGGAATCTGATGTCGGGGACAAATAGAAGACTCAAACTTGCACTTACTGGGACCCAGACCGGAGGAGCCTTAAACTTTAGAGAGCCTCTTAATTGTCTGCTTCCATGTTTGCCATCTATTTAAGATGGTGAGTAGCCACCCAATACTACTTAGAAGGCTGAGATACAAGGTGTAGAGCTGGATGAACACAGCAGGCCAAGCAGCATCAGAGGAGCAAGAAAGCTGACATTTTGGGTCTGGACCCTTCTTCAGACCCGTCTTCTCAAGAAGGATCTAGACCTGAAACGTCAGCTTTCCTGCTCCTCTGATGCTGCTTGGC
>NC_063340.1:58347134-58369087 GCF_021869965.1 Rhincodon typus
GCAGTTCCTACTATCTCTGAAACTACTTAGAAGGCTGGCAGCTTTGGAAGCTTAACAGCCTCACCAACTGAGATAGACACTGCCAAGGTTAATTGGAATTTGGCATCTTAAAGTGGCAGCACCCAAAGAGAGAGAAGTTTAAACACTCAGGCCAGGCTGACTCCTCCAATTGGAGGAACACCGACCAGTGGATCACTGGGTTGCAGAATTGGTCTTGCCTCATCATGGAGCCCTCCTTGATGGATGGAGCTTCTGGCCTGATGGCCTTCAGGGAGCCAAAGTTGGCAGCCTTCAGATAAAGTAGACAAAATGCTGATAAGTAGTAAGATGTGCTCTATTTGGCACCTTAATTACTTGTACTGGTGCTCATTTCAGTATCAGCGTGCAACTGATCAGTATGCTTTCCCACCCTCTGCTATTTTCCTGTCCTCTTGATATAACAGCCTGACATCCCAATGCTGGGAAAATCCTTCTCATGCTTCATTATATCTTAGAATAGAAAGGAAAGTCTTTTCCTTAGGAAAGAATACTTGGTTAATCGTTGGCAATCAAAATAAATATTATAGAGATTAATGTCTGAGGTAAATGATTAGTGAAATCAGTGTATCTAGCTTAGCTATGTGGGAAAAATGATGCATAGTGCAGAGAAACAGTACCACAAAGAAATAATGAGCAGATAAAGTTATCCCAGTGCCTGGAGGGTGAGCTGTCACATTAACACGTAACTGTTACAAACTGTATTCACTTACTTTCTGTCACTGATTCCATGTGCTTCAATTATAGCCATTATTCAGTTACAGCTTTATTCCTTAATATCTTCATTATTCTGTTCAACTTAACTGTTTGGTTCTAATGTTCTAGCTGTATGAAACATTAATTTTCTTTCATTCAGTGGTGACATTTGATTTGTCTTCCTAACTGCACACTTCTGAACAACTACAATCTGCACGCTCCCTCAGTTCTTTTGTAATAGGAGAGTATTTTATCAGTTCGTTTGTTGGTGCAGTTCTGAGATTGAGCAGCATTTGCAGAACTGTCCTGAATGTGCTAATAACTGTACAAACAACTAATTGACAGTTTAAATGAGTAGGCAAAAATATGGCAGACTATAATGGGCATGTGAAAATGTGAAGTTATGCATTTTGGCAGGAAGGATAGAGGAGCTAAATATTACTTAAATGGAGAAGGAACAGCAAAATGCTTCAGAAGAGAGAAATTTGGTAGTCCTCGTCCATGAGTCACAAAAAGCTAGCGTTGAATTTCAGTGAGTAGTCAGGAAAGCAAATGGAATGTTTGCCTTTATTCCAAATGGAGTAGAATATAAAAGTAGAGAGGTTTTGCTGAAACTAAACAAGGCACTAGTCATTCAACATCTGGAGTACTATGAACAAACAGATTGGTGAACAAAAATAACAAACCTGAGGATTGGGACCAGGTTAGAATTCAGCAAAGAAGGACCCAAGGGATTGATTAGGAAGGGGAAAATAGAGTATGAAGGTAAGCTTGAAGGGAACATAAAGACTGAAGCTAAGAGTTTCTATAGGTATGTGAAGAGAAAGAGACTGATAAAGACAAGTGTAGGTCCCCTACAGACAGAAACAGGGGAATGTATAAAAGGGGGCAAAGAAATGGCTGAGGAACTGAATACATACATTGGTTCTGTCTTCACAAAAGAGGACACAAATCAGATAGCAGAATTGTTGGAGGCAAGATTTAGTGAGAGGAAGAGCTGAGGGAGATCAATATTAATAGAAAAATGGTGCTGGGAAAATTGTTAGGATTGAAGGCTGATAAATCCCAAGGGCCTGATAATCTACACCCCAGAGTGCTTAAGGAAGTAGCTCTGGAAATAGTGGATGCATTGGTGGTCATCTTCCAGGATTCTATAGACTCTGGAACAGTCCCTGCAGATTGGTGGGTAACTAATGTCACTCTAATATTCAAAAAGGGAGGTAGAGAGAAAACAGGGAAAACCGGTGACCCTAACATCAGTAGTGGGGAAAATTCTCAAATCCATGATCAAGGATTTTATAGCAGAGCTTTTAGAAAGCAGTGGCAGGATCAGACAGAGTCAGTATGGATTAATGTAGGGGAAATCATACTTGACAAATCTGTTGGAATTCTGTGAAGATATAACTAGTAGAGTTGACAAGGGGGAGCTAGTCGATGTAGTATATTTGGACTTTAAGAAAGCATTTGAGAAAGTCCCATATAAGAGATTAATGTGCAAGATTAAAGTGCATGGGATTGGGGAACGTGTATTGAGATTGATAGGAAAGTGGTTGGCAGTGAGGAAACAAAGAGTAGGAATTAATGGGTCCTTTTCAAATTGGCAGGCAGTAACTAGTGGAGTGCCACATGGATTGGCGCTGGGACCCCAGCTATTCACAATATATATTAATGATTTGGATGAGGGAACGAAATGTAACATCTCCAAGTTTGCAGATGATACCAAGTAGGGTGGGAGGGTGAACTGTAACAAGGATGCAGAGATCCTTCAGCATGATCTTGACAGGTTGGTTGAGTGCGCAAATCAATGGCAGATGCAGTACAATTTGGATAAATATGAGGTTATTCACTTCGGAAGCAAAAACAAGAAGGCAGATTACTACCTGAGTGGCTGTAAGTTGAGAGAGGGGAGTGTGCAGCAGGACCTGGGTGTCCTTGTGCACCAGTTACTGAAGGTAAGCATGCAGGTGCAGCAGGCAGTAAAGAAGACAAATGGTATGTTTGCCTTCATTGCAAAAGGTTTTGAGTACAGGAACAGTGATGTGTTGTTGATGAGGCCACGCCTAGAATATTGTGTCCAGTTTTGGTCTCCTTTTCTGAGGAAGGATGCCCTTGCTCTCGAGGGAGTGCAACGAAGGTTCACCAGGCTGATTCCAGGAATGGCGGGTCTGACATATAATGAGAGATAGACTAGGTTAGGATTGTTTTCGGTGGAGTTCAGACGAATGAGGGGGACTGGACAGGGTAGATGCAGGGAGGATGTTCCTGACTCTGGGTGTGTCAAGAAGCAGGGGTCACAGTCTGAGGATTCAGTTATGATTGTGAAGAATGGTGAAGCAGGCTCAAAGGGCTAGATGGCCTCCTCATGCTCCTGTATTCTATGTTTCTATGAACAGTTTTGGGCATCTTATTTAAAGAAAGATATGCTAGCAATGGAGGCAGTCCTGAGAAAATTCATTAGGCTGATATCAGGTATAGAGAAGAAGTTGAGTAGATTGTACCTGTACTTGCAGCAGGGGAACAACATGGTTGGACCTTCCTCTTGGCCGTGCCGAACCACTGTTGATCTACTTTTCTGGCTTGGTAGCCGTTCATCTGGCAGTGTCTTTACTTGATGAAAGCCACACCACCAAGAGGCTTTGGGACATTAAGATGAGGAGAGAAGAGACTTCTGTTGGTGTCCTCCTACCATTTGAAAAGATGTGACACTGGCTGAGAAGCAAAAGAAAAGAGGTGGATAGGAGAGCTACGGGTCAGGTAGACACGCTGTTCTTAATCTACTCTGATGTGGAAGTGCTGGTGTTGGACTGGGGTGGACAAAGTCAGAAGTCACAAGACACCAGGTTATTGTCCAAAAGGTTTATTTGAAATCTCAAGCTTTCGGATCGCTGCTCCTTTGTCAAGTGCAGTGGCTTCACCTGATGAAGGAACAGTGCTCTAAAACCTTGTCATTTCAAATAAACCTGTTGGACCATAACCTGGTGTCATGTGACTTCTGACTTAATCTACTCTGTTAGTCGCATTTGATAGGTAGGAAACGAGCAGCTGGCTGCAGTCTTCGAAGTCATAGAATCAAAAAGTCCATCCCATGTTCAGTTAATTGTGCTAATTATAAATTTAAACAGCTCTGATTAAATTTGAAAGACTCAGTGGGCAACTGCAGACATAAGTACCTTTTTTTAACAATTGCATCAATTTTCTTTGCACTTCAGTATGGATCAACACTTTTACAACAATTAATCAGGTGTGATTGTACGGCTTCACAATTGACAGGACATAGCAGCCTGTGATATGTTGCAAAGGTAATAGTTATGAAGAGTAAATGTTCATAATTATTGGCTCAACCCATACTACTGATGTCACATACAGTTTGTAGGTGGCGATGAGGAGTTCTACTCCAGTTTTGAGGGACCAGATACATATATACCACTCCCTAAGGTCCCAGCAATTGTATTTCACTGAATATAGTTTTACTTACTGCTATGAAGCAACCATCATTTTGAAATACAGTGAATCTTCTCTAGATACTTTATGATAGTGCATTCTTTACCTCCAATTGATAATAGACCCAAGGCAGAGGAGTATTGGTAGTAGCAAACTACTTCACACAACCCCTGCAAGTACCACATACTGTAAGAAGTGGGAAATTTTACAAGCTACCAAGAACTGTCATCTGAAAAATATAACATTGTTACAGTGGTATGGATCTGACCCCCACCACAATGAGAGGAAATCCACAAGGCTCAGAAAAGGATTGAACCACGATACTTTACTATTTTAAGTGTATTACCACATTAAGAATGCATGGACAACAGAAATGTAATTACTGATAAAGAGAGACACCAGCAGCTGTGGAAGTAGCAAAAAGGGAAGCTTAGCACTTGAAAGGTAAAACTCCATTCAGAAGCTGGCTAGAAGTGCTGGGGCAAGAATGTGCACTAGGAAAAGAGAGAAACCCTACCTACAATTAGAAAATGCAGGGGCGTTAGTGAAAGAGGGCCCACAAGATGCAATTGAAGACTCTAGGAGGTAATGGTAGAGATCCTTCAGTGTAAGGGAATAACAAGGGGACACAGAGTCAGGAAGGCCTGGGAGTTTATTTAAGGCTTAAAAACAAACTTGTTAGCAAGAATATTTATAAAGGACCCAGCCAGAAAGCTTTATTTATGTAGACTAGAATGCTTGGTTTTTTTTTAGGCTATGAAAGGTGGCAAAACATCCATTTTATCTGGGAAGAAGTGGGAAAGCACCACCTTGTCTGCAAGAGGCAAGGAAACCTAAGAAGAAATGGGTAGCTGCCATTTTAATTGTTAAAAAAAGGCTGGTAAAACCCCGTAAAAGGTGAGAAAATCTAGTAAGCAGTAACGTGATACATGCAGTAACGTGATACATTATTACAAAAAATCAGATTTGAAAAGCTTGAAAGCAGTTAATTACTACAGAACAACCAATAATACAATTCAATGCTTTATTGAAGAATTCAATATAGTATTACATAATCAGAATTAAGGAGACTGGCATGTAAGGGAAATACTGCAATATTGCTGTGATGCAGAGTTTAGTAAGTCCTGTGATCATTCGCTTTGAAACAAGCTGTAGTTGTAAACAATAAGCAGATTTAAAGCAATATTGAAATTATTCTTTTCAGTAATAAGATTAATCACCACATTGATGAGAAAAGGAAAAAGATACAATACTTCCGAACACATTCCAGATCAGAGGACAATATATTGATTGAACTCCCTGGAAGAGCCAGTTCTTAAGATACATATTGTCTTAAAATTGAACAATAAGACTGAAACTGAGCAAGTGAATCCATTATTATATTCAATGGGTTCAATTATCAATGATGTTATTAACGGAGGAAAACATCGAAGAGTGTAGACACTTTTGAAGATGTTCTTAGAACTTTTGGCAGTTACTTCAATTTAAGAACCTATAACGTTTTTGCATGAGCAAGATTCAGCAGAAGAGTTTGGCTTTTGGAGCAATATGAACATGGTCATTAATGACCTCCACAAATTAATGGAAAACTGAATATGGAGCCTTTAAAACAGAATTCCTAATTGACAGAAATGTTGATTAAACTCTTGATAAAACTTTGTCAGATTATTTACAGTCCAAAGCAGATTTAATTTTGGAGAAAGCTATTCAAATTGTGTTGAAAGCACAAGCCAGGAAGACTCAGACGTATCCCTGAGATGAGGAGAACAATACTATCTCAGAGGATAACATTGCGTCTTACTTTTTTTAAGGTATGGATACTTTAGAGATACATGTGACATCCCATACACAGAGATCAACCTGTTGCAAAAAAGCAGTGTCACTACTGTGGGACAACAGGACTCTCGGACATAGACAATGTCCATTCTGAGCCACCATGCCACCCCTTGTTAACTTGGATACTTTCATTCAGCCTCAGTGAATGCAGTATTAGTGAAGCTACAGTGTTCCCTTCCTGATTTGTACCATTTGAGAATTGTTTCTTTCTTAGCAAGATCTCTGTTACTATTGCTGAGGATCATTCTCAGGATGATAAGGAAATGAAACTCTCTGTTTGAACATGCATCTTATTGACCTGTCTCCCCTGATGTTGCCAGATCTGCTGAATATTTCCAGGATTTTCTGTTCTTTTTGGGAATTGCCATTTACTTTGAATAATTTGGAAATACCCACATCAGCCACTCAAGATAGTGCAGTAGGTTTTTGGCAAATATTTTTGTGTTTAACTGCTAGTATCTCAAAATAAAATTTCAGGCCTTCTTATTATCTTACAAGCTTTGTTTTTTCTATAAAATAAATGTTAACAAAAAAAGTGTCAAAGTCATTGCATATGAGAATACAATTTTAAAGAAAGTGTAGTACTCTATATAGGACTGCCATATGTTGTTTTCTGTTTTTGTGTTGGAAACTGGTTTGATTACATTCTTGAAAGTTGTAAATCGATTTTAAAAGCAATTACAGAAGATTCACAGTTCTAACAGGGTTTTTGATTTGCTTTTTTACAAATGCTGGCAGCAATAGGTTTTCATTTTGTGTTAGTTTATATCTGTTTATTGTGTTGAATGTTCTGAACATGCCATATCTTAATGACATTAGCTTTCTTGTTTGACGTATTACAGAAGAAACAGAGCTAAACAGTTCAGTTTTTCAACTGAGTGGTAGTGTTGTTATGCTGAACCCTGTATATAGTGGCCTTGGCCTCTGGAACTGGCTCTGATTGTAGCAACCTGTTCAGATATCATTTAGTCCATCCAAGATGGTAAGGCATGTAAAACATTATCTTAGACATTTATGTATATTCCTTCATATGCAAAACTACTTCATTTATGAAGGTTTTATTTTCCATACATCATTTAGAAAAAAACTTTCCCCTCAAACCACCACTTACTTTTCACTTTCTAAAATTATTTATTAAAGCTTTCTGTTTCCACCATATCTTAGCAATTTTCTGTATCTTGTTCCCTTGTCCTCTGCTGGAGATGTTGACCCCAGCAAAATTCTGTTGGACAGGCTTTGGCATGTTGCTGTCAGTGCAGTACCTATTTTTCTAAGCAATCTGTTCCGAGATGTTATGACATACCTCTGGAGCAGATGGGACTTGAAGCCAAACCTCCCTGTCCAGAGTAGGGACATTACCACTGTGTCACAAGAATCCATACATCTGGATGTTTCCATATAGATCTTATGGATGAGGCATGCATAATTAACATGTGTATGATATTTAGTCATAGAGTCATATGGCATGGCAACAAACCCTTCAGTCCAAACATTCCACACTGATCATGTTCCCAAATTAAACCACTCCCACCTGCATGTGCTTGACCCATATCTCTCCAAACCTTTCCTATTCGTGAACTTTACCCCACTGCCTTTTAAACATTGTAATTGTACCTGCATTCACCACTTCCTCAGCAGTTCATTCTACACATGAACCACTCTCTGAATAAAAAAAGTTGCCCCTTGTGTACTTTATCCTGTCACCTTAGACATATGCCTCCTAGTTTTGAACTTCCCACCCTAACGAAAAGACCCTTGTCATTCACCTTATCTATGCTCCTCATGATTTTATAAACCTCAATAAGATAATCCCTCAACCTCCCATGCTTCAGTGTAAGAAATCCCAGTCTTTCCAGTCTACTTTTATATCTCAAACCGTCTACTCCTGGCAACACCCTTGTAAATCTTTTCTGAACCCTCTCCAGTTTAATAATATCCTTACTATAACAGGGCGACCAGAGCTGCACACAGTACTCCAGAAGAGGCCTCATCAACATCCTGTATAACCTCAACATGATGTCCCAACTCCTATACTCAAATGTCTGAGCAATGAAGGCAAGCATGCTAAATGCCTTCTTAACCACCCTGTCTACCTGTGACACAAATTTCAAAGAATTATGCACAGCAAATAAATGTCTTATCATACTCTTCTTTCTGTTCACCACATTCTGTTGGGAAGATAGAATGTTGACCTTTATAATGAATCTTCCGTGGAATACTATAAGCAATGCATTTCAATGAGAATTGACAACAAATTAAATGTTGGCATCCTTGGAAATTTCATTATGATTCTTCAATTGGTGGACGAAATTTATATTCAAAGCAAAATAACCTTAGCAATATTTAACCTGATTTATCCTAGATTTATGATAATTTGTCACAGAACACTGTGATCCTAATATTATACATACTGTTTCCAGCCTTGTAAACAGAATTCAGAGTGATAAGACTGATGATACATTTTGTGATTGCATGACCCACTAAAAATGCATTGACTTGTTGAAGGCTCACCTGTTTTTGTGATAATAGGGAAGTACAGAGGTTAACAGGTATAAGTCATTTTTAAAAGGCCATTGTGTTATCCGGAACATGAATCCAGCAGATGGGGGGAAACAGATGATCATTGTAACTGCCTGTCACATAAGCAGTGGCATGAGAAATTAGTGTGGTCACCTTCGCTCAATGCCTGAGAGTTAGAAGGTCAAGAGTTCAAATCCACTCTGGTACATGTTATAAATAATTTAGTGCAACACTGAAGGAGTACTTACTGTATGTTAAAGATTACATTATTTCATTAGTACACTTATGATCTTGAAATTAAGCTTCTGCTGTTTCCTTTTTTGGCATCTTTAATGCTTAGTTTTGAATTTCTGGTTGAGTCTGTTATAAAAGACAAATTATAGTGAATCACAACTGTGAGGAGTGAACAAACTTCTTGTGAATATTTTAGGCCTGTGAAACAATCAAGCCAAGAAATATGTTAGTGCAGTGCTTGTATTGAGGTACAGAAGAGGTTCCCAAATATTTAATATCGCGGGAAGGTGTTTGGTCCTAAAGCCAGTTATAGGTAAAGACTGTTTTAGACAGGTGCCCTGAACACCTATACAATGACTTGTGCCATCATGGACAATAGTATGTTTCTGGTGCAGAAAGTGTGGGTTCACCACATTGAAAACTCAGGTATCCATTTTACACCCGTAAATAGGCAGGACACAATGTAAGATGCTCAGCTGATTCTGGAATAGAAGAGCTAGATCTTGTGATTCTGATTCTGTATGGACTCAGGTAGGAGAAGAATTGATATCCAGAAACCAAATCTGGAAGTCTTGCCTCCATTGCCATTGGAGCAGGAAAGAGCATGGGTTTGGTAACCACACAAGGTGTTGTTTCAAAATTACACATTCCATTCTGGAAGAGGGAATTTCAGAACTTCAGCAATTTTTAACAAAGCAGCTGGGTTTTGAAAGCCTTTCTGAATTATACTTGGTGCTTTGGAGGTTGGAGGCGTTTAAAGGCAATTTAAAATGGTGTTGCCACCTTTATCGTTCATGAGGTACTACAGCCTGAGTTAAATTTGTGATTACAAAAGTGCATTGTGACATTGTTGTGAATGGAAAATGTAAGTGACCATTAAATAATGAGTTATCAAGTTGTTATCATTGAACAATTGGTAACCTATCAAGTGAAAAAACAGCATTTTAAAAATGCAGTAGAATATATTATCAACTAGATAAAGTGCTGTTCAGCATTGTATAATATTGAAAAGCTGACCCAGTCTGAGATTCAAAATTACTTCTTTAAACTCTCCCCAGGGCTTTTCTTAGTTCTTATCGGATCAGATCAGATCAATCATTAGTTTGGCTGTTTGAAAGTTTTGACAGATGTATGAGCTTTCATTCTTTGCACATCTGCTGAACCATCGGTTTGGCTCTTTGAAAGCTTTGAGTGATGTCTGAACACTTGACTGTCTTCAAGGACTCTAATGGATGCTGCACTACAGGGTTTGTTGACATTGTTATTTAGAAGAATGTAAGATTCTGTATGTCGGGCTTTGTTTAGAAAGGTATTGTCGGGGAATGTTAGCTTGTTTATGTTTGACAGATTTATTAATTTCTGAAAAAAAATCTGAAAAGTATAATAGTTTTATGTGCCTAATCAGATAATGTTTGGTTGTTTTTACAGATTTAACAGCATTTCAAAAACCTTAGAATGGTATTGTATGGTTTATGACTTCTGTTAATAATGAATAGTGAACAAGTGGCTTGTGGGTTCAGAGGGTAGTTGGGGGTGGTGGCGAAGGTTGGTGACAAGGGCTAAGGGGAAGTAATGAGGGGTACTGTTTTAGGTGGGTTTACACTGATGTGTGAAATCAGGTCCATGTTTGTGAGAATAGAGGTAGGCTTTTTAATCTGGCTGTCTCAGACTATTGTGACAGCAGGCCCAATGCCAGGCAATGCCTACGCCAAATGAAAATCCTGTAGCCAATACTGCCAGAATGGAGACAGGATCACTATAGCAGACGTATGAAAAATTCCCAACTTCTGATTCCTGTCTCCATTATGAAAATCTGATCCTAAAATCTTCAGTATTATGACTGGGATGCTGTGAGAATCCTTGGGCTTTACTACAACCACTGCGCTAAACTATTTCTTGATATAAGTGCAGTGAATTGAATTGGCTGAAGACTTGCTTCTGCTATGCTGGATGAATTGTCCACTCAATACGTCTGGCTGAAACTGCTGCAAATGCTTCAGCATTGCCTTTTACATGTTTCCACTGGGCTACACCATCATTGTCCATGTAGGTGCTCATAATACCTCCTCTTGTCAATAGTTGTTCAATTGTCCACCACAGTCTAAGACTGTATACGCTGGACTGCACAACTTTATCTAATCTTGGGTTTGCAGAATCACATAACTCTGAATTTGGTCCACAGCTTCTGCTGTTTGGTTTGCATGTTGCACTGTATTGTAGCTTCATCAATTGGCACCTCATTTTTACGTATAACTGGTGCTTCTTCTGGCATGCTGTTCTATGCTCTTCACTTGGACTTGTCTCATTTAATTAATGAACCTCCTGTCAGTGGAAACACTTTTCCTCTTATTTCTATATGAAAAATCTTCATAAATTTAAACAGTGCCAAGTAGTATTGCTCCTAAGTTGTTTGCTTGCAGTCTTATGCTGTAATGACTAGAGAAAATCATTTTGGGAAATAAAAATAACAACTGATTACATATCTATTTAGTACAAAGGAAGGTTGAGTTGGAACCATTAGATAAATTATTGTGTTTGCCTAGGAACTAGCCTTTCAAGCACCACAGCAGAAAAGGCATTGTTGCATGTGGCAATGAAAATACAGAGCAACCAATGTCAACTTGTACTTTCATGAAAAATAATAACTCACGGCCAGTCAGAAAAATTATTGGAACATTTCAACCATTTGTTTAATGTGGAATCCACAGACCTTCTGCAGTAATGTGTGGTCACACTAGCTGTTTTGCAGTGAAGCATCCAAACAAAATTGGATCAAAGTTATGGAACTGATTAATTGGCTGAAAGTACAAGAGTCCCAGCTGTTGTGATATTGTTCAGTGTTCAAACTTGGCAAGAATTGAAGGTGGATCAATCACATTATTCAATACATTGTGGAGAGTCGAACAAACTCCATCCAGTTAACAACAGAAAACAATTAGCTTTTGAATGCGGAGGGGACCACTACTTTGATTATTTCCTACTGTGCTTATTCCCTGGGAAAGTCATGTGTCAGGATTTGGCCAACATTAATCTTGTATATTTGTTCTACTTAGGGGGTGAAATGCTATTAGATGAAAAGAAAAGAGTTGTAATTTTGCCAAAGAGTAAAGTTCTGAGGATTGGCATATTTTAGACTTCAGCAAAGGATGACTAAGGAATTGATAAATTTGTCCGTAGTTCCTTCAGTGTTCTCTGTCTCCCTGTTTCCTGCATAGCAATCCACAGGGATCAGTCTAGAGACTAGGGAATCTTGGAAAAAGCAATGCAACTGCCGAATCTGAAGTTACCTCTGTTAAAATTCGAGGATGTAAGCCAATAGATCCACTGGACTTGTCAACTACTTGCACTTACTTTTTCTTTACAACTTACAGATTGAATAGAATATGAGAGTAAACTATCAAGACAGTTAAAATCAGTTAGCAAAAGCTTTGGTCTGTAAAAAAGAAAAGATGAGCAAAAGTAAGTATGGTTCCCTTAGAAGCCAAGGGAGGAAAAATTCCGGTGGGGAATAGGAAATGATAGAGGCAATGTACAAATACTTGGGTAGAAGAGATAAAACCATTATAACACTAGTGGGGATGTAGGGATCTAACAAGAATGAGAAACATCACTCTAAATCTAGAATTGAAAACTAGCCTCAGAAATGGTGACTGTGAAACTTTTAACAATTGTAAAACCCATCTGGTTCATGTTCTCAGGGGAAGGAAATCTACCAACCTTACTCAATCCTGCCCACAGATCTCTGGTTGATTCTTCAAAGCCACCCTGTTTAAGGGCGGTTTAGGGATTAGCCACAAAAACGAACCTTGTCCATGACCTCCACTTTCCAACAGAGAATAAATGAAGTCGGAAGAAACCCCTTGTCCCAGTATTATTTGAGGAGATAATGAACTCCTTTTAGGTTAGTTTCTGGTTGATTTCTACTCATGCCATCTCAGTGTAGAAACTCTGTGTTCAGGAAGGGTTTACCACTCCACAGACCAATCAGTTGCTTGTTGCTGTCTGAATCTCACGTTGTACACATCCCTGGTGCCAGTTTGCCTGCTTCTCCCACTGGTTGAACAAACAGCCATGTAAACATCACTTAAAATAAGTATTGGTAATCTGCTTTTTTAAAAGTGCAGCAATCCTTTCCACAAACCTTTTTTTTTTAAAACAGTCCTTTTCCCATTTCAGTCCACAATCAAAAATGCCAAAAAGTTAGAAGGTACAAGGAAATATAGAAGATAAGAAAAGTAGGCCATTCAATCCCTCTGGCCAGCTCCACCATGCAATATGACAGATCATTGAGCTCAGTACCTTAATCTCGCTTTCCCCCCACCATATCTCTTGATCCCTTTAGCCACAAGAGCTATATCTACCTCCTCCTTCTTGAAAACACATAATGTTTTGGCCTCAACAGCTTTCTGTGGTAGCGAATTCCACAGACTCACTACCCTCTGGGTGAAGAAGTTTCTCCTCATCTCAGTCCTAAAAGGTTTATTCTTTATTCTCAAACTATGATTCCTGGTCCTGAACACCTCCCCTCACCCCACCCCCACCATCAGATAAATCATTCCTGCATCTAACCTGTCTATTCCTGTTAGAATTATTCAGTCTTTACACTGGAGAGGGGAATACAATGCATTCTCTGATTATGGGAAATATGACATTGAATGCAATATGTGAGGGTGAAGTCAGTAGAAAATAGTAACAGGAGCAGGCCATTCAGCCATTTGAGCCTGCTCTGTCATTCAATACAATCATGGCTGATCATCCAACTCATTACCCTGTTCCCACTCTCTCCCCATTCCTTTGATCCCTTTAGCCCTAAAACCTGACATGGTTAATTAACAGGCATTGTGTGCAAGCTGTTTGATTTGTATGCAAGCCCTGTGGTGGTTGAGGTTAAACTTTAAATGCTGAATGTTGCTTTTTCTGTTCACAGAAAATGTTAGTAGATTGATTGAAGGGGTGTGGAGATTGGTGAGTGGACAGTGCATGAGTCTGCATAGATAATGATGCCTGAATACTCCATGCCTTCTCAGTACATGATTAAAGGGCACTAGGCCCTCTGCAGGTAGAAGATTTTGTCTCTCCTGTTCACCAACTGTACAAAGGCCACGAGTATTCTACTACATCATTGTTACTCTTCTTCCTGTTCAAAATCTCTTGCGTGTTCCAGTACATGCTGCAGCCGGACTGCTCCTTCCTTCTAAGAGGTGCAACCTTACTTTAGGTAGTGCAGGTTAGCTTTTAGTAATTCTACAATGCATAAACCTAGGCCCCTGTTGATGAATGCAGCAACTCAGTAGCACCTTTAGCACTCAGCTGTATGCTTTCAATATTTAGGTTCAAATTGCATGATGTTTGCCTGTTGCCTCCTTGGAAAGATTAGGTTAATTAAACAACTCAGTTTATCATTACTCGTTTTTGTACTTTATCCAAATCTCCCCTCCTAGTTGTCATGCTCAATTATCTAGGATCTTAGTAAGATTACACCCAAAATACTGTGTATTCATCATGCAAGGCAAACATATCCCTTCTCCTACTCCGGATGAGAGGATGTCCTGAGTAGAGATTGAAAAAGGTACAAGTATATATTCATTTGTATTTAGAAGACTGACAGCTGATCTAAATGTAACATCAGATTTTTGAGGAGCTTGAAAGGCTGATGTAAGATGGATGTGACCCCTACCTGGGGAGTCTAGGAAATTTCGCCATTCAATGTGTTGTGAATATTTGGAATTCTCTATCCCAGGGAGTTGCAGATGGTCAACAGCTGCACATATTATGGACAGAGATTGATTGATTGTTGTATACAAAAGGAAACAAATGAAATAGGGATAGTGCTGGAAGGTGTGGTTGAAATAGAAGGTAGCCATGCTCTTAATGAATGGTGGAGCAAGCTCAAGAGGATAAAATACGTTATTTCTAATTTCTAGTGCTGTTAAAGATTTTTTTATTGTTCTGTTCAACAATTGACTGGACTTTGAATCCAATTACGAATAGAAAGATTACTTCAGTCGATAGTTTTGATCCGTACCACTGATCTCAAAAATAGCTTCCTGTCACCAATGAGACTTTGTGAGTGCTTCTGACTTGACTTTTGCCAACAAAAAATCTACGTACACTTCAGTAGTTGTCAAGATTTCCTAGTAACTATATTCTTGTTTTAACTCATCTGATCATGACACTTTCTAAATGTGAATAATTCAGAAAGGTGTTATGAAAACACAACTGCTCAAAGAAGTTGCAGAGGAGATGACAGCCTAATGATATTATCGCTGAACTGTTAATCCAGAGACCCAGGTAATGTTCTGGGGACCTGGGTTCAAATTCTGCCGTGGCAGATGGTTGAATTTGAATTCAATAAAAATCTGGAATTAAGAGTCTAATAATGATCACAATTTGTGGAAAAACCTGAATGGTTCACAAATGTCCTTTAGGAAGGACACTGCCATCCTTACTTGCTCTGGCCTACATGTGACTCCAGACCCACAGCAATGTGGTTGCCTCATAACTGCCCTTTGTGCAATTAGGGATAGGCAATAAATGCTGGTGTAGCCAGTAATGCCCTCATCCTGTGAACGAATTTTAAAAAAAGAAGTGGACTGAAATATGACAGCTATTATAGCTAGTTTGACCCCTTTTATCACTGACTCATATATATAGTGTGATTTGATCACAGCCATCTAGCCAAGGGACCTACTAAATTTAGAATCAGAATGAGAATCAATTTGTGAAGAATGCAAGGTATATGCTCTATTGACAGCTTCTACCAGTTGCTTCTCTAAAAGTCACAATAATATTAATTATGTTGACCATTTCATCGACCAATGTAGAAAGATCCACTCCACCACCACCATTCATGTACAGATGAAACAAACAATATACTTGTTGCATTCACCATGTCCATTCTTCAACAGTAGTTGTCATATCATGTTGCTGTAGTTCCAAAATGTGGTCTGTGATTGGAGCCCAATTACTGGTGGAAATCTAGAAATATCAGTCTGAAACAGATTATGAAACAAGTGATGATCATCTGACCTTTAATATATAGCTTCAAAATCAACTACCCAGTATCAATTAATAGCCATATATCACAAATGTCTCTGAAATAATTCCACAGAGGCCATTATACCATCACCAAGTCATCCTTCATTTATACGTGAAAAGTCCCTGACTCTGACACAGCCTTGTCAGAGTCAGAACCCAGAGTGTCAGTATCTGTGACGCTCGTCTTTTTATCTGTCAGCCAGGGCTTCTTGATTGAACCAGATTAACAGCTCCAATCCGGGAACTCGTATTCTACGCAGTCCGGCTGGTTAACCTCGTTATAATCACTATAGTCTCAATCCTAACTGGACTAATACAGTCAATTTTAGCTCTTCCCAGCTAATGGAAACCAGGCTGTATGGTTATTAGAATTGAACAGATAACCTCTCATTCAAATCTCTTTTCTCTTCAATGTAACCAGAGGCCTTTGTAAGAAGCCTCATAAACTGAGGTCCTATTGGTTTGATAGGACCTGGAAAAAGTGTTAAATGGGGTGAGAGTGAGGAAACTGCTGTAACTTTCCAGTTAAGCTTAGGCAAGTGTCAACTAGTTTCAAGACTAAACAAATCATGTCAGATAGAAAGAATGAACTTACAATGTGGCAAAAAGTAGTGGTAAGCCAGAGGATTGGGAAAGTTTTAAAAACCGACAAAAATAACCAAAAAAAAGGAGAAAATAAAGTTTGAGAGTAAGCTAGCAAGTAATATCAAAATGGTAAGGGCTTCGTTAAATATACAGAAAGGAAGGGAGAGGCCAAAGTGAATATAGACCCCTTGGAGAATGAGGCCAAAGAAATAATAATGGAACCAGGAAATGTGAGAGGAGTTGGATAAATACTTTGCATCAGTCTTCACTATTAGAAGGCACTAATAGTGTTCTAAAAGTACTAAATAATCAAGGTGCAAATGTGGAAGAGGAAATAAGTACAATAGTTATTACTCAAGAAAGACTACTAAGGAAATAAAGGGGGCCAAAGGCTGAACGACCCTGGACCTGATAGCGTGCATCCTTGGATATTAAAGGAAGTAGTTACAGAGATATTGGATACACTTATTGAATTCTTTTAAGAATCTTTAGATTTTGGGAAAGTCCCAGAGGATTGGGAAACTGCCAATATAACACTTTGTCAACCGAGAATGAGACAAAAATCCAATAACTATAGGCCAGTTAGCTTAACATGTGTTTATTAGAATTCTTTCAGGAGATAGTAAACAGGATAGATAAAAGGGGATCCAATAAATGTAATATATTGGGATTTTCAAAAGGCATTTGATAAAATACTGCACGTTACTGTTCATTGCACCACTTGTTTTGGTGTCATCTGCAAACTTAATACCATGCCTCTTATATTCATATCCAAATCATTTTCATCATTTATATAAGTGAATTGGATGTGAATATAAGAGACATGGTTAGGAAGTTTACAGATGACACTAAAACAGGTGGTGTAGTGGGCAGTGAAGAAGATTATCTCAGAGTACAATGGGGCTTTGATCAGATGGGCCAATGGGTCAAGGAGGGGCACATGGAGTTTAATTCAGATAAATGTGAGGTGTTGCATTTTGGTAAGGCAAACCAGGGCAGGACTTATACAGTTAATGTTAGGGCCTTGGGGAATGTTGCCAAACAAAGACACCTTGGGGTGCAGGCGCATAGTTCCTTGATGGTGGAGTCACAGGTAGCCAGGGTGGTGAAGAAGGCATTTAGCATGCTTGCCTTTGTTGGTCAGAAGATTGAGTGTAGGAGTTGGGATGCCATGTTACAGCTGTACAAGACATTGGTTAGGCCACTTTTGGAATACTCAGTATAGTTCTGATTGTCCTTCTATAGGAAGGTTGTTATTAACCTTGAAAGAGTGCAGGAAAGATTTACAAGGATGTTGTTGGATCTGGAGGGTTTGACCTATAGGGAGAGACTGAATAGGTTGGGGCTATTTTCCCTGGAGTGTTAGAGGCTGAGGGGTGATCTTCTCAAGGTTTATAAAACCATGACGACATGGATAGGGTGAATAGCCAAGGTCTTTTTCCTAGGGTGCGAGAGTCCAAAACTAGAGGGCAAAGATTTAAGGTGAGAGGGTAAGGATTTAAAAAGGACCTGCAGAATAACCTTTTCACATGGAGGGTGGTTTGTATATGGATTAAACTGCCAGAGGAAGGGGCCGAGGCTGGTACAATTACAACTTTTACAAGGCACCTGATGGGTATATGAATAGGACGGGTTTAGAGGGATACGGGCCAAATGCTGGCAAATGGTACTAAGTCAGATTTGGATGTCTGGTTGGACTGAAGGGTTTCATTCCATTCTTTATGAATCTATGAGTTTATGAATCAATGAAAGGCTACTTAATAATACAGGAGCCCATGATGTTGGGTGTAGTACATTAGTATAAATAGAGGATTGGCTATCTAATAAAAGAGAGTTGGAATAAGACAATAATTTTCAGGGTAGGAACCTGTAATTAATGGAGTGCCACAGTAATCATCACTGGGGCCACAGTTATTTACTATTTACATGAATGACGAGGATGATGGAAGTGAGTATATTATCACAAGACTTACAGATGTTGCAATAACAAATGGGAAGGCGAGTATTGAGGATGACACAAAGACTCTGCAGGGGGATATAGACAGCTTAAGTGAGTAGGAAAAGTCTTGGCAGATTGAATATTATGTGAGAAGATGTGAGTTTATGCTATTTGGCAGGAGAAATATTATTTAAATGAGGAAAGACTACAGAAAGCTGCAGGAAATGGGGTTTGGGGATTCTTGTACCTAAATCACAAAAAGCTGGGATAAAGTTTAACAGGTATTAGGGAAAGCATGTGGAATGTTGGCCTTTATTTCAGACAGAATGGAGTATACAAGTAGGAAGTCCTGCTTAAAACTATACAAGGCATCAGTCGGTCACACCTAGAATACAATGAACAATTTTGGTCCCACTATCGAAGGAAAGAAATACCAGCATTGGAGGCAGACTAGTGGATGTTCACTAGGTTGATCCAGGATGTGAGGGAAAGTTGCATAGGTTGGGCCTGTATTCATTGAAGTTTAGAAGAATGAGAGGCAACCTTATTGAAACATACAAGATGAGGTTGCAGACTTGCTCGCCGAGCTAGTGTGTTTGATTGCAGACGTTTTGTCACCCTGTTAGGTAACATCGTCAGTGTGCCTCTGGTAAAGCGTTGGTGTTCCGTTTGTTATTTATGTGCCCCGGTTTGCTGGGGTGGTTGGTATTACTTTGTACAAACCACTGAAGAATAAAACCGGGAGTAATACCAACCACCCCAGCAAACCGAGGCATATAAATAACAAGCGGGACAGAACACCAACACTTCACCGGAGGCACACTGATGATGTTACCTAGCGGGGTGACGAAACATCTGCAATCAAACACACTGGCTCGGCGAGCATGTCTGCAACTTCGTTCACAACCCAAGTTACAAACCTTCTCAAAAACGTTAAACTTACAAGATTTTTGAGGGGATTGACAAGGTAGATGCAGAAAAGTGTTTCCTTTTGTGGGAGGCTGTAGGACCAGAGGGCATAATCTCAGAATAAGGGGTTGCCCATTTAAGATAGAGATGAGGAAAGGTTTCTACTTTCAGAGGGTGGTAATTCTGTGGAATCCTTTACTGCAGAGGCTAGGTCATGAGGTACGTTCAAGAATGAGATAGATTTTTAATTATTAAGGGAATCAAGGTTTATAGGGAAAATGTAGGAAAGTGGAAATGAGGATTATCAGATCAACCATGATCTCATTGAATGGCAGAGCAGACTTGCTGGGTTGAATGGCCTATTTTTGCTGCTATGTCATATGGTGCTAGTGTGGACCTTGCAGCTGCTCCTGGGATTTCAGGCTTAGTTAAAGATTTATTGTAGTTTTTTTTACAGTTATTACGGTCATTATATTTTACTAATATAAAATTTTTATTCATTTTGTTTCATTAACATTCAAAAAACCCAAACCAAAGGATTAACAATTTTTTTCAAACAGACTTTTTATTTAGAAAAGCTTTTCAGGGTCTGCAGTGAATGGCTGAGGTTTTTTTTATTCTAACTTCAGAAGGTAAAAAAAGACTATGTTTTAGAGGGTTTTTTTTGGAAAATCCAAACAATTTTTTTTTAAAGTAAGTTGTGTTTTCATTTTGGGGAGTCCTACATGTGGTCAACTCTGGAGAAGATTTTTCTTTTCTTCGAGAAATATTTGAAGAGGAGTCTCTTTTTTTAAAATCAGTTAATCAGCTAAGTGATTGATTTTATTTAAGTCTTGTGTTTGATGTATATATTTTTAATTTTTTCCATTTTAAAATTATTTTCTGGAGGTAATGGAAGAGATTTTTTTACGTAAGGTATTATTGAAAGTTCCTTTTTTAGGCTTAATGTTATTAAGGGCAAATTTGAGATACAGAGTGAGATGGCTAGTAGATTTAGAAAAGTTATTACATAGCAGGATCAGTCAGATAGACGGGTGACTATCGAGAAAGGTATGAAGGTAGTTCAAAAATTTCTGGTGGCTATTCCTCTATCAAATAGATATTCAGTTTTTGGAATGTAGAAGGGGATAGTCTCTTCAAGGAAAATAGAAGGGCAGTCAGTTATTGGACACTTGAAATGATTCTTATGTTGGGCAGTGTTTGACAAGATTTAATAGAATTATTGTTATAGGGGACTCTCCTGTCATGGGCATAGACAGGAGATTCTGTGACAGGGAGCGAAAATTTAGGATGGTTTCTTGCTTTCCTGATGCTAGGATTAAGGACTTCTCTAAACATTCCAAGCATATTGTTAAAGGTGAGATTGAGAAGCCAGAAATTGTACACATTGATAGGAATGGCATTTTTACGGAGAAGATTAAAGCAGTACAGAGTGAATTTAAGAGGTTAGGTAGAAGACTAAAAAATAGAAACTTAAAAGTAGTAATTTTTGGTTTACTTCCAATGCCAAACTCAAACTTGGCTGAGAGATGGACAAGACTGGCAGCTCATTGTTTCAGGTTTTAGATGCTATACGGTGGATAGAAACGAAGGCGAGAAAGGAGGGTGGTAGGTGCGTTTGATTCCAGAATACGTTACTGCTGTAACTAGGGAAGATATTTCTGAAAAATTATCCAGTGAAAATATACGGGTAGCAATTACAAATAAGAAAAGGAAGAATATTTTGATGAGATTGTACTGCAGGCCCCTAATAGTGAGAGGGAAATTGAGAAACAAATACATAGGGAGGTCTCAGATATATGTAAGCATAATAAGGTCATAATAATGAGTGATTTTAATTTTCTAAAAATTGATTGGGGCTACAACAGTGTTAAAGGTTTGGATGGTGAAGAATTTATTAAATGTGTTCAAGAAAATTTTCTTTAATAATATATAGATGCTCCTACTACAGAAGGAGCAAAACTAGAATTTCTTTTGGGCAATGAGGTAGGGCAGGTGACTGAAGTAAAAGTGGGGAAACACTTTGGGTCTAGTGTTCGTAATTCTATTAGTTTCAAAATGGTTATGGAAAAGGATAAACCTTCCATAAACGTTAAAGTTTTTAATTGGGGTAAGGCAAATTTTAATGGTGTGAGACAAGAACTTTGAAAAGTTAGAGTAGACTGTTCGCAGGTAAAAGGACATCTGACAAGTGGGAGGCGTTCAAGAGTGTGATGACGAGAGGCATTGTATTCCTGTTAGAGTGAAGGATAAGGCTGGTAAGATTAAAGAACAATGGATGAATAAAGGTATTGAGGTTCTAGTCAAGAATAAAAGAGAATCTTATTTTAGATATAGACAACATGGTTCAATTGAATCTCTTAATCAATATAAAGAGTGTAGAGGCATTCTTAAGAAGGAAATCAGGAAGCCAAAGAGGGTATATGAGATAATATTGGCAGATAAGGTTAAGGATAATCCAAAGAATTTCTACAAATACATTATGAGCAAGGGGGTAACTAGAGAGAGGGTAGGGGCTCTTAAAGATCCCGGAAGTCGTCTTTGTGTTGAACCTCAGGAGATGGGAGAGATACTAAATGAATACTTTGCATCAATTTTTACTGTGGAGATAGAAATGGAGTTTAGAGAATACAGAGAAATAAACTTTGATATTTTAAAAACAGTTCACATTACAGAAGAGATAGTAGGAACTGCAGATGCTGGAGAATCCGAGACAACA
>NC_063340.1:58369487-58404241 GCF_021869965.1 Rhincodon typus
CAGCTCCACTTACCCGCCCACTCACCATAACCCTTAATTCCTTTACTGTTCAAAAATTTATCTAGCCTTGCCTTAAAAACATTCAGCGAGGTAGCTTCAACCGCTTCACTGGGCAGGGAATTCCACAGATTCACAACCCTTTGGGTGAAGAAGTTCCTCCTGACCTCAGTCCTACATCTGCTTCCCTTTATTTTGAGGCGATGCCCTCTAGTCCTAGTTTCACCTGCTAGCGGAAACACCTCCCTGCCTCCACCTTATCTATTCCCTTCATAATCTTATATGTTTCTGTAAGATCTTCTATAAGTTTAGGAGGTCTTCGAGAACATAAAGATGGATAAATCTCTGGGACCTGATCTAGTGTATCCCAGAACATTGTGGGAAGTAAGGGAGGAAACTGTGAGACTCCATGTGGAAATATTTGCATCATCAAAAAGATGGGTGAGGTGCCTGATTTCTGGAGGGTGGCTAATGTACCTTGGTTTAAGAAAGGTGTAAGGAGAAACTGGGGATTATAGACCTGTGAGTCTGACTTCAGTTGTGGGTAAATTGTTGGAGGTGATTATAAAAAGTAGGATTTCTGGACATTTAGAGAGACAAAAATTGATTAGGGATAGTCAGCATGGTTTTGTGCAAGGAAAATCATGTCTCACAAACTTGATTGAGTTTTTTGAGAAAGTTACCAAAAAGGTTGGTGATGGCAGAGCAGTAGACATTGTTTATTTGGATTTTAGTAAAGCCTTTGACAAGGTTCTACATGGTAGACTAATTAGTAAAGTTACGTCACATGGGATTTGGGATGAGCTTGTGAATTGGATACATAATTGGCGTAAAGGCAGGAGACAGAGTGGTTATGGAGGGTTGCTTTACTGGAGGCCTGTCACCAGCAGTGTTCCACAGGGATCAGTTCTGGGTCCTCTTTTGCTTGTTATTTATATAAATGATTTGGGTGAGAATGCAGAAGGCATGGTTAGTAAGTTTGTGGATGACCCCAAAATTGGTGGCATAGTAGACAGTGAAGAAGGTTTTCTAAAATTACAAAGGGATCTTGATCAAATGTGTCAATGGGCTGAAAAATGGCAGATGTGTTTAATTTGGATAAATGTGAGCTATTGCATTTTGGTACAGCAAACAAGAGTAGGGCTTATACAATTAATGGTAGGGTCTTGGGTAGTGTTGTAGAACAGAGGTAGTTAAGGGTGCAGATGCATAATTCTTCGAAGGTTCTGTCACATATAGACAGGGTGATGAAAAAGGCATTTGGCACACTTGCCTTCATTGCTCAGTCCTTTGAGTATAGGAGTTGGGACGTTATGTTGAATGTGTACAGGACATTGGTGATGTGTCAAATTATGTAGTTCCTCAGACAATGAATTCTGCATCATGTGAATAATATCCAGACTTGGACTGATAAATAGCACAAATGTTACATGCTATGAAAAGGTCAAATAATGACTATCTCTAATTAGAGAGAGCGTCCAGGCACCTACTAACAACATTACTATTGCCAAACCTTCTGATAACAAGACTTTGCAATCATCATTGACCAGAAACTCATGTGGTCCAGCGACATAAACAGTAGGACATCTAGAGGTTATAAGAGAATTATGTGAAGCCTGTCCACTATCCATAAGGCACAGGTCAGGAATGGTAGAAGATACCTGACTGAATGGGTAGAGCTGTGCGTGAATAAATTGATAAAGTAATAAATAGGATTCATTTAATCTTATGATTAGGAATAATACATGTTAATTATAAATATATTATTATCTTTGTGAAGAAATTGAATATTCCAGGTGAAATTAAATTAAATGCCTATTTAATTTTGCGCTCCATTCAAAATGTGTCCTATCCAACATTCATCATATTAGGTAATTGAATAATATAAATCTAGTTTATGTAGATAATTCAGGCATACAGACTAATTTAAGAAATTATTGCAGTACAACAGCAAACTCTTTATAAATTTCATACTTTGGTTATTAATACTTTCAATCGTTACTGCTTACAAGAAGAACTTTTGAATACATTTCAGAAGACAGAGCATGTGGCTAACACCACTGCTAGGTGGAGCAAGATGCGAACATGCGTAAAATTGGAATGTTGCTTTTAAAATTTGTAATGGCTGTTCATTCCTGATAAAGATCCATAGAGAAAACTCTATCCTGTGTCATCCATGGTGACTATTTCTGACAACATGGGCTTCCACCAAGTATGAAAGCACTGGTATCCAAAATGCAGCTCCATTGAATAGCAGAACGAAAAACTAATTTTATAGGAATCTGAATAAAATGGGTTAAGGTGAGATTTGTGGCAGAGTTAGGGGCGAAGTTTATCTTGACATCAGCAATATCTTGTTGTATTGTCCAACTGATCAGTTCAGAGATATTATTACACATCTTTGGAGCAGGTGAGACTTCAACCCAGTCCTCCTGGTCCAGAGGGAGGGACATTACCATTACCAAGACCCCTGTGCTGCAGCCTTTGTACTCTTCTTAAGCAGCATGGCGAATTTCTCACTGGGCAATGGTGAATTGCCAATTAAGTGGGATTATTGATTGTTAAATGCCTTGTTGACAGTCCAACTCACTCCATCACCTTTCAGGTTTCTATCTTACTAAACTCACCAAACAAGCTACATATTGAGAAATCTCAGCGCAGAAATCAGAAAGGGTTGAGAAATCCCTTGTGCTGGAAATGTCTCAAAAAAAGACTCAATGCAAATGGATTCAGTCAAAAAGAAAATGTTCAGGCAAATGAAAAAAAGAAAAAAAGTTGACCATACATTCATCTCCCTCGAGAATGCATTGTGAGATATAACTACAGTTTTTTTATCCAAAATGTCTGTTGAAACACTGCCTGTTCCTGTCACTTGTTGGAGCTGCAATGTGAGTGTATGTGTGCAGCTCCAAATGGATTATGATGGCCATATTTAATGATGGTGCCCTATTGCTGTGTTGGGAACAATTTTAAAAAAATAAGAACACGTTTAAAATACTTTGGCTGTAGAATGCTTTGGTTAGTCCCAAGGATATGGAAAGTTGTATATAAATACATGTTTGTTTTTCATGTACGCAATTATGTGTAGTGTAATGTTGAAATGGAATTCAATTTATTTTTATCTGTAATTGAATGTCTCAAATGGATTAAAATGTTGTATGGAGAGCATGTTAATTTTAGTTTAATATGATAAATTAAGGCAGAATAATCAGTGATTATTCTGACTACTGTTTAGAGAGAACACAATGATCTCTGAGAGCAACTCAATCACCAGCAGAGCTGGATTGAATTTCTAATTAGACATTAAAATATCAAGAAATCTCCAATTATATGATAGAAGCGATCAAAGCATTTTATGGATCATAGTATTGTTCTTTCTGAATGCATTACATTAACTCCAGAACTTGATTTAGGGTTGCTATACAAAGACAGAGGGCTGAATCTTATGTTTTTTTGGCTAAGTCTGAATTGTGTCAAAGTTTTTGAATTTTCCACCACAAGGCCTAGTGAGGTTTCTCACTGTGTCTGATCAACTCACCTCATTAACTACCTACCACACCCCTATGATGTCCCTCATATCTGATTCATGTCCTTGCTTTACAATGTGCCATTGCCAGAACAAATCACTGCTCAGGAGATATCCTAGAATTCATCGGGCATCCCTGCTGTACCATTTTTGAAAGGCCGTGGTACACCCTAGACATTGTACACTATCAGCCTGGAACTGTCTACACAGTTCCTGACATTTGTCCTGGATGTGGCAGACAAGGGAAAATTGGCACCCATTTTGTGGACAGGGGCTTGGTTGTACTACTGGACAGGGTGATGCAGACCTGGGACTTCCTGTTCACCCAAGATGAGCAGAGAAGGCCATGACACCACACCATACCAGCCTGGTGTGAAGTTGCCACCTGGTTGAAGAAGTCTGTACCATCTGAAAGACTGCCCAGCACTGCAGGAAGAAGTTTAATGTCCATCTCCACTCAGGCAGGGTAAGTCCCACCATCTTCTTTCCAATACCTCACACTCACTCTTATTTCTGCCACTGTATCCAACTCCCACCATGGCTCATTCTCCGGCACTCTCGCTGTTCCCTCCAACATCTTTCCTCCCTCACTCTCTCCCACCTGAAACCCCTGACAACACTAACCATGCATGCCCTCTGGACTTAACATTCCAGGACCTGCTGACCAAAGGCTAACTGACTGAGGACTGCTGACAACCATGACAAACTTCCTTCCTTTGTGTCTGTGTTAAGCAACAAGGCAAAACGGAAATAATATGAGCTTGGTATCTCTTGCTGAGGGGGCAAAGTGCTTAAAGGCAATGCAAACAATGCTAGGCAGAGCTGTTATGAGCATCCAGGTAAGCTCAGAGTGAATGTGTGATATGACAGTGAGTGAAGAGCCTGGTACGGTTGAAGAGCTGGGTGTATGACCCTGAGTGCACAGAATCCTTGCTACAGCTTACAATGAAAGTTCCTAGTCCACTCTGAGGTGCAGCATTGAATTGCAGAAGTGTCCTTTAAGTGAATCGGAGAGGTGTATTGAGGGTTCTCAGAGGCAGGCCCATGATGGATGCCAATGTCCATGGACAAGGAGTGCATATGGCTAGTGCCCAAGGAGCGTGCCCTGAGATTTTGGTGCCCTTTATCCAACACAAGGATTGTTGGGAGCGAGTGAGGTTTCCATGTCAAGATTTCTTGATATCTAGCATGCGGTTTGGTGAGTTTGGTAAGATAGAAAGCTGAATATTAATGAGATGCATTGGGTCATCAACAGGCATTTGACAAACTATGTTCCCTCTTAATCGGGAACTCACCGTTACCTAGTGAGAAACTCACCTCACTGCTCTAAAAACCATAAAGGATGCAATGAGCTGCTCCTTACATCAAGATCAGTCTCACCAGACTTCTCGTCCAATTCTCCCACCAATTTTACCATCGCCCATATCGCTCAGATTCCAATAGGATTCTGGCAAAATGTTTAGCACAGACACAGCTTTTTTGAAACAATAAAAAAGTGTGAACGCTATCTGTTTAACTGAAACAAGCTACAATCTCCCCTAGGTGTTGTTGATAGTACATGCTGGTAAGGAATTTCAGTTACTTAATTTCAAGTTTCCAGTAACTCTGAATATTTTATAAAATTGAACAAAAAAAAATTGTCACTATCTGTTAGAAAGTACTAGTTACCATATTTTGCTTCACAGAATGCACACAAATTGTCAAAAGGTCAGTTAACATTTGAAAAGTGAGAGGTCTTTGTGCTGGTTGTGACTCTTGAGTAGCATAAACTAATGCATTGTTTACCCTTTTAAGATGCATAATATTTGTACTCTAAAATGCGCATAATTATCACCTGACTACATAAATAAATTAATCTATAAGATAAAAAATGTAGCAGTATCCTGGGAAGACCAGTGCAAGTCTCCTAACTGTCATGTTCTAAATCTCATAAAGTAGTATTTGCGGGACAGTCACAAGACCTCATAGCCTCTTTAGACCCAGTGACGAAAACTTTAAAAAAATTCCTATACTGCACATTTTCATTGTGGTATAACATTTGCAAGATAATGAGCAATTTAAAAAAAAAAGCAAAACAGTGTTAAGATTTCACAGTGACATTCTTATGGAAATTTTTAATGAACCATTGAACCAAGATGCTGTCTGATGTCTCAGTTGGCTGGAAAAGATTCAATTTTTAGTTGAAGTGTGGAGGAGTTATTTGGTGTCCGGGAAGGTATTTATTCTTATTTATTCGATATCCGTGAAACAAATTATCTGGTCATTGTCACATTCCTGTTTCCTGGGTCTCTCTGTGTGAATATCGGCTGCACATTCCCAACATTACAACAAAAACCATACTCTTCAGACCTACATAAAGTGCTTTGTCTGAGGTCACAGAAGGCATGTTACATGCTTTCTACATGCTTGCCTTTTCCAGACTGTTTCTTTACCTAGAAGCTACATTTTACATTAGCTCTGCCTTTAAAAGAAATGCCATATAGCTCCAGACTTAGTGTAGGATAGATCTTTTGAGCCTCCTCTGCCATTCATTAAAATCATGGGTGATTGTGTTGTGTTCCCAACTCCACCCTCTTTTCCACCTCCCTTCCAGTAATGCTTGACTCCCTTGTCTATTAAAACTCTCTCTATCTCAACCTTGAACAAATGCAATGACCCAGCCTCCACTGCTTTCTGGGGAAGAGAATACCACAGACTAACAACTCTCTGAGAGATAAAATTCTCCTCAACTCTGTCTTATAAAGGAAAACTGCTTTTTCTTAAACTATGTCCCTTGATCTTAGTGTCCCTTACATGAGGAGACATCCACTGGCTACACACCCTATCCAGTCTCCTTGGATTTTATATGTTTCAATAAATTCATCTTTCAATCTCTAAACCCCAATTGATATAGGCCACCCTGTTCAATCTTTCTTCATAAAATAAGCCCTTCATCCCAAGAATTAATCTCGTGAGCCTTCATCCACCACATACAAGGCATATGTATCCTTCCATTGTATAGAGTACTAGATCACACTAAAGTCCTTTGTGCTCCAACCCAAAAAAAGCCAACATATAATTTGTTTTCCTAATTGCTTACTAGACCTGAATGTTGAACTTTGTGTTTTTTATACAAGGATACCCAAATTCCCCTGGTAAGGAAGTATTTTACAACAACAGTCATTTTAAACAATTCCGTTTCCAGTCTGTGACATAACAGGCAAACTCTAGAGTTAAAACATGCTGTGAAAACCAATAGAAAGTAATTTGTTTAAATTATCTTAGTATTTTCCTTATGATCATTATAAATTCTCCTGTGTCAGCTTCCAAAGGACATATAATTACTTTCACTACTCTCTTCCTTTTTACACACCTGTCAAAGTTCTTACAATCTGTTTTTATATTGCTTGCTGGTTTCTTCTCACTATTTTTGTTTCTTTGGATCATTCTTTATTGGTTTCTAACACTTTTTACCAATCTTTAGGCTAACTACTCTACTGGGAAACATTTTCAAGCTCCAATGAAATGCTACTCCTTTCCACTTTATTTAGCCACAGATATATTCACTTTCCTTGTGGACTCATTTCTTTGTGGAGTGCATATTCATTGAAGGTTATGAATTATTGCCTTAAATGTGCTTAATGGCTTGTCTACTGTAATACTTTTAAAACTATTTTCTCAATCTATTTTAGCCAACTCAATCCTCATTTTGACATAATTGGCTTATTTAAGCTTAAGAAACTGAAGAGGTGTAATTATACCTTGGAATTACATAGACAGACACTTTTAATAATAACACATGAATTTGGACAGGAAGTGAATGCAGACTTAAGATTTGTAATAGCTATATTACACATGGATTATTATATCTAATATTGTAGGCATATTTTTCTATCGGAAGTTTTTAAAAGTTTGGATGACACTGTAAAAATTCACCTTTACCTTTGAGTGTTTTGCACAAAATAAGGAATCAGTTAATGTTCAGATTTGATCTCTAAACAATGACATCAGTGATTGCACAAGATGTCTTTGATAACATGCCTATTTATATCATATAATGTTTCTGTTGTTAGAAAGCAGCTGAGCTGAGCAGAAACTTGGAGAAATTGGAGTAAAAATCACAATGATACTGTTAATGTTCTTTTCCTATTTTTGGTCATTTAATATCTGCTGCTTTTTTAGGTAAAATCTCAGGGTATTGTGTTTTTATTAGGACTGTGATAAATTTCAACAGTCTGTGAGTGAGCATCACAGTCTGTAAAACTAACCGCACACCGAGCAGAGGCCTTATTTGCTTTTTGAAACCAGGTGGCGCAGCAGTGGAAGGGGTTTTTGTATGAGGACACAGTGGGAAGGTGGGGCTGATGATTTGATAGAAGGCCACAACAGTTTGGATCTTAATCTGTCAACCTTCTCTACACTCAAGACAGTCATCCCTCACTTCTTCGATCCTGCTAAATCCTGAATACCTCCAACCCTGCTGGACTGTAGCTTTCTGAGTGCTGTAAAGCCCATTCCTCATTCTGCTACTTTTTCTGCCTCTGCAAATCCTGAAACACCTCAAAATGCTCAGCATCCTTAAATCATTTCTGTGATATCAAAATTAGTGCAACAGTCTCAGGCACTGACAGCTCCGTCTTGAGTGATCTAAGATCCCTGGTTCTCAAATCTTATCACATGCTTTAAAGTCCAGAACATGTTCTCTTCAGTGTTCCCTGGGAACAAATATTTGAATCCACTGCAAGTACTATCAGACCCTTCAAAATGGCATTTGCTCATCATCATAGGGCTATCCCAAGGCACACAAATTAGTGTTACTCCAGTACAACTTGTCACTGCATCAGTGCTTATACAATATCATAAACAATACTTTAGGAAATAGATTAAAATGTCGGTAGGTTGTACACCTGTCAGGTGACATCTGCCACGCCCAATGCTATCCTTTTGTTCTCATATTATGCTTTTATACTTCTGTGTTTTTGGTATGTACTTTTTTGGGTCAGGAAACCTTTTTGTTTGTTGAGTCGTTAGATCACAGAAGACAGTTGCTGCCTGTACTTGATTTTGCAGTGGAAAACACTGGGGAGAATTTTCCTACTCTTGGAAATGGGTTCGGATCAAGAGAAGGAACCCAGAAAGTTTTGTAAGGACTGTGTTGATGTGGATTGCTAATGTGTTTCTGCCCACTGCTGCCTTTCCTAAGGTGGCTGTGCCCAGTCATGGCAACCTGTGTGACTGTGGTGGGAAGCTTATTAAGGTTAATAGCAGATTTTGCACAGCAAGTCAGCTTTTTTTGCGTAGGAGCCCCCATTACGTCAGCACCCTGTCAATCTAGAGGAGGAAGCTGCACAGTAGGAGATTGGAGCTGAAAATTTTGAAGGATTTTTAGTCTTTACAGGTGGAAAATAGCAAGGCTGATGTATTCCCATGTCATAGCCTTGCCATTGAATGAGTATTTCCCCGATACTGTTTCTTCTATTAGTGCTGGCACTGACCTAGTGACAGCCTCTCCTGTCTTATAATGAAAACACTTGCATTGCATCGCTGCTGCTCCCATGACTTTGCTCTCCACAATGCTTCCATTTGTGGTACAGTTAAGGCTGTCAACCATTATGTATCCACCTCACCTCAATTTATAAATGCTGCTGGTGTGTGTCTGTTTTCTTGTTGAAGGAAACAGACAGCCAGGAGAATGTGGCAGAAAATAATTGTTTATTGCATTACCACATATTTCAGAAGTGCCCCAAACATGAATTTGGAGCACAAGCAGCGTATTACAGAGGAAGAAAATGGCTCTTTTTCGGCTCCAGGTTTTGTAAGGCTGACAACAATAAAAGGAGTAAAGATGCTTCAGCATGTTGTTACTTAACATATTATCATGCTGTTGGGACCAGTTTTTAAACTACAGGTTTTGGCTTTGGGCCACGTGGAATATGTGGTGATTTCATACATTTAGTACAACACAAGGGGAGGTGATGGCCGAATGGTATGATCACTGGGCTGTTAATCCGGAGACCCAGCTAATGTTCTGGAGACTTGGGTTTGAATCCCACCATGGTAGGATACCTTTAGGGAAAGAAACTGCCATTCTTACCTGGTCTGGCCTACATGTGACTCCAGACCCACAGAAGTGTGGTTGACTCTTAACTGCCCTGTGGGAAATTAGGAATGGGCAATAAATGCTAGCCTAGCTAGATACTCACATCCTGTGAATGAATTTAAAGCAACATAGCATATGACAGTTATTATGGTTTCAAACTTTCCAATATCAAGCCCTTACCATTCTTCAAGTTCCAATGTGTGTTAACAAGTTTCTGTACTGTTGGTGGGAATACAATCAATAAAATATTCCAATTGTCCAACCATTTCTGTTACAGAGTCACAGAAATGTTTAATGCCTGGGGAAAGATGCTTCTTATTTACAAAAAAATTTGAAGTACATGTCAGTATACATAATAATTATATCATAGTTTTACACAGATTGCATCATGAAGTCTGATTGTTTAGCCATGGAATACATTTAACACAATATGACTACCTGCTTAGTTTCAAAATAATTGATGTTGAAGTTGTGCAATGTGTGGTATTCCAATGTATTTTATCTTAACTGAAGTAATTTGACATAAAATAAATGGTTCTTCTAAAATGACGAAAAACAGAATTTTATACGATCATTCAGAGAAAGCAAGAACTGCAGATGCTGGAGTCAGAAAACACAGTGTGGGGCTGGAGGAGCACAGCAGGCCAGGCTGCATCAGAGGAACGTTAACTTTCCTGCTCCTCTGACGCTGCCTGGCCTGCTGTGTTCCTCCAGCACCACACTGTGTAGTCTCGTCATATGATCATGTTAGCATTTGACATGATCTTTGGCAAAGTATCTGTTGTAGAATATCAGTGTTGAAAATAAATGAACAAACATTTCTCATAATGTAAAAATGTCACAACTCTGTAACTCATTTGTTTTTTTTTAATCTTGCCCAGGGAAGGGAGATGTCTTTGGAGATGTTTTCTGGAAGGAAAATACCCTTGCTCAGTCATGCGTCAATGTCAGAGCCCTGACTTATTGTGACCTTCACGTTATCAAAAGAGATGCCTTGCAGAAAGTACTGGAATTTTATACAGCCTTTGCAAACTCCTTTTCAAGAAACCTTATCCTAACATATAATCTTAGAAAAAGGGTAAGTCTTTTTATTTTCTCCCAAGTATTTGATTATATTCTTTCAGCAAATAAAAATTTACAATATGTACACTTCAAGGTACCTTCCATTCATCCTCATACATCCTGGTTGATGCCTTCACATCTATGGTGCAACAGTTTTTGTTGCACTCAGGGTTGTGATTGTATTTTGTCAATGATTCCAACGCAGAGTTCCAGTGGTATTAATTTTGCTGAACAGTATGCAATATCCAAAATTCAATTATATACCAACAAATATATAATTTTATTGTTTTGTTGTGAGTTGAGAGAAACAATTTTTTTTCCAGTAGTACCATGTACCATAATACAATTAATGCTGTAAGTTGTTAATGTGGCTTTGATCTGGTCATAGAATCATAGAATTCCTACAGTGTGGAAGCAGACCATTTGGCCCATTGAGTTTACACATGACCCTGTGAAAAGCATCCCACCCAGACCTACACCATCTCTGTAACCATGCATTTCCTATAGCTAATCTGCCTAGCCTGCACATTCCTGGACACTATGGATAATGTAGTATGGGCAGTCCACTTCACTTACACATCCATGAACTGTGGGAGGAAATCCATGCAGACAGGGGGAGAATGTGCAAACTCCATATAGACAGTTGCCCAAGGCTGGAACTGAACCTGGGTCCCTGGTGCAGTGAAGTAGCAGTGCTAACTACTGAGCCACCATGCCATCCCGAAACCGGTATCCAGTTTATTTATCAAGAAAGAGTTTTTAAAAGAATATAAGCTATGTAATACCTTTTTAAGCATAGCCGCATAATTTAAGGTCGTATCAGATGAAATTTGCGTTTGCTTTTCTTCAGTTTACCGGTTTTGAGGTGTAACATGTTGCAAATTTTCAATATTTGAATTAACGAAAATAAATACAAGATATGTTTTGGAGCACTATTAACGTCTGACAAAGGAAAAGACAGGTTAATATTTCAAGGAACAAGTCTTCCACAGATTAGGTGAGGTGGTATAGGAAGAAAAACACAGTTAATGGGTCCAATGATCTGTTTCAGTTTCTCTTTAAAACAATCAGAAGCAGAATGCCAGTCATCCTTTTGATGGAACATCTGTTTATTGCTGCTACTTTCAGGTATTATAACCCTTTTGGAGGATTATCCGCATACATCTGGATAAATATTTCACTTATGTGCTTGTTATAAGCACTTAATACAGCCATACTATGTTCCAGTGTGTGCTGAATTTAAACAGGTGTTAGCTCATTTCAAAAAAATGTTATTACTGTAGTGTTTGTGGAAGTTTAGAATTAACAGAATAAGACAATTAAAATGTGGAAGTTACAGCAAAAATTGTGCTACAAATTACATTGCGATGTAAAAGTAGAAGGCTCTGAAAATATTCTCAAGTATCATATAGCCATGTTGATTGTATTCCTCACCAAGGCTATGTTGTACCACCCTATGCATTATAGAAACACAAGCACGAAATTGCAAATATTGAAATTTTGGGGGACACTAAACAAAAAAAAAGCAAAAGAACTGCAGATGCTGGAAATCAGAAACAAAAACAGAAATTGCTGGCAAAACTCATCTGATCTGGCAGCATCTATGGAGGGAAATCAGACTTAACACTTCAGGTCCAGTGACCCTTCCTCAGAACATCTCTGAGAAAGGGTCACTGGAGCCAAAACATTATCTCTGATTATCTCTCTACAGATGCTGCCAGAACTGCTGAGTTTTGCCAGCAATTTCTGTTTTTGCTTTTGTGTTTGAAATGTTGGGTTGTTGTCTTAACCATGATTATATAGCAACCTTGAAATGCCAACCTGATGTCTTATAGTTTTTCAAATAAAATGTTAAGTTTGAATGGAGTTTTTTTAAATTTAGTATTAGTTTTTTTTTGTTGACAATACCAGTTTCAGTTGTTAGTATTTTTCATGTAATAGGTTACATTTCCAGAATAACCATTATACCATCACTATTTTTTTGGCAAATAACCTTCAGTTGACCATCGTAAAATGCTATAACTGACAGATACATGTTTGTAGTGATTGTAATGAGACCAGCCAGGTGTACCTCATAGAATGAGTTCCCTGATTGGGGCTGCTGACCTGGTCCAATCAGGGAGCCCTGGCTGTCAAATATAAACAGGACTGTCAGAGCTTCTGTTCACTCTGAGAGCTGGCTCTGAGGAAGCCGGATCTGTGTCCAGTACAATATAGTAAGGGGTGACTTGATGACAGGATATTGGCCTCTGTGGTGTTCTTTCAGTATTAATAAAATTGATTGGAATAAATCACATTACTCTGTTGTGACATCAAATGCAGATGAGTTAGTGTAGGACAAAGAAAAATCCAGATTTTTAGAACAGCATTGACATTTTCAGTACAAGCATATGAATTAACCATTTAACCTTTTGTTTATGATATTGATAACTGAACGATTGAACCAGTTGAGAAGACTCAAAATGTACTTTGAGGCTTCAGGCTAGGATAAGTTTCACCAAAGAAAAAATTAAGTGACAATTGATCTTTCAGCTAAACTTTAATTTCTATCAATAACTCCGTTCACCCTAACTAAAGCAGAAGTTATTGGAAAAGCTCAGCAGATCTGGCAACATCTATGAAGAAAAAATCAGAGTTAACGTTTCAGGTCCGGTGACCCTTCTTCAGAACTCAGTTCACCCTAACATTACTAAGAGGTCAAAAGAATTTTCCTCCATCCAGATGACTCTTTTCCCTTTTATTATTGCTTAGGAAAACTAGATTTAACAGAATTCTTTCTCTTCTGTTGATTACTATTTTGTATTTTAAAACATGAACAAATGAGACAAAAAGGACTTTTATTGAAAAATAAGCCTGGGCTTCCAATCAAAGCATGTCCTTTAAAAATTGAAATGGAGTTTGTATCACTCAACTAGGAAGACCATTGACTATAATAAAAGAGCATCTCATTTAAATATCAGCATGGCTACAGAGGAATTGCTAAAGTGAATGGAAAAATAAATGGAAATTTTGGTATAATACAGAATGATAAGAGGTTTGGACCTAAAAATAAAGATAGAACAGGACACTTTCTTAACGGTGAAATGCTAGAGACATTGGCAGTGCAAAAAGAATTGTTGGGGTAGTGCACTTTCAAGTACACAGGTCCTTTTTAAAGTGTCGTGAACAGAGAGACCTAGGGGTGCAGGTACATAATTCCTTGAAGGTGACATCGCAGGTGGACAGGATGGTGAAGAAGGCATTTGGCAGACTTGCCTTCATCAGTCAGTGCTAAGTGCAGGAGTTGGGGCACCAATATGGTTGTACAGTACATTGGTTAGGCCACTTTTAGGATATTGTGTACAATGCAGGTCAGTCTGTTATAGGAATGATGTTGTTAAAATGGAAAGGGTGTAGAAAAAAATTAACAAGGATGTTGCCAGGACTGGAGGGTGTGAGTTACATGGAGAGGCTGGATAGGCTGGGACTTCTTTCTCTGGAGAGTTGGAGAATGAGGGGTAGCCTTATAGAGGTTTATAAAATCATGTGGGGCATGGATAAGATGACTAGCCAAAGAAAGGGGAGTCCAAATCTAGAAGGCATAAGTTTAACATGAGAGGAAAAAGATTTAGAAGGGACCTGAGGGAAAATTTTTCACGCAGAGAGTGGTATGTGTATGTAATGAGCTGCCAGAGGAACTGGTAGAGGCAGATACAATTACAGCATTTAAAAGATGTTTGGATTGGTACATGAATAGGAAAAGTTTAGAGGGATATGGGCGAAACAGAGGTTAATGAGACTAGTTCGGTTTAGGATACCTCGTCGCCATGGACGAGTTGGAATGACTCTCTGACTCTATTGCTGACCCCACGTCAGGGTGAAAATCCTGCCCCTAGTCTCTAATGGTTAAATTATGAGAAGAAGTTACACAAAACAGTGTTGCATTCCCTGGAATTTAGAAGATCAAGAAATTACCTAATTGAAGTTTTCAGTGTATTAAAGAGAACTGATAGAGTAGATAGTGAGGAACCATCTCTGCTGGTGAAAATTAGACCCAGACTTTTGATAAATATATTTAGGAAAAGGGGTTGTAGCAGTTTGGAGCATGTTCTAGAAAAGGCAATTACTGTGAGATCAGATGTTTTTAAGGCTGAGATTGATGGATTTTTGTTAACTAAGGATCTTAAAAGATGTGGGCCAGAAACAGGTAAATAGGATCTTAGTGAATGATGGAACAGCCTTGAGGGGTTAAATGTTCTACTCCTGTGACATCCTCATTATCATATGCAAAAAGCTGGGCTATTGGGGATGGTTGCTCATAAAGAGTTCCTGTTGTCACCTTTTTTGTATTACTGTGGAGAAATTGCAGCATTCCAGCCAAAGCAACAGAGGGAAAGAACCAGTGAATAGTAAATTGAGCATAGTTGCATCACACACAGGGTAGTGTAACATTCCTCTGAATAGTCCAGTATCTGAGCCTTTGCTTACCAATGCTGTGGGTCTATTCCATGAAGCACAGGTAGCAGAGTTGCTACAATTTTAAGAATTTTATATGAACTTAATTTCTCCTGGAATGGAAAGAGAGCAAATAATTGCAAGTAGCTACAAAGCAAGTTCTGAAGACAGCAACCAATTTAAAAGCAAAGATCAGCTATGAATTGCAAAAGCCCACTTGCATTATTTGTTCTAATATTTTCAATCAATCTGCTCAAAGATGTTATTACATGGCTCTGGAGGAGGTGGGACTTGAACCCAGGCTTCCCGAATCAGAGATAGAGACGCTAACACTGTACCACAAGAGCCCCGTAACTTGTTCTCTGTGAATGTCTGAAATGTTGTTCATGTGTTCTGACTGTCTGAAGGGGATTGGCTAACATTTACACTTTTCTCCAGGCCATTAATGAATTTAGGACATTGCAGGTCACAGGCTTTCGACCACATGGACTAGTTGGATTATAGCACACGGTGTTTAAAGGCGGTGGCCTGGGTAAACTCTCTATAGTCTCTATATCTAACATCTTAATCTACAAGATGCATGGTTTATTGAAGCAATTATTGTATCTGTGTGCAATTGCTGGAGTTAGAAAGTAACTGTAATTACTAAGTCATTTGTGAAAATAGTGAACTTTTTTGTAATAGGTTGCATTTAAGGATGGCATTAGATGGAACACTACACATGTACGCATAGAATTAGAGCATTAATTAGGATGAAATGTGGTACAGGTCAGGAGTTGAGGAATTGTACAACTTGAATTATCCCATGATCAGTCCAGTTACAAATTGTTGACCTGTTTATTGACCTGTTTGTTGACTTGTCTCACCTGCATGACCCACATGCTTGCTAGTGGTATCAAGCAACAATCCCAGCACACAAATTTCTGTTTGAACAATCACAATGCTAAAAGCAACTTTATACTGAAATTCTACAGTTAGACTAAACTATTCATGTGCGTGTGTGTGTGTATTTGCATGTTACCCATACATCCTCAGACCGATCAGGCCTAGCAGAGAGCTACTTCTTTGTGAAGTCGCATCTTTGGACCATCTTCTGGAGAGTTGGTCCAAATCTCTCTCTCTGCAGGTTCTCCTACTTTGAATGGTCATAAATCTTGTTTTAACCTCCTTTCTTCCTAGTCACTGGAATTAGCACCTCTCAACTCTTGTCCTATCCTTCACAATAGGACACAATGGGTTCACTGCCTGATGGGGAGTCTCCGGCTCCAAATTTAAAAAAAACAAAAATTGCAGATGCTGGAAATCTGAAACAAAACAGAATTTGCTGGAAAACCTTAGCAAATCTGGCAGCATCTGTGGAGAGAAATCAGAGTCAATGTTTTGGGTCCAGTGACTGTTCTTCAGAACTTTTCAAATTAAGTAAGTTCTGTATGGTATTGTAACAATACAATACTCCAGGAAATGTGATATTCTATAGTTGTTTCCATTGAACTCATTGTCTTTCAAGAATGTGATCAGCAGTCTCTAGTAATGAGATTAACTTCTTTCTGGGTATCACAATATCCCATCAGTGAGCACTTTGTTGGTCAGCAATATTTAGTCTGCTGGCTTTGAAATTCAGAGCCCACCGAAATTGGACTGCAATACAAAAACTGGGTAGATATTGCAGAATTTTTCTGAATTATTAACCAGACCCTGGCTGAAGTATTATCATTTCTGTGCACTTGCAGTGGTACATGCACAACTGGCTCTCAGTGGCAATCGTTAATGGTGCCATACATTGGGAACACATTCTGTTTGTAATTTATAGTAATTAGTTTATTCTGGTATATTATATTTCTTTAATTTTAATCTGTACGTGTCATTAGAAATTCACTCATTGCATAAGATGGTGAAGCAATTCAGTACTCATCTGGAAATAATTGCCTGTGTGGAAGCTGTCTAGGAAAATAATTCTGAAATCATACTGATCTTGTACCTTAGATCTAATGCATGTTGTCAATGGCTTTTAATGAAGAAATTGTGAAAAATTGTCCTCTTTCTGGCTTGCCCTAACATTGCTTTCATAGACAACATTAGTTAAATAATTATTATTATTTATATGATAAGTGCAGAGAGGTGAAGCACTATTGCAACCAAACACATTTATGTTTGAAGCATCTCCCGTTGTTATGAGTTCAGTTAGCCTGCACTCAGTTTTTAAAAAAAAGTCACAATCTCTGCAAGCAACAAACACCAAGGGAACCATTTAGTTGCCATCTAATAAAATGTGAGCAGTGGATGCAATCCTGAAGCTGTGATACTTTGATTGCATTTACTACTGATGTGGTTGCTACTCTATAAATCTTTCTTCTCTCCTGCAGTGCAGTGGTCTGGATTATTGAATCTTTAACAATAGCAGTTTTCATTTAAACAAGGGCCTGTGCTGCCAAAAGAATTACAAATCTTTTTCCTCTCTCTCTGTTTCACGGAGATAATGTCTACATATTAACATCATTTGCTCCAGTTCACAGATGCATTCTCTCCTTGTAATAGCCTTGCCATATTCAATGCAGCAGGCCAGTTTCCCTCCTCTAAGATACTCTAACTGCTTTGGGTTAAGAACTGGCTGAATGCTCCAAGGAAAGTTTTGGTCTCTCAATAAATCAATATAGTAGCTGCAGCCAGGAGTGGCATTGGGAGGATTACGAAGAGGCTTTGCTGCAACAATTTTGCAACCATATTTCTCAGGGAACAAATCCCTAATGTTTTGAAAACCTGCTGATTTATACCTAGGAGAATTAAAAATACATCATTTTGAATTGAATGTGTAGTTCAGGACATGAACTAACTCAGCGTATGTGCTTGCAGAGACTCATTAAATGTCTGTAAATAGCGTGACAAAGTAGCTTCACCCAACATTCTAGTTTTTAGTGGTTCTTCCCTGCTGAAACTTCATGGCAAAGTTGTTTGTGCTATTGCCCACAACTCTACCAATTTCTCATCATTCTCATGTAAAGGGCAGGATTTTCTGTTTGTTCATTTTAACACTAAGATTATGCAATGGCAAAAAAGGCACAATTTCCAAATCAACTGTTGGAGTTTTCATCGGTTGTGACTTTATATTATTGACAATATGATAACAGTGAGGGACTGAATGGGGCACAAGTGAAAGCTGAGTCACTGTTGTTGCCCACTGGTCCTGACCCTGCATGTTCTGAGTCTGGCACTAACTGGCTTCTGTGGCCCGACTCAGCTCTGCTGCAGCAGTCATTCAAACGGACAGGAATGGAATCTGATTGTGTGCAATGTGTATATCTGCCTACAACCTACATCCAATTAGTATACTAATCATAGAGATCATGATTACTGTTTGAGATAATTAGCTATCTTCCTAATGACTGAATCAAGCTTTCTCCTGTGCCTAATTTATGCTACATTACATAATGGTTTTATTTTTATCAGGATACAATGATAGTTCTTAAAGGCTGAGAGAAGTCCATCGGGAATATTTCTTTTATTCAAAGCCCCCTGTTAAAGCCTTTATTTAAAAAAAAGCAAAAAATATATTCCTTAACATTTAAACAAAAGATCAAGAGGATGATGATGTGAGTGCCACTGCTATTCAGGTGCTCCTCACCGCTGTGTATGAAAGAGCCGATGTTGTGTGAGATCTGCTCATTGAATGACTACTAGCTGTCTGCTGTGCACCAGGTGCCCTCTTGGCATGGAGAAGCTAGATACTGAGCATAAGGCAAAAGATTGCAGGCAGGGCACAGGGTAACAACGATGTTGGAGAAAATGATAGAAGGGCCTCGTTTATCAGTTGATCACCTGAGGGTGAGGACAGTGACTCAGCTTTCGCTCGCGCTTCATTCAGTCCCTCACTCTTACCATATTGTCAGTAAAATAAAGTTGTCACAACCAATGAAAACAGAAATATTTGATGTGGAAATTGTGCCGTATTTTTTCCCATTGCATAAACTAGGTGTTAAAATGAAAAAAAAACCAGAAAATTCTGCCCTTCACATGATGAGAAATTAGTATTTAAAGGAGTTGCAGTGCTGAAGATCTGCTGCAGCCATTCCATTCAGGTAATGGGGTCGGCATTAATGTGAATGGCATTTGGAGGACTGATATGCCAGGCCTTATCTTATACACTGGCTGCATGTTTCCTTTTGACTTCACCACCAACACTAGGGTGATGCTGAGAGTTGAAGTGTATTCTAGGCTCAAAGCTAGACACCTGATTTTCTGGACAGGGTGATGTATTTCAGTGCTCAATGTTCAGCATCAGCTCCCTAATTTCTAACTGAGACCTGTTGTTTTTCATCTCCTTCAGAAATTGTTCATCTGCTGTAAACTGCTTTGAGATATCCAGATACAGCATCATCATGAAGAGATGATGGCCTACTGGTATTATCACTAAGCTGTTAATCCAACAATCCAGGTAGTGTTGGGATGTTGGCTTAAAGCCCACCATGGTAGATGCTGAAATTTGCATGCAATTTTTAAAAGAAATTTGGAATTAAAAGCCTAATAATCACTGTTTTCAATTTTCAGAAAAACCCATCTAGTTCACTAATGCCGTTTAGGGAAGGAAACTTGCATTCTTACTTGGTCTGACCTACATGTGACTCCAGAACTCAACTTGATAATTAATAACAATTCTTTAATAAAAATTAAACTGTGAATTTAGGAATACTCTGCAGAGGTAATTATAATCTGCAGAATTTAGCCAAGCATTCATAAAGATATCATGATATTATTTTTGCAAAAACTAACAAACAGGTGTTGTAACTCTTGGAACAAAATTTTTTTTTAAGTTTCACTGACTTGGGCATCCTGCCTTTTAATTATTTTTAAAAGGGTTGAGAATTTTAATAACTTCACATCATGACTGTTCTACAGACCTTATCCTAAAGATTCATGCCCGAAGGGCCTTTTTCAGTGATATGTGATTCAATGACTCTATAAATACAGTATACTCATTATAAAGAGCTACAAGAACTTTGCTAATTCACTTGGAAGGAACATTTGGAGCCTTGACATTGAGAAGGACAGAATTAAGAGCAAACATTACTTTTCTTGTGCTTGCGTGGGAAGGGAGAGATTGGATGTTGGGATGATTGAGGAATGGATTCGGATATCATGAAATGAATGGCCCATTCAGAATATTGAAAAGAAATCAGAAAATATTTTTGCTGGAAGCACCGTACTGGACTTGGTGGAAATGGTGAAGCACGATCCACTGGATGTAGAAATTGGCGAGGAAGGGGTTAGAGAAGATTGTATGAAATGGAAAGAGCATAATCAAGGGCCATGCCAATCATAGTCAATTTTCAGTTGAGGAAAAAGGAAGCCATTTCAGTCACACTGGTATAGAAGGTGGCATTGTCAGAACTGATGTGATGGAGACAGAGAAGTGAAGGTAGAAGGTGGGAGCAAATCTGGAAAAGGCAGCTGTGGAAGACAGTGGGTTTGTGTTGGGTATTGAGGAATAGCTTATCTCTGGAAACAAAGATAGAGAAATTGAGGAAACATTGAAGTTGGAAGCAAAATTGATGAAAGTATTTTGGTGGTTTTGGTTGAGTATTGACCAGCACAATAGGGAGAACTCCCCTGATTTTCATTGAATTATCCGATGGGATCTTTCACATTCACTTGTGAGGTTAAATCAAGCCTCATGTAACATCTTAGGCAGCAGCATATTGGACAGAAATACACTGAAGCCGCAGCCTAGATATAAGCACACAATTTCCTGACTCAGAGTGCTACCATCAAGCTACAACTGATACCTCATGTTTATCATTGACCTTGTTTTATATCTATGTCAACATCAGATCTATTGTCTTAAAAGAAACTGTAAGATTATCCTTTTATCACACTTTTTGTATTCCATTACATTTGTTAAGATTGCTATTGAAATACAATTTTAATGATGCCTATCAGGCTGATAATTCACCAAGCCTACTGACTCAAGAGATGTTCATTAACATCCATGGACACTTGTAATGATCATGTCAGTTCAGTTGTCTGTGCTCCATTCCCTGACACTTCCACCTTCTTATTGAAACTCCACACTCAATCAGTGGCATTTTCTGCTTAAACAAGATTCTCACCTTATAAATAAGTAAAGTCAAGATGAATGTATAACAAGTCTGGACACTAGTCTGCCATAAAAGGTTCTAGAAATGAATTTCTACAGAAGCCTTGCAATTTGGTAAAAAGAATGAAGTTTGTAATTGAGGACATCTTACACAGCGATGCTGAATAAACTTCTGTGAATTAAGAAGATATGAATAAATTAGTTACCTGATTTTGATCCAGTGAAATATGTAACCTAGTTGTTATTAAAACTAACATGTTGAGATGTGTGTTAGTTTGGGTGATTAAGCTAATTTTGTATAGGTTCAGAAGGACCTACAGACGATCCTTTGTGCAAAGAACCAGCAAGTGTATAAAAATGCTGTAAGCTGTAAAGTGTGATTGGAAGGGAATGGAGAAGAAATAAAGAACGTGCATTAATCAGAATGACCACATAAATGCAACTATTATATTCACTATTATATGTAATGATTCCTGTATACTTAATAATTCTTCTCAATCTTCCCTCTATTTATTATAGGAAGATTGGGAACAGATATCTGAATGGTCTCCCTCATCAGACATCTTATTCATTCTAGTTCAATTTCTTGATGTTAGTTTTTTTTTAAACAAGCATTTAAAGTGTAAAATGAAATGGCATAAGGTGAACATGATATGTTAATAAGAGCAAATGTTGGGTTCTGGCCTGCTGCTGGTGCAGATGCCGAGTCTCTGAACCTTGATCATGTAGTCTCACTGAACACATTTGTTTCTTCATCAAATGTGAACATTCAGCTGCAAGATCCCTCACTGGTGCTGTTTAAAGGGTCAGCCATCCAACTATTAACGGGAGGTGATCTTGAGTTAACTGCCATCAGGTCTTCTGTGGAATCGGACTCCAGTACTGAATTGACCTCCTGAACTGCCTTGCCATTCCCTTCAGAGAGGCAGCCTCCTGATACCCCTACTCTCCACAAATGCATGTCCTGTCTCGCCAATCTCCAGTGTTAAGGTCTGCAGCAGCATACGTATCCAACTAGGAGCTCTCACACTCAATGATGCTCTATTTGTGTAGTGCCTACTTGCAGACACTGTCAGTATAGGTGGCCAGTAGCTTCTTCCTTCCGCTGAGTCAAGGCCTATCTTTAAGTGGGGTAGAATGTCTTTAAGAGTGACAGGCTGAATTTGAGGACACACTGATCAGGAACCTGCTGAACCTTCCTGCTGTCAGCATCATGAATTGTGCTCAAACAGTGCATAGTGAAATCTTGTATACTGCCTGACCTTATGGTGGTCTGAGCCATATTCTGCCTCTGGTACCAGAAAAATGGGCCTTAAATGAATTTTTGGTTTTAAAAGTAGGCGCATGCTTTCTGTTATCACAATTTTTAAATTGTGCTTTTACAAAAAGACTCACTTGTTGAATTGTCATTGGAAACTCTGCCCAATAAAGGCACAGGGTGAGAGGGATGGGGCAAAACATTGCTGCTGCTGCAGTAAGGAGACTGGGAACCTACCTGTGGGGGATTAGGGGCTGCAAGCTGGGTGGCGAGAAGAGGATAGCATTCGTGAAGAGGGGCAATTGTATATCTAAGGGGAAGATATGGTAAACCATGTTTGCGAATAGGGTCATGCAGGAGGGGAGTTTGTCCGCAGGAGGGGAGTTTGTCCACAGTAAGGACCACACTGGCTTCTGTGGGGAGACAGTGTATGAGCACACCTGCCATGATCATCTATGAACACCTCATTTCTGGGGTCTGGAAGAGTAAAGGTGGGCAGATACAGGCTCATATAGATTGGTCGGATAGTGATCTAATGAGGTGCAAAGCCTATGGGATTTACAGGGAAGACTGCGAGAATGGGAATTCGGATTTTTGGTGCCTCACTGACACGAAAAGGCCTGGAAATTACTCTCTGAGACAGGGTTGCTGTCACTTTGTCTTCCTAGAAATTGCAACTACGCAAAGGCAATGAAAATAACTGACACCATGCCAGAGTGGGTGGGAGAAGTGACTTGAGCTGTAAGGGAGGGGGCTGAGGAACCCAGCAACGTGAGATCCCTCAAGAGGTGACAACACTCCACATCAACCCATTCACTGTCCATATATCTGCAGGCTGTCAATCCCTGATGACCCTCAAGCGGTGCCCTACTGTGTCCTGTAAACCTCCCAGCACCAAACATTACTGACCAAGTGGTCCTCCTTTCACTTGCTTTTCTAAGTTGTGGCAACTGCCTCTGAGTCCTACTTGCACTCTCTCTTCTAACTGGAGCTTACAGTCTCTGGGTTCTCGTTTTGCTTTCTTTCTAATTTCGTGCTTCCATTTCCACTGTTTATATTGCCCGTAATCTTTGTATCATCAGCACATCCGGACATATGGCACTCAATCTTATCGTCCAAGTTTATTCATAAATATGGTGAGCCAAGTACCAACTCATCTTTGTGGGACACCACTAATTTTACCCTGTCAGTGGAAGTACTGGCCCATTATTCGTACACTTTTATTTTCTGTCACTCGGCCAATTTCCTAACCAGATGAATAATTTTCTTTCAATCTCCTGAGCCCTCTCTGCTCCTGTGATGCTGCTTGGCCTGCTGTGTTCATCCAGCCCTGCACCTTGTTGTCTCGGATTCTCCAGCATCTGCAGTTCCTACTATCTCTGAATTGAAGAGACTGTTAGGAGGAGCCTTCTCAATGCCTTCTGATTGGCCATATAAATAGTATCCATTGCATTGGTTATGTCGTAAATATATAGTCAGAATGTTCTATATTTCATAAAGAAAGTTAATTTGTTTTTAAAATGGGTGCAAGGAATCCTATAAAATGACTCCCATAAGTCACTTGACTATCCTTGTAGATTCAACTGTTGTTGGAACCAGACTATGATTCCTTCCTGAGATAACTACAAGACACCTTTTGAAAATCAATGAGCATTTCCAAAGATAAATAGAAACTCAATATAATGGCTTCCTGGAGGGAGTGTATAGCCTTCCTATCTCACTTGAAGCCTGACAGAATGCGAACCATCTGAGTTAATGGTTGAAAGATTTAAAAGTTTAATTACCTTGACTACAAGGTGCCAGATGTGCTTGTGCTAATCTAACACCGATATTGATCGGAGTCTTAAAACCACGATAAGGACTACATTTTAACATTCAAATTGTCATATGCTGACTTCAAGTTGTTGGATAACCTCAACACTTGTACAAATGTAAGATGCAGATGCAGAAAATCTGAAATAAAAACAGAATATGCTGGAGATACTCAGCGGATCAGGAAAAATTTCTGGAGAGAAACAGAGTTCATGTTTCAGGTCAATAATCTTTCAACAGAACTCAACACTAATGAAGGAAGTCAATGCCAATTTGGCATTTGGTACACTTGCAGGAAGTTGAGTACAAGTTATCATGAAGTAAAATTCATCCTCCATTGCCCTTTGTGCTTAAACTAATTAATGCAATGGGACATAATTTTTCTCTTATTAACTCGTCAGAACATAAACTGCCACAGTGCCGTCAGCATCATAGTACTTCACAATATTTATAATTTTTCATCTTTGCTTTTATGAAGCAAATAATAGCATGTGTCAAGGAATTGCAGCTGAGCAGCATTCACAGCAGGAATTACTGTGTAACAATTGGAAATCAAAACTCTTCATATGTTTTGAAACCTGCCTTGTAAAAGGGGAATTGTAACTAGTTCATTATCATAGGTGAGCTAGCTCACTAAAGTTCCTACACTTTATCCCTTTTCTCTTCACTGTTCCTGTACAGATTCTGCAGATTGGAAAAAATAACATGCTGCTGTCAATTTACATAAAATGACCCTCACCAGTTATTATTGCCTTTACTGACATCAAATTTTTCTTGAATCTTCAAACTCTTTTGCTGGATTATACAATAAAACCAGGTGTGAATCATTGTAATGACACTAGGTCATGACTGCTGTTTGTGCAGTTGCATCATCTGGCTTTTGTAGATAATGTGTTACTGTTGTTTGCTTGATTTATTTTCATTCACTGGTTTGTGGTCTACATAAACAATGTTGTTCCAAGCAATTGCCAGCCCTTATTTAATGATTTTAAAACAGAAGAAATTATTGTAGAAATTACTGAAGAAAACACAACTATTTTATGGACATCTGTGTGATGTAATGTATTTCCACAAGAAAAATGATTAAAGCATCCCGTGAGTAGAAGTAATAAATCCTTTGATCCAGCTGTCATGGTAGGTTTCTAAAGTGTGCTATTTTTGTAGCAATTACACTGTAAATGTTTTTGATGGGGGATAATTTATCCAATAATGAAAAGCATTTTTTAATTGCATTATTATAACTTAATCAGTGTGGAATTAGTTTAATACAAATTAGTTTGATAGGACAAGTGTCTAATACATTCTCACTTCATATTTAATGCATTCATGTACTTTTGTATTTAATGAATTCTAAATATGAGAAAGAACATGAATTAATATGCTTTTTATGACTTCACACATTTCATAATGCTTTCGAACCTGTGAAGGTGGATCTGCTGTTCTAATGTCAGGAAATATTGTAGCCAACTTTATACAGAGCAAACTCAACACAAACGCAAATGAGCAGATAATCCTTGTCATATTGGTTGAGGTGAATAGCAGAAGACCAGCAGAACTTCGTTATTCTTTTTTGAATTGTTCTATAGGGGCCTGAATCTCTCAAGCAGGGATATCGCAGAGCGCAGTACCTCTGTGTGTGAACATTCTCCCGATCCACCCTACTGCACATTTCTTCCAGGATCTTCAAATCCTGGCCAGTGCAGAAACGTAAGCACAGTGTTCCAAAGCAAACACTGGGGACCAGAGTCAGGAGAAGGCATGACACACTCCCTTTTTACAGCTCTAGCTACTATATTCTGTCTGGTAAGTCTAAAGCTTCAGTCTTTGAGTGTGGATTAGTGAATGGGTGGGTAGATGGATGAGCAGAGATGTGAAGTGAAGCTGTGGGGGTGTAGGTGGGAGCGAGGTGAGATGAGTGAGTGGGTAGTCAGGTGAGTAGGTGTCTAGGTGAAGAAATGGGTATGCTCGGTGACTGGGTGGGTTGGTGTGGTAAGTAAATCGGCAGTCGGGAGTAGTCAGTTTGGTTTGGGAGTAAATGGCTTGTCGACGGGTATCCAGGTTTGATGTGGGGTAGCCTGGGTGGTCTGGGGATATTTGGGTCGGCTCAGGAGCATAGTCCCGTGGTTGGGTCGTGTCAGGGGTCTAAAGGAGTGATTGGCACGTGGTCAAGTGGTCGGGGGTAGTTGAGTCTGTTCAGGGTATGGTGGTCATGTGGTCGGAGTAGTCAGGTAAGTATCATGGAGCTATCTGAGGTCTTCAACTCTAACTCAAAGCTGAAGTCATTTGCACGGTGTCTCAGGCAGCAGAGAATTGTCCATTAGTGGTTTAATTTTCCCAGGCAATTCCCATATTAGTCCAAACATCAGGACTTCCACTGCACCCTGACGAAATTCTGGCCAGGATCTGTTATGCTTATCTGAGAAGGCAAACAGAACCTTGGTTCAATGTCTTATCTAAAGGTGGCATCATCACAGTATTGCAGCAAAGTGTCAACCCGGATGATGTGTTCAAGATTTTGGAAGATTGTTTCAAGTCATGATCTTCTGACATTGTCAAGCGACAGTCCCACCCAGTAAATATGATCCCTTAGAAATATATACCAAAGCTCTCTTAATGCATTTTTTTTCACAAAAACATCTGGCAATGTGCATGTTAGATTATTGTAATAATTTCTCCTTCAGGTAGATTTTTTTTGTAAGCTGTGTTCCTGGGGTGGCCAAATTGAAATATATTTTAGAGCTGAGAAATTACTGGAAATACACAGTAGGCTAGTCAGTGTTTGTGGAAAGAACAATTGACTCCTTGACAGAATGGTTTGAATTTGCTATAGTGGCCTCCAAGAGCCATCTGCTGTTGTATTGTGGTTCAGTTTGCAAGCTGATGTTTAATAACTAACAAACAAAATTGGCACCAGCTTGAAATCTTAGTTTTGATACAAATTGATGCTGAATGTTTTTCCTGTTGTAAAGTAGCCTAGCCTTTGAGTCTGCGCCTTGATCAATGCTCTGCATAATTGTCATACAAAATAAAATGAATCTCACCCTGAAATTGATTATGGTAAGTGGCTAATTCACTTATCCAATAAGAGGGCTCAATGATATGATACATAATTAATAATGCTGGAAGATTCTAAACATGCCTTCTGATATAAGAACTTGTTTCCTTACATCATGCTTTTGTCGCTCTTTTATGTAAACATATTCTAATTTGAATCTCTATGTCCATTTGGTCACAAAAACTACCAATCTACATCCCTCAGATTGGAATTGCATTCTCCTAACAGTAGTGATTCAGTAGCAAATCAGTTAAGCATCATGCAATCTCTGAACCTGCACTGCAGATAGACTTCTATGCTCCAATCGGTTATACTTAACTGTTTTCCAAAATTGTACATTCTGATCAGCTTATACCCTGACCAGCAGCCCAGCTTCATCTAAAAGGTAGCATTTGGTTTTCATTTCCAGTGTCATAGGAGGGAATTCAGAGAATTATCACAAAATGTTGTCAACAACAATTGAATGTACAATAATTGTTATTATACAAGGAACGTTTCAGCTGAATGTAGTCAATACCCAAAAACAAGATGTGAAAAAATGCTAAATGATGAAATCTGGAAAAGATATAAAATAATATCTAATATAGCAGTATATCTCACAACCACAGTATAGAATCATAGAATCATAAAATACAGAGAGGCCTTTCAGTCCATCAGGCTCATGCCACCAAAAATACACTGCGACCTACACTAGTCCCACTTGCCTGCACTAGGTTCAGAGCCTTGAATGTAATGACACTTCAAGCATTCACCCAAGTACTTTTTAAAGGTTGTCAGGTTACCCACCTCATCTACCCTCACAGGCAGCGCATTCCAGACCCCCACCACTCTCAGGGTGAAAAAAGGGTATTTGCTCAAATCCCTTGTAAATCTCCTACCTTGCACTTTAAAAGTGTGGACTTTAAACAAAATGGGCTCAAATTCAGAAGAAAAGCTTCAAAATGAAACACTGAGCTTATCCATGCATTTTTTTGCTTTTGCCATTCCCCTTCCATAATCCCAGCCACAGGATCATTTTTCTCATTGGAGCAGGTGATCTGTGACTTTAGATATGCAGCTGAAGTGTACACAGCTCTGTGCTTTTCGACTCTCAGGAGGGAATTTTTTTTCAGAGGGCAGAGGCCTAAGGGCCTTGTTGGGAAAATGAATGAATAGATTGCTCCATGACTCTGCCTCTCTCCCTGTAAGGAATGACAGAGAGAACACCATGAGGTGCTAAAACATTGCTTCCACTGCCTTTACCTCTCTAGAGCAGCCTTGCAGTACAGATTACAGAGCTGCTGAAGAACAGGAGGAGGCAGAGGAATTTAATGACTTGGATGAGGGAAGTGAATGTACTATAGCCAATTTTTAGATGACATAAAAATAGGTGGGAAGTCAAGTGGTGTTGATAATGCAGAGTTTGCAGAAGGCTATGGACAGGTTAAGTGAGTGGACAAAACTTGGTAGAGGGAAGGTTATGTGGGAAAATGTGAGGTTATGCACTTTGGCAGAACAAATAGAGGAGCTGAATATTACTTAAATGGGAAAGACTGCAGACAGCTGCAGCACAGAGGAACTTGTGAATGAATCACGCAAATTAACATACAAGTTCAGCAGGTGATATGGAAGGCAAATGGAATGTTGGCCTTTATTTCAAAAGTAATGGAGTAGAAAAGTAGGGAAATCATGGTAAAACTGTACACACTATTAGTTAGACTACACCTTGAATATTGTGAACAGTTTTGGTTCCCTTATTGAAGAAAAGATATGCTGGTATTGCAGGAAATGCAGAGAAAGTTGACCTCGGGTATGGAGAACATTTCTAATGAGAAGAGATTGAGTAGGTTGGGCCTGTACTCATTAGAATGAGAGGAGACCTTATTGAGACATATAAGATTCTTAAGGGACTTGACAGAGTAGATGCATTGTTTTCCCTTGTGGAAGAATCTAGAGAGTATTATTTCAGAGTAAAGGGTCATTCATTTAAGAAAGGGATAACTAAAAATTCCTTCCGTCAAGAGAGTAGAAATCTATGAAATTCTTCTGATGAGGCTGAGTCATTAAGTGTATTCAGGGCTGAAATAGACAGATTTTTAATTAGTAAGGGAATCAAGGATTATGGGAAAAAGGCAGGAAAGTGGAGTTGAGGATTATCCGATCATCCATGACCTCCCCTATCTCTTATGAAAAGGATAGGATAACTGACTTAGTTCTTTCTTGGGCTGGATAGTCTATGAAAAATCTATCTGACTGCAGTACTAGTACATTAAATTCTAATTCACTAATAATCCCATACCTTCCCTTGGCTGTTATTGTCCATCACTTGGCCATAATACAAAAATAAAGGCCAACATAAAATAACCATTCCAAATAAAAGTTAGAACTAAAATCCTGCAACATTGCATACAAGTACCAACTACTCACCTGTGTGCATTCTGTCAGCGCCTGTCATGGAGGGGGAGGTGAGAGGGGTGGGGGTATGGGTCTTTGCCATAGTGCTCCTATTCAATTCTAACCCAGTAATAGTAGCATAGCTGGTTTAAGACTGCTAGCTTTCAGGGGAAGAAACTGTGGATGGCTGTGCAGGTTGATATCAAGCAGCTCAGGTCAGAGAAGAATGAACACAGCAGGCCAAGCAGCTCTACACCTTGTTAACTCAGATTCTCCAGCATCTGCAATTCCTACTATCTCAGGTCAGAGAAGATCTGGTTTTAGAAATCAACAGCCTGCTCACAAAAAGTTAAGTACTGTAAATAATTATATCAGTTGAGCTGATTAAAAGCTCAATTGACTCCACTGTTAATCCTGTGCATCCCATAATATAGTTGGTATGGGCAGGCTGGAGGTGTTATCCCTGTTGTCGAAGACTGTTCTTAAAGTAGCAGGAGGAAGGATGGGTATTGTCTTTAGAGAGTACCTGACATGCACCCTATAGATTGTTGTTCCCCTTCCTTCCTCCCCACCTCCATTGCAATCAGGTTGGATTGGCTGGTAACTCTGAAGGACGATACCTCCTCCTACTGAGGGGTTGAAGCCCCCATCATAACCTTGTTTATGCGGCCCAGTTTGCAACTGACTTTGTAGGTCAGGGTTGGAGGGGTGAGCAGTCCCACCCACTCCCTGCTTATTGCAGCCCTAGCCTGAGATTGAAAAGCAAGTTCAATGCCATAAGAAAGAAAAACCAGAAAAACAGTCAAACCTGTGAATGACACATCTGAGCTTCTAAAGAAGGGTCCCGACCCGAAACGTCAACTTTCCTGCTCCTCTGATGCTGCCTGGCCTGCTGTGTTCCTCCAGCTCCACACTGGGTTTTCCCTCTATTCTGCAATGGTTCAGAATTATTTCACCAATAACCTTCAATAATCTAAAAAGATTAAAAATATATTTTAGATAATAACTGGCATGAACTATCACAAAATACTTAAATTATCAGATAAAAATTGATGTAAATCAAGTTTGAAAATGTCGGGTGATGTCTAAATTGACACTGCTGGTGGGAGATAGCAGGAACTGCAGATGCTGGAGAATCTGAGATAACAAGGTGTAGAGCTGGATGAACACAGCAGGCCAAGCAGCAACAGAGGAGCAGGAAAGCTGACGTTTCGGGTCTAGACCCTTCTGGGTCTAACTTGGAATAGTTAGGTGGTTGTTTTTGATTGCTGTGGTCTGAAGGGCCTTTTTCTGTGCTATAGGTCTCTCTGACACTAGGAATATTTTGAATAAATGCACTTTCTTCAATCAAAATGGCAAAATATTATATCTGGTCATTTGCTATTCTTGAATCTTACCGTGAATGATGAAATTCATGAGGTTTCTCAGGAACAGAACGCTCACAGATACAGAGAGTTGACTACATAATCTCAGCTGTGCATACGTTAAAACTGCTTTAAAACTGCTATTTGCATTCTGATCATGTAACTTTTATGTTAATTGTGACACTTTGAAATTTGGAGATAACTGGTAAAGGTAAATCTGGTAAAGGTATATCTGGTAAAGGTATATCTGGTAAAGGTATAACTGGTAAAGGTAAATAAGCTGCGGAAATTATTACTGATCTGCTGCTTAAGCTCTCAGATAATTTTGAAATGTTGCTTGACAGCCAAAGAACATGGACACAATGGCCAACCTTCTTTTTCACTTCCTCTTCATAAGGACAGATTGAGAGGCCAACTTGTTGCACGTCCCTAACTAGGCCTTCACCGTACTTGGCTGTTCTATCCTTGTTTCCTGTAATTAAAAAAAGTTGGGATCAATGTGTTATAGTCCTGCTTCTAACTTGCAATCCCTTCAAGGGTGGATCTCTATTGGAAGCAACCAGTCATTGATTTTATTCTGCAGAGTAAAGATAGCATCACCCTTTCTGTGAGACTGAGTTGCTCACAATTGTGAGAATGCAACTAAAGATGTGACATTTGTCTTCCTGAGAGAAGAAAATCAGAGTGAAGGGACTTGTAGTTGTTTCCTCCAAGTATGTTCCCACCTATCAAAAGATGATGATCTGAAGACTACATTCCTGGGTGAAAGCAGATCAGCTGTTGAGGCTCGTAAGGTGTTAATTTAGATGTATCTTTTTACTGTTTAAATACGCCATGATAGTGGATAGAAAATATTCACTACATTTCCACTGACAAGTGGGAGCTGAATGAAGGGAGTATGCTATATTTGTCTCAATTTTGTTACTATTGGAACATCAATCTTTGTTGTATTATGATGTAGAAGCCTAGATTAATTGTTAAACCTCAATGTGGAGGATTCTGAAAAGCTGAAATAGTTCATGTAGTCAAACAAAAAGTAGTGATTAGGTGACGTCAAACATGGGTTTCAAAAGTACGAAGACTGTAGAGGTAAGAGTGAAGGTGGTAATGATTTCAGCAATTTTGTGATCTTGAAAGAGTGTATGAAACAAAAATTAAAGAGCTATATTAGGATCTTGAAAGCAGAAGCTTGATGGTGCAGCAACTAGGAACATTCTCACAAGGTTGCAATGAGGTTAATTGTTGGAATCTATGGAAACGATCTACGTGGTTTATTTTTAGCTAGACTAGTGTAATTTGTAGTGACTTGTCAAGATTATTTTTTTCTTTTTGATTTTGGATTAGAATAAAGCAATTTTATGTTATATTTTTCAGATAATAACTGAAGAAACATGGCTTTAAAGTAGGATTACTCCTTGATATAATATATGTACAGCATTAATGAAAATCCTTGCGACAGCTACTATAATCCTTATCCTCCACAAAAATATATGTACAGCGCTGTATCAAATACCCATGCTGTCCACATTTAATTATGCAGTTACATTATTTGAATTCACTTTTGTTTATGCACAAGTGGTATATAAATTTGTTGGTAATGCCTGAGATGCAGATCCCTGGAGGACTGTTTCATTGAAATAAATTTCTTGTAAAAGAAGGATTGCTACTATTAATAATTAGTATTTTGCTTATGAAACTGTATTGCAGTGCTATATTTCATTTAATATTCTGCAAACTTGCAGCAATTTGAAAACATAGATATTTACATGCTTACTTTTGTTTATTTATCCCCATTAGTCTTTTTCTTTTTTATTTTATTTTTCTAAGCGTCTTTTCAGATTCCAATATTGTCCATTTGGCAAACAAGCAGGCAACCTCCAGTCTTAGTTGTTTATGCCGCAGTGTGACAGGCCACTTGGAGGAGCATGAGAGCAATCAGGCTTACTTCTAATCTATTTTTCTTCCTTTATTTGAGGAAGCAGGTGGCATTGCTTCTTGATGACCAAAATAAAATGTGACACATGCTTTGTTCATGATGTAGCATGTTGGTACACTAATATGCTGGACTGTTGGATCATTAAGTGTCTAGCCTCAGGATGTTAATGTTGGAGAATTTACCAATGGTAATATCATTGAATATCATGGGAGATGGTGTGATTCTTTCTTGTTGGAGATAATCATTGCTGGGCACTGTGTAGTGGGATTGTTACTTCCCATTTAGCAACTCAAGCCTAAAAGTTTTTCAGGTCTTGCTGCATATGGACATGAACTGCTTCAGTATCTGAGAACTCAGCAACAATATTGAACACGGTGTTCAAATTGGTTCCCTTTCGATCTTACGATGAAGGTTAATAGGGAAGCAGATGATTGGCCTAGTACACTCACCCTCAGGAACTCCCCAGTAATCTACTAGGGTAGAGATGATTGACCTCCAACAATGACAGCTATCTTCCTTTGTGTGAGGTATGACTCCTATCCATTTTGCTAGAGCTCCTTGATGCTATGTCCAGTCAGATGCTCCCTTGATATCAAGGGCAGTCACTCTCACCTGACTTTTTGAGTTCAATCTTTTTTCTACGTGTGGACTAAGAGAGCAATGAGTTGAGTAGCTCTGGTGGCCAAACTGAACATCAGTAGGCAGGCCATTGTAAGTGCTATCTATTTGCTGATGATCATGAGTAGACTGATGGGGCAGTAATTGGTTAGTTTGGATTCGTCCCAATTTTTATGGAAAGAACATACTTGGGGACGGTTTTCCACATCTTTAGTTAGATGCCAGTGCTGTTGCTGCATTGGAACAGCTTGGCTAGGGATGCAAATGGTTCTTCAAATATTCTTCACAAGTCTTCACTATTATAGCAGGGATGTTATCAGAATTCATTGCCTTTTGCTCTATGTATTTTTCTCTAATTTGTGTTTAATCTGTGAGAAGTTATATTTGGTTGTGCTCATTCTATATTTCAGACCATATAGTATTAGGTTAAGATTTTACTTCAATAGCTATTTAAAAAGCAACAGAAGTGCTGACATTAAAATGCTCTACTTAGTTAGCATTTCTTTGACAATATCGTAGCTCCCTAGAACTGTTAAACTAGGTAACTGATATTAAGCCTAAAGAGTCATTACTGTTTGCATTTCACTTGCTTCTTAATGTAAAGGCATTGCCTCACATTGATTACGTAAATCTAACCTATCAGTCTGCCATATTTAGTTCAATGTGTTTTGACTGTCTCTAAAATATAGAAAAATACTCCTCGTTTGTAATCATCTAATATATAAGCACCTTGTGTATGTGGTGTTTATTGAAGCAACACAACTGAATAATGTACAAGAATAGACCTTATTTAGTTGAGTTGACCAGTTAAGCACCAAATTAATTAAATGTCTAACATTTGCCTTCCTGTGCAGAGCATTCCCAAGACATGAGACAAACCTCACAATTGATATTGTAACAACATATTGCCAATACTGTAGACAATATCCATTTTTAATGCTTGATAAGACACTAAAGGCAACAGCTTGCTTTCATACAGTAGATGCAAGTTTCATAAAGGTTGACACCTGTGCAGGTTTCTTGAGGCTGCATTGTAAATTTGACAAAGTAGAAGTGACTCAAGGCTCGTACTGAAAATAAAAAGCATACCATTTACCCAAACTAGCACCGATTTTTTTTTTTTTTTTTTTTTTTTTTTTTTTTTTTTTTTTT
>NC_063340.1:58404341-58404744 GCF_021869965.1 Rhincodon typus
CAAATGCAGAACAACCATCCACTTAGCTGGGTGCTGTCATGAACTGGCTTTCACTTTGCAATTTTCTGGTCAATGTAAACTACTGTCTCTTTGAAATGTGTCAGAGAACCATTTTGTTAGGCAATCTGAATTAGGTCAAGTAAAGTTAAATTATTCAGTCATGGATGTGGGTGTCACTGCCCAATTTTACTCACCAAATGGCTTGCTGGGTGGTTTCAAAGGAAATTAAGAGTCAACCACATTGCGGTGGGCCTAGAATCATATTTGGGCTGATCACAAAGGGATAGCAGGTTCCTTCCCTAAAGAAGACTGGTTCAGAGATAGTAGGAACTGCAGATGCTGGAGAATCTGAGATAACAAGGTGTAGAGCTGGATGAACACAGCAGGCCAAGCAGCAGGAAGC
>NC_063340.1:58405144-58551351 GCF_021869965.1 Rhincodon typus
GCTTCCTGCTGCTTGGCCTGCTGTGTTCATCCAGCTCTACACCTTGTTATCTAAAGAAGACTGGGTTTTTTTTTGGGCAGTTTGGTCATTCCATGCAACATCATTGGAACTTTTTTAAAAACCATTCCACATTTATTTAATTAGCTGAATTTTAAATTTCCCAGTTGCTGTGGTGGGATTTAAACTGAACTCTGAATCATTAGTTCAGGCTTCTCAAATACTAACTCATTACCATTATACTACCATAACAAATGCTCCTTCAAGTAGATAAACAGCCAACTGAACTTTTCAGAAATGTACGGGAAGAAAACTGGATGGTGAGATATAGAAGTGTTTAGAAATACAGTGGTCAAAGAAACAGATTTTAAGAAGAGGACTTAGTGAAGCAATGAAAGGAAGTAATTTCAGACAGTATGGTTGAAGGCACAACCACAATGTTAAGGTAAAGAGAATGGGGATGCACTGAGATCTCAAGGCAAATGACCAGAGAGTTTAGCTTATGGGGGTGAATGTTGCACGGATTGGAAATGGCAAGGCCATGAAGGAAGTTAAGCACAAGCATGAGAATTTTCAATTTGGTGTATTGCAATGGGACCAATGTAGTCCAGTGAGAACATGGGTCATGAATGGGTGAAATTTGTGTGGAATATGATGCAGGCCACAGACTTTTGGATAATATAATCAGTCTTGCTAAGCCTGAGCCAGTGGGAAATGGGGAGGGTGGAATTAACAGTGAAAGTATGGAGTTTGTGCTAATGCTTAAAGACAATAGATTTGATTTCCCATTATTTAACTAGAGAAATCTGTGGCTTATTAAAGACAAGCAATCTGACAATCAAGTGAAGTGAAGGGTTCAAGGAAGATGGCAGTAAGGTAGAGGCGGGTTAATCAGTGTACCTGCGGTAGCTGAATTCCACCCTTGCTGATAATGTCACCAAAGCAAAGATATGCTAACAAAAAAGAGAAGGCGACCATGCAATAATTCTACAGATTGGGTCTACAGACCTAATGATGCTGAGATGGGAAAAGAGATCACTGTTGCAATGATTTGGTTATGATTGGTTATGTAAGAGAAGGACTGAGTGAGGGTAATATCATCTGGATGGAGGAACAGTATTGGAGGAGGATTGTGTGGCCAACTGTGTTGAAGTTACAATCAACTTGCAGTCACTGGTGTTTCTGAGTAGAGTTGAGTAAATCCTTTTGCAAGGAAGGGTAGCTAATGTAAAGAGATTTTAACCAGGGTAGATAGGGCTTTCGAGGTTCAGTTTTTTGAGATGGGATAATGATGATGGTTTAGTAGATGATGGATATTGTAGCAAGGGATAGGGAATACTTTACTAATGTTGTAGTCAGGAAGGGAAATTGGATGATCAGATTGGTGGCAATGGGATCAAGGAAGCAGAGGGAGTGTCTATAAGAGATAGGTAAGATCAATTTGACAAAAATGTTGATTCAGATGGTGTTTCAGTAAATGGAAAAGGAAAGAATGGAACAGGAGAGGCAGCTGGGCAATCGAGGTACAATGCTTTTCAAATTGGGAGGGGCAGGTTCAGGGTCAGGGAAGGACAGGTACGGAAAATGCTATTGCGCTGGCATTCCAGAGCATTGTTGTCTTCTCTTTCCTGAGGGAGGTAAGTACTGAAGTTGGAAACCACCGTGACTGAAGCTCAAAGGCACTTGAAATGCTTAAAGTAATTAGGAGGGGGTTTGCATATTGATTTCCTCCTTTCCAATAGTGGTGGGGTTTCAGGCTGTGCCTCCAAACTGATTGGTTGGTTGGTGAAGGCAAGTGCATACTGGGAAGGATTTCCAGCGAAACTGATGAGCTGGGAAGACCTTGATCAGGTACACTAAAGAGAACCAGCCGTGGTCATTCAGAACAGTGGCTGTTGTTCTGTTAGGAGTGCTATCACTGATTTACAGGTGATTGACAAATTCTTGGAAGGCGCTTTTATTTGTCCAGAAATTTACGCACCTTTAGCTGCACTTCTCTATTGCTGGCTTTCAGACCATCATGGGAGCAGTTTCTGCAGTTCCACCTCTACTGAACGACAGTGGAAGAGGCCACACAGTGTCAGCTGCTCCAAATTTTGATATAAAAATGCACGAGCTCTTTGTGTTGGCCCTTGAAGTTAAGGGCAGACAGTGGTGTGAAAATGAGGTAGAAAAGAAGTAAGGGGAGAATTTTTTCTGACCAGAATGATCCTAGAGTAAGATATGGTTTTCACAGAAGTAAGTATAGCCTTGTAGCACTTTATTTGGTGATGGGGGCAGATACACTCATTTTTGAGCCTGACCCTTTGGACTTAAAGAAACAGTGGGGGCCATACCAGGGATATCAACAAAGATGACTGGGAGTAAAAGATTTCTGTGCAGAAGGCACCAAAAGGGATGGAAAGCTTAAGCAGATTGCAGAAGGATTATGCCAAATATGGGACTAAAGGATAGGCCACGAGTTAGCAACCATTTGCCACCTGAAGAACCCACTGAAACATTTTGCCTAAAATAGAAAAGACAAAAGATCGGCATTTCTCAATCAAATGCTTGGCAAATTGCCATGCGCCCCTGGCTGAATGTAGAATTGCATATATAATAAACAAGATATATTGAATACATGCAAAAATGTAAAATGTAAATTAAAATAGACCTAACTGTGAACTGAACTATTGTGTTCTTAATAACTTCTTCATAACAAAATACTACCATTTTGTCAGTAAAGTCACCTTTAAAACAAAATTTACTTAGGATTAAATAGAATTAAGACTATTTTTTCAGCTATTGATTCTCATGTTCAAAAATAACTCCAAATAGAATATTCTGAATAATTTATCATCTCAGCTACGTTCGAAACAATAATGGTTGCAACCATAAAATCTATTCCTAGAATCACAGGCCTAATTTAAAACCATGGTATGGCCACACTACTCAAACAAATTTATTTAGAGCATGATGATGTTTTTCATTTAAATAATTATTTGAAACTGTACATTGCAGCAAAATATTTAGCCTTTTGTCGCCACTGTAAAACATGACTTCTACATTTTTCAACCTTATTGACTTTTAGGCTTTTTCCATGTTATGCAGTTGAACCTGAAAATATTGGGAGCTACAAACACATTGTTAAAGAGCCACGAGACAACAAGGTGCAGAGCTGGATGAACACAGCAGACCAAGCAGAAAGGCTGACGTTTTGGGCCTAGACCCTTCATCAGAAATGGGGGAGGGGGAGGGGGTTCTGAAATAAATAGGGAGAGAGGAGGAGGCGGATAGAAGATGGATGGAGGAGAAGATAGGTGGAGAGGAAACAGACAGGTCGAAGAGGTGGGGATGGAGCCAGTAAAGGTGAGTGTAGGTGGGGAGTTAGGGAGGGGATAGGTCAGTCCAGGGAGGACGGACAGGTCAAGGGGGCGGGATGACGTTAGTAGGTAGGAGATGGGGGTGCGGCTTGAGGTGGGAGGAGGGAATAGGTGGGAGGGAGAACAGGTTAGGGAGGCGGGGATGAGCTGGACTGGTTTTGGGATGCGGTAGGGGGAGGGGAGAATTTAAAGCTTGTGAAATCCACATTGATACCATTGGGCTGCAGAGTTCCCAAGTGGAATGTGAGTTGCTGTTCCTGCAACCTTCGGGTGGCATCGTTGTGGCACTGCAGGAGGCCCAGGATGGACATGCCGTCTGAGGAATGGGAGGGGAAGTTGAAATGGTTCGCGACTGGGAGGTGCAGTTGTTTATTGCGAACCGAGCGTAGGTGTTCTGCAAAGCGGTCCCCGAGCCTCTGCTTGGTTTCCCCGATGTAGAGGAAGCCACAACGGGTACAGCGGATGCAGTATACCACATCGGCAGATGTGCAGGTGAACATCTGCTTGATGTGGAAAGTCTTCTCGGGGCCAAAGAGCCACATCAGGTCTCAGAACCCGGGGCCAAGCAGTTGAGATTTAGGTTAGAGACAAAGGGCTGGCAGTCCCGTTCCCCTGCTGCGTATGTTTATTGGCTTGTGGGCAGGTAATAGAAGCTAGACAGCTAGCCCATCACCTTCCTACACATTCCTAAGCTCACCCCTAAATACAGAGGATGGGACAATGCTGATCGTGACAGCTCATCCACCATATATGAATAAATAAAACCTCAGTTAACTCTGAAAATACACTGCCGGTGCCAGACTACAGTTGGCTGAGCAATTGTGTGGGAATAAGCAGGCCGTTCTTAGAAGATGTTTATAAAACGGTAGGAGAAAAGGGGTGATAAGCTGCTGAAGTTTGTGATGGTTGAGAGGTGCACCAGAAGTAGATGGTATGTACCAGCCAATGATGTTTTCACAGGAATTGGAAGAACCGCTTTTTGTGGCTCACCAAAGACATACTGTTATTAATATCAATAACAAATAACTAATTTTTATGTTGGAAGGTTGTTTCGATGGACTGCTGTTTGTAAACCCTGGCTCCTACCTCAGGGAGAGGTCACTTTGTTTAACTCAGAAGGAATGGTTGATCGACTGTCTCCTTTTCCTAAGATATTGCTTGTTGACATCTGGACAGGAGACTTTTATCATATATTTGTGGTGCTCTTGACATTTGAGTTTGAAGAAACAGAAACTCTAAGTGAATGAAATTGATGAAATTAGGTTTATTGAAAAGCTTCTACATTTCAGGTCTTAACCGTTGCATTTGCAAATGTAAAATATGTTAAGAAGCTTTAAATTTCAAATAGGGGAGTGATTCTGAGTTTAGGTGCACTTCAGGCAGACAGCACAAGGAGATAGTCCTGAGGCCTGCTTGATGACCTTGTCATAAGGTGTGAACCATTTTGATGACTCAGAACCAATGCCCACAAGCAGTTTGTTGGTTGGGAGGGGAAGAAATTTCCACTGTTCCAAATAAAACTGAACCTGAATTTTAAAGAAGGCGTTTGGTACGCATGCCTTTATTGGTCAGTGCATCGAGTACAGGAGTTGGGATGTCACGTTGCAGCTGTACAGGACATTGGTTAGGCCACTTTTAGAATACTGCGTACAATTCTGATTTCCCTGCTATAGGAAGGATGTTGTGAAACTTGAAAGGGCTCAGAAAAGATGTACAAGAATTGCAGGATTTGAGCTATAGGGAGACGCTGGGGCTATTTTCCCTGGAGCATTGGAGGCTGAGGGATGACCTTATAGAGATTTATAAAATCATGAGGGGCATGGATAGGGTGAATAGCCAAGGTCTTTTCCCTGGGTTAGGGCAGTCCAAAATTAGAGGGCATAGTTTTAAGCTCAGAGGGCAAACATTTAAAAGGGACCTAAGGGGCAACTTTTTCATGCAGTGGGTGTTTTGTGTATGGAATGAGCTGCCAGAGGAAGTGGTGGAACCTGGTACAATTACAACATTTAAAAGGCATCTGGATGGGTATATGAATGGGAAGGATATCGGCTAAATGTTGGCAAATGGGACTAGATTAATTTAGGATGTCTGGTCAGCACGGATGAGTTGGACCGAAGGGACTGTTTCCGTGCTGGACAACTCTGACTCTAGAACTCTATTTACAAGTTACATCTTTCTAAAAATCATTTGATGGCTGCAAGAACTATAGATTGGTCCACTCAGTGCCTGGTTCTAATAAACACAATATGCACAATGTATGCTGTGTTGACGGTAAGTTCAGAATTACACTGGGGGCATAGATATTTCACTGGGCACCAATAATATATAATAAATAGACTCCCAGCTGAGATAGGCACCTGACTGAGTCACCATGGAAAAAAGCCAAAGCAGATGTAAGAATAAGCAGAAATGAGTGGGAACATGACAGTAAGTATATCACTGGGTGAATATGGCTGTTGTGGAACATCTCACTAAAAAGGAATAAATGTTTCCATGACAGTCGGGGATAGGAGCAGAGAACCTGCTTCTTAAACTTACTCGCCAGTGCCCCACAGATTTATTTCATCCTCTGGCACTGGTGCCTAAGACACATTATGAACACTTACTGTTTTTGTCTTGTACTTTCAAATTGTTTTCACAATGTATTCCATATCTGCTAACTGCTTAGATAAATATCAGAAATGAGGCATGAGGTACATAGCGTTAACATAAAAGCAAATGTTGCTTCACTGTCTGGGACACCAGAAATGCTTACAGGAACTTGAATATGCTGTGGAACCTGACCCTATGAGTAGTTCAAAAGGTACCAATGCCAAGATCATCCATTACTTGCATTAATATGAATGTACAAAATGGTCAGCTGTACACACAAACTATCATGGGACGTACACTGTACATTTTTTTTTTGAGAGTTTGTTTCTGGAACATAAAGGAGAGGAGATGCTTCTCATGTTTAATTGTAAACATAAAAGACAAAGACTTAAAACACAGTCACGTTACTGTTGGGTGGAGTCAAAAGGCTGGTGACTGATGCTAATCCTGAGATTCTCCTGACCCTCTCAGCCTCAGCAATCCCTGAAAACTTGTAAAGACAAGATCTTGTCTTTGACTTACTGACAATGTCTCACTGCTTGAATATGACTGCTAGTGGTTTATTCCTCACTTTTTTGTAATCTTCAAGTTATGCTGGATGTTTTCACAATAAACTTTGTTAGACAAATTAACTTTGTTACTTTTTCTATCTCTAATATTTTGTGTAATTTTCACAATGACTGTTGAAGCCAGAATTCATTTATATTGCAGTTATTTCTGTAGTGCGTAGAAAAGCTTGAGACAGACCTTGCTACTTGTTTGTGTGCAAATAACAGTAACGTTTAATGTTCTTTTGCAATCTGCCCATAGTTCAGATCAGATTTAATAATTGCTGAGCTAGTTGCTGCCCAAAATTCTAGTGTCAAGAATCCCTTTTCTGTTTTCCTTCGTCTGCCAAGTTTCCTTCTCAATAAAACTGGATTGTTTTGATCTAAATCAAATTTTTAAAAGCAATATATCAGTTTATTGCTTTCTAACCTTTTGCCATTAGTTAGTGCTTCCATTGAAATTTTGTGTCACCAGTTAAACAGTGCTATTGGCTTCGTAGGAGAGAATAGCCATTCCTATCAATCTTCCTATCCTTGAATATGCTTTGTACTACAGCAGGGCACTCCATCTGACTATTTGACAAACCCATTATTATTTTCACTTAAAAGGTTAGCCAAGTTAAAACATATAATCAGGGACTTTACTCCGGCATGTTGACTAGGAATCCATCATGTCATCACAAAATTTCACTACAAGATTAAAAAAGTCCTCATAGATAAAGGAAACTGTTCGGTCCTTATTTTACCTATCTAGAAGGACCCTTAATCCCTATTGCTGTCTTAAACAATTGTTTCTGAAAGGATTCAGGAGATTTTGTCTTCATCCTGTGTGAGATTCTGTTTCACTTGTTGTGAAGAGGCAATTCCTAATTTCAGCTCTAAAACATGATCTTGTTCTATTTTGAAACTACACCCTCATGTCATACTGACACTGCTTAATGTAAAGCATTTAGTATTAACCATTTCTAACCCTACCACATACAATCACATACATTTCTCCAAGGCTACATCCTTGATATCTCCTTTCCAGACTTCCAGATGTTCTCATTATTTAGACCCCTGACAATGGAATTCAATCTCTTGGTTGTTCTCTGCTCTGTCTTTAATATTTAAATGATTGCCTTTACTCCCCGTCAGCAACCAGGAACAGACAGAATATTTAAAATATGGTCTGTGCACAATATATTATAGATTGATCACAATTTTCCAACATTTACATGCTACTGTTTTGGTTGTATAGTTCAACATTGTATTGACCTTGTTGATGGCAGGTTTGCATTAGACATGTTGAGCACTGAATTTACTGAATCCCAGGATCTCTTAAGATTTTTGGTTCCCATCAACTTTTACGTTCCATTTACATTTATATCTATTTCTGTAGCATGTTTCTTCAGGAACATATTGCTAGCCTTAAGCCAAAAGCTATAAATAGCTTGAGGGTGTCACTCTGCATCTGGTTGAACTGTATACTGACCAGCTCTTTCTGCCTGCAGTAGGTCTATTGGAAAGATTTGCAGACTCGTAATCAACTTGTTCAGCTGTGAGACATTTTCAGTGGCCATCAAGTTCTGGTGTAGGATTGTGGGTTGCACATTTCAAAAGCATTTTCACGTTTCTCAACCTAGGTTTATATTAGCCTGAGCCATCAAACAGCAGCCATAAAACTATAAACCAATGGCAATATTTTTGACCTGGTATATGGCTCCTTCCCTACAGAAAGTATTTTATAACTAAGCACAATTAAACAGAATATAATTTAATTCCACCCTTGCATAATCAAGTTAAAATGATCAATTCTTGAATAATAACTCAATCCTAAACTAGAGTGTGACTCGGACACAGAATATCTGGCTCAGAGGTAGAGATGTTACCCACTGTAGCCAAGATCTCCCTTTCTGCCTAATTCCTAGAGATTCTATCACAACTCATGGAGAATGTGGTCATTTGCCTTCTTCTGGGATATTTTAGTCTCTTCTACATTAATTTCATTTCCCATTCAACCCAAGCAAACCTTTGAATATTCATTTATTCATTATATGAAGAATGCCTACTTCCACCTTTTATACCATTGTTTACATCCATCATACCTCATCCCATCTGCTGTTGAATACTTTAGTCCTTCCCAATCCCAGCCTTGATTTTATTTATTTATTGTCATGTGTATTTTGTTATAAAATACAGTGAAAATTGTTTTCTCGGGTCACCACTCTCCAGCACCATTTTAAAACACAGAAAAATAAACTAAAACATAGAGTATAAAGGCAGAAGAATAAAGAAACAAAGAAAAAACGTTGAACCTTACAGTCCTTCTTATTAACTATTCCACCATGGGCCATGGGCCTGGTGCCAGGCACAAGTCTCTTCACTGAACCATCACCACTGGAATGAAGGTCACTACTCTATGTCACCTCCACCGATGCCTCGCCACTATGGGTCTTCATTGTACCTCGCCAATGCAGATGCCACTGATGCTGGGTACCACACCAGCCCAAACTCGACTCTGCAGCCACCACGAGTCTGCTTCGGGCTTCCCTTGCCGATGCAGTTGCTTTCGATGCCGTAGGGTCAAGTTCTGGGCCCAAACTTGCCTCCGCCTCTATGAATCTGTGCTGGATGCAGATGCTGCTGGGAACCCAAATGCTTCTCCGCCGCAGCAGCCATGAGTCAGTGCTAGGACCACCTTGCTGATGCACCCAAACTCTGTCTGACACCGACTGGCACAAGTCAGCACTGGGCCTACTTGCTGTTGCTGTTGCCGTCATTGCGAGCTCCTGAGCTCTTCGACAAGAGGTAAGTAAAATAAAAGAGAAAAAATGAAAACAAAAATGAGAAAAGAGAGAAAACAAAGAAAAGAAATGAAAAGAAAAGCAGATGAGTCCCAGTTTCAGAAGCCCTAGTCCGCTACCATCTCTCCCATTCACCATAGCCCTAAATTTAAGTTCATTCAAAACTTTGGTGTCCAATTCTTCTCCTGTATGGGACCCTGCTTGTTACTATTCAGCCTTCTTTCTTCTCCATAACTACAGGTGGAATCTCCCAGAGCCCTGGACAATGTCGGCTATGGTGAGAAATCTGGGAGAATCATGTGAGCAGTTGAGCAAGGCCTTTCTTAATGTCAGGAACAATGAGTTGCATTTTCCAGTTGAATTCTGGATGTTGAGACAGGATTCTTGCAGGAGATGGCAAGCTGCTTATCAATGAGGATTATTGTTTGTTATCACCTTCATTAACTGCACCTCATTAATATGCAGCTTCCTATCCTACCAAGACCTGCAAGTAAACAAGATGCCGAGAATTCCCGACTTGAAAGCCAGTGTGGGTACCTGGCAATTCCAGCTCATTGCTTGCTCCTCTGGATCTGCATGTTGGACACTCAGCACCAATATCTCAGGTCATAATTCCTGCATAGCAGCTGCATCACCACCATGTTTATGGACATGGGCATCCGACATGTGGTACCCTCACCGTGCCATCATGGCACATCTCCAATCCATTTACACAATGCTTCTGCCTTTAATGCTGCACTGAGACCTATAAATTCTGCTGCAAGGATAGTTTGTCAGCAGAGACATACCCCCAACGCAATAGTTGGATCTCAGGACTGCTTGTGTGCTCTTTTAGCTTTCACTCATGTAAAACCTGCCTGAATACTCACTACGTCCCTGCCTTTTAGCACTTTGCCCCCTCACCCAGAACTACCAAGCTCACAATACAGGCATATTGCCTTGCAGTTTAGTGCACACAAAGCCAGGAAGCTTGTCATGATGGTGAGCAGGCCTCAGTCAAGTCAGGGGAGGCAGCCTTCAGTCAGGGAGTCCAGGCACAGTAAGTCAATGGCATGTTCCATCACCAGGGGTTTCGACACAGACAGTCCCTCAGGATCTGGATCAGGGAAGGGAAAGGGATGTCAGGCAGTCCACCATCCGTTTTGGCTTTATCTGGCCTGTAGTGGGCTGTTTTCTCCTGGATTGAGAGAAAGGGAGATGACAGTGGGTGGCATAGATGATAGTGCTGGTGCCAGTTACGGAAAGGTGGTGAGGTATCCTAGCAATGGAGAGGTCATATAGGATTAGTTGTGTGGGCAAACTGAGTGGATAAGAGCAATGTGGGGAATATTGTAGTAGTGAGAATGGGAGAACATGACCCTCAGTAGGAAGTGGGTGTGTTGCACAATGGAATGAGTGTGAAGTAGGAGAAAGCAGGTGGTGGCACTTATCTTGGCAGGTTAGAAAATTTTATTGATCTTCTTCCTACACTGCTGGGTATTCTCCAGATGGCTGAGACTGCAGTGACCCAGGTTGGCAGGCTGGCAGTGTCTGGTGTCATGGCCTCCTCTGCCAGACCTGGGGGAAGAGAGCGTTCCTTCTCTGTACCCTCCGTCCACAAGGACTTCCATGTCCTTGCACACCAAAGTTGCCTCCTTCTGAGCCATGACCCAAGTAAATGTTGCAGACCATGCACGGGTAGCTCGAGACTAGCAGTGTTTGTCCGAGTGTGCAATAGCCTTCTAAGGATGGCACTGGCGACAGAGATGTCAGTCCATTCTGAAATATATGGGCAGTGGTGTGTTCCTGTGGCTACTGAAAAAGGACAAATTGGACAAGAGGAGTGCCATAGAGTCGGAGTAGATACTTACTGAAACGAGTTTGGGTTGATAGCGTGAGAAAACCCACAACCCCTCATGGAAAGAAATCCTCCATGAAACACGATGTAAATGACACTTAGCTGAAGTATTGTATGATTCAGCCCTACATGTTTCAACTAAGCATGTGACACTCAATGATATAAATGGATTAGAAAATGTATTGATTTCTAGTTTGAATATCTGGCCCAACTAGAGTTGGAGAGCAGTTTTTTGGTTTTTGTGTCTTGTGATTTTACTGAAACCTGATAAAAATCAAGCTTCATTCTACTTTGCTAACATCAAAGCTACTAGTCACAAATAAAGCATCATGATATATATATTCCAAATCCTTTTGAAGGTGAGCCCATTCATTAAAAAGTTGAAGTTGTTTACTCCAAAGCTGCTTCCTCAAACAAGATTTTGTGGCCAAACTGTTTTTAACCACTTTGAAGAACAGCATGATTGAATGTTATCTTTCTGTGAAGGATTCCCCCTTTTTAATCATACAGTATCCAGTCAATCTACACCTTAATCAGTCATGGCTGACATCATCGCTGTCACTTCTTCCCTTGCAAATACAAAATATTTGGAGATTAAAAGCATGAGATAAACCAGGCTTTCCTCTCATTGCACTTCAGATCCATCCTGTTTATCTTGAAAAGTCAGTTGTTCCATGATAAAAAGTTCACCTGTTAACCATTGATTCTTCAAGATATCCAGGATATAACTCTCAGGCTACAGGTCCTGTTGTCATTGTGTATTCTGCTTGAACCAGAAATGTGGCATCAAGTTTCCCACAATGCCACAAAATAACTTTTAAATTCTGACAAGTACTCTCAACACAACAAAGGCAATAGCTATTATCATTGCTAAAGTTACAAATTTCCCTCTCCTCCCAGTATAGTTTGACATATTTTGGTATGATCTCAACCCCTCTACCTTTCTATTTGCCTGCTGATTCCTTGCCTAGGCCTATCCATTTCTCCATTTCCGTCTCTTCCAGTCCTTCTTTTAAAGAAAGGCCCTCTAGACCAAGCTTATAGATATAGCATTTTAAAGATGAATATAAGACCAATATTTGGAACTCAGCTGCATACATAGAGTTACCAAAATATGGATTAGACTGTGTCATGAGCTCTCAGAGAACAGTCTTGTCTGTACTGTGGCCTTATTGAAACTGGCTTTAAGATGGCAACCCTAGCCAGTGCCACATCGTAGTCACATGGTTGTAGTATGTCAAGAAAGAAAAGCTTTTCTGAAGAAGGGTCCCGACCCGAAACATCAATGTTCCTGCTCCTCTGATGCTGCCTGGCCCACTGTACTCTTCCAGCTCCACACTGTGTTATCTCTGACTCCAGCATCGGCAGTTCTTATTATCTCTGAAAATTCTGTACTCTTTTTACAGTCACTTGGATGTTGAAGTGGGGGTATTTTATGCTTTGTCTGGGTAGATGAATTAAGATAGCTCTATTTTTCTGTAATTATCATCTAATCTTGTGAACACATATCCAGACAAAACATAGTTTTGTGTAAATGATTTCAATTAATTTTATTTATGGTGATAGTTAAGTTTTCTGGTAGAGGAATTCCTTTTTAGCTTTGCGATGAAATAGAAGTTGAAGTTGATGGCTATAGTAGTTAATCCAATGTTACTACACTGTGGGCAATCAAAATCTGAAGGAAAGCATATGGAAAAAAACGTTTGCTTACAGATTCCTCTATGGCTTTTATTTAGACTCATCATCAACTCATGTTGAAGAATTTTCCTTTACTCAAAATGCATACAAACATTCATCTTTGGATATCTTCCTGCATTACCAAACATGGGTTCTTGGAATTCATCATGACCATGTGCAGGCAGACAACCTTATTTCTTTCTATTAGTGCCTTGAAAAAGCTTGGACAGGATTGTAGTTTTCTGTGTTGGAGCTGATCCATGCACCAGATAGAGGTTTAGGTACCCAAACAAAGTCAGAAGAGATGGAATCACAGTGATTTCATGCTAAAATAACATCAAACCTCAAGTAAAAATAAAGACTAAATCTCAATTTAATCAAGAAGTCATGATTTTTGTAAGTTTGTGGACTCACCCCTGGTATCTGAAGGGCATCAGAATGGGAATGCTATGTCATACAGCGATATAGTCATTATTCATTGGTTACACCCATCCTGTTCCTGCTGTGCTGACACAGTTACAGTTATCCCTCTGTGTTTCTTGATGGACACCGGTTCATCAAAAATACTAGTTACATGGAAACCATGTCTTTTGAAAATAAACTCTGATTGCAATGTTTAAGGTGCTATGTTGTGTTTTTAAAGGATAATTTAATTGTATCCTGTAGCAATGTGCTGACCATTATTAGGTGTATTAATGCATTTAATAACCAGCTGTAATACAGGAAGAAAGGTGTGGAGCCTTCCTGCTAGGTACTTTTGATTCATTTGGCAGCTTATCCCAACAAGTGTTTGTTTCAGATGCTTGCATTTGGAGGAATTGTATGTCTTTTGGGAATGTCTCATAGAATCATATAATCCCTACAGTGTGGACCCGGCCCCCTACACTATCGTTATAACCCCACACTTACCATGACTGATCCATCCATCCTATAGATCCCTGAACACTACAGACAATTTAGCATGGCCAATCCACCTAACCTGCACATCTTTGGGAGCAAACCAGAGCACCAAGCAGAAACAGGGAGAACATGCAAAGTCCACACAATCACCCAAAAGGCTGGAATCAAACCTTGGTATCTGGTGCTGTTGAGGCAGCAGTGCTAACCACTGAGCCACTGTGCTTCCTGCCATTTGTTCAGAAACAGTTATGGGAAGGGTATTGGTGTGATTTAAGAGTGACCCACATGTTCCTTTTCTTCATGTCATATGCCTGCACTGGTGACAAATTCTCAAATTAACTTTGTTTTTGAGTATAGAGCATTGCATTTGCATTCAGTCTCTATCAGCTCTATGCATTTCCATAAACATTGAAAACAGCTGTTGATGAAACTTGGCATTTGGATTGTTTCTTTAACAGCAGCAGTAAGAGCATTAATGAGAGAAATTACAAATGTGCTTTGCAACTCTCTACTTGATGATTCCCCTAAAAACATGCCATTGATATTACTTGCTCAATAACAGCAGTGAAACAGCAGTAAGCTGTGTAGTAAATGTTCTCATTGTTTTCTGCGTGGAGCCAAGTGATTTTGTAACATCCTTCTACTTTGAAGTATCTTGTTTCATGGCTGGCCCATGAGGTTCAGTCATGGAACAACTCAGCAAGATTTTATACCTTTCTCAGCTGAAGTCAGAATCAGTGTGGATTTATAAAGGGCAAATTGTGCCCTTTTGTGCCTAAGTGAATTAACCTTTTTGAGGAAATTATTTAACACGCAGCCAAAAGAAATGCAGTGAATATCATATATTTAAACTTTAAAATTGTTTCTGTACAGTGCATTACTTATGAAGATAAGTCTTATGGTATTGAAACCAAACTACAAGCATGAATAAATAGGGATGTCAGACTTGTAGAAAACAGAGAACAAGACGAAATGGATTTTTCCCCAAATGGCAACATGTAGCTAGTAATACACCCAGGAATTTTTGTATAAAGTTCTTGTTTTCAATTCATAAAAGCAACTTGGATACAGGCACAGAAAGCCAGGTATCATATTTTACTGATAATGCAACATTAGAGAGCATGGCAAACTGCATGTATGATTGCAGGAGACTGAATCAGGACATAGATTGGAAAATGGAGCAGGTATGCAGCAATTGGAGTTCAAACTATAAGTGATGTTGAACATTTTGGAAAAAGAATAAAGAAACAACCTAAATGGGCAAACTGTTATTGAGTGCAGGAACAGAACGATATAGGGATTCTGGTGCACAGTTCTTTAAAAGTACGATTGCAGGTTTGAAACTCTTAAAAGAAACATTGATTTATGGGTCTTATATAAAGAGTTGATTTGAATATCAAAGCATAAAGATATATAATGATGACACAAGAAGATAATTTATGACAGTAGATTATAATTAAACTGACCACACCGCTGTTGTCCTGGCTCCCACAATAATTTTTTTGGTCGTGCCTTCTTTGGATCTGTTCCTGTTGACAGCACACACTAATCAATAGGCGTAAAGTTACCTCAGGATCCTATGTGTGTCAGCATCTTGATTTCTTGCGAACTAATCTTATCATCATTAAATAATTCACTACCATGGCAGATAGTGACATGTAACTCCATTAAAAATCTGGAATTAAAAAACTAACCTAATGGTGACTGTATAATCACTGTTAGTTGTCATAAAAACTCATCTGGGAATCATATTGGAAGGAAACCTACCATCCTTGCCTGGTCTAGTCTGTATGTGACTCCAGACACACAGCAATGTGGTTGACTTATAACTGCCCTGTGAAATGGCCGAGCAAGCCACTCAGTTCAAGGGCAATTAGAGATTGAAAATAAAATGCTGTTGTGGCCAGCGACACATCCTGTGAATGATCTTTTCTAAAAAAAAGGCCAGTTTAATAGTAGTACAATATTCTGAAACCTTTGTTTCAAACATTTGACAAAAGAGTTAGCTCAATTTTCTTTGTAGAATAATTTAATTTAAAAACCAGATGCTGAGATCATGCTGAACAATTGCATCATATCTTTTGATGATAACTTCAAGTGTCAAATCAGGAAAATCTTCTAAACTGCTTGGCACATTGTGCATAATTGCAATTTAGAATTAGCACAGTACAAAAGTTTAGCCTTCTTACTTGAATGCTATTCTAGGCATAATCATTGAGTTTGTTGTGAAAGAAAACAGGATGACAACTTGTCATTGTTATCAAATAGATTTGAAAGAAAACAAAGAAATGGTTTTCTGTTCTCTACCCCAAACTCCCTTGCCTAATCGCTGCAACAAATTTTGGAAAGCCAATCATATAATGAATTAATTGTACAAATAAATGAAAACAGGTTTGATGTAGTTGGGAATTACAGAGACATGGCTGCAGAGTGATTAGGGATGGGAACTGAATATCCAGTGGTGTTCAGTATTTAGGAAGGACTAAGAAAAATGAAAAGGTGATGGAGTTGCATTATTGTCAAAGAGGAAATTAATGCAATAGTTAGGAAGGACATTAGCTCTAACAATATATTATGGGTAGAGCTAAGAAACACGAAGGGGCTAAAAGCATTATTGTGGGTTGTACATAGATGCCAAACTGATGATGGGTGATGTTGGGAATGGCATTAAACAGAAAATTAGAGATGCATGCATTAAAGGAACATCTGCAATTATGGGTGACTTTAATCTGCACACAGATTGGGCAAATTGAATTAGCAACAATACTGTAGAGGAGGAATTCCTGGAGCGTGTACAGGATGGTTTCCTGGACCAATGCGTTGTAGAATAAATTAGAGAATAGGCCATCCCAGATTAGGTATAGTGTAATGAGAAAGGAATACTTGGCAATCTAGTTGTGTGAAGCCCGATGGAGAAGAGTGACCACAATATGATAGAATTCCTCATCAAGATGGAGGGTGATCCGTTTGATTGTGTGACTAAGGTTCTGAATCCAAATAGAGGAAATTTTTATGGTATGAGTTGCAGGTTGGCCATGATTGATTGGGGATCGTAACATAAAGGGATGATGGTGGAAAGGCAATGGCAAGCATGCAAAGAGTGCTTGGGTTAACTGCAACAAATACACATTCCTACCTCATACAAAAGTAAAATGGAAAAGGTGGCCAAACCATGGGTCACAAGGTAAATTAGAGATAGTATTACATCCAATGGAGCTGCATACAAATTGGCCAGAAAGAAAACAGACCTGAGGAGTGGGAGCAGCTTAGAATTCAGCAAAGGAGGACAAAGGGATTGATTATGAAAAGGGAAATACAATGCAAATGTAATCTTGTGGGGAACTTAAGAACTGACTGTCTCTAGGGATGTAAAGACAAAAAGATTAGTGAAAACTAATGTATGTCCCTTACAGTCAGAAACAGGAGAATTTATAATGGGAAACAAAGAAATGGCTGATGAGCCAAATTCATACTTCATTTCTATCGTCACAAAGGAGGACACAAATAACATATCAGAAATGTCCAGGAACACAGTTTTGTGAGAGGGAGGAAATGAAGGAAATCAATATTAGTAGGAAAATGGTGTTGGGGATATTGATGGGAGTTAAAGCCAGTAATCTACATCTCAGAGTATTTAAGAAAGTGCCACTAGAAATAGTGGATTAATTGGTGGTCATCTTCCAAGATTGTCTAGAATCTAGAATAGCTCCTACAGATCAGAGGGTAGATAATGTAATCCCTCTATTTTATAAAGGAGGTAGAGAGAAAACTGGGAATTATAGACCAGTCATCTTGATGTCGGTAGTGGGGAAAATGCTAGATTCCAATGTAAAAGATTAATAGCAGAGCACTTGGAAAACAGTGGCAGGATTGGATTTACAAAAGGGAAATCATGCTTGGCAAACCTACTGGAATTCTTCAAGGGTGTAACTAGTAGAGTTGATGAAGGGGAGCCAATGGATGTGGTTTGTTTGGACTTTCATAAGGCTTTCAACTAAGTCCCACATAAGGGATTAGCATGTAAAGTTAAAGCACATGGAAATAAGGATAGTGTATTGAGATGGATAGGAAACCTGGTTGGCAGACAGGAATCAAAGAATGGGAATAAATGGGTCTTTTTGTGAAAGGCAGTGACAACTGGGGTGTCACACTAGAACTCAGTGCGAGAACTCCATTTGTTCACAATATATATGTGATTTCGATGAGGGAACTAAATGTAATGTCTCCACGTTTGCAGATGACACAAAGCTGGGTGGGAAGGTGAGCTGTGAGAAGGATGCAGAGATACTTCAGTGTGATTTTGATAGGCTGAATGAGTGGGCACATGCATGGCAGATGTAGTCTAAGGTAGATAAATGTGAGGTTACCATTTTGGTAACAAAAGCAGGAAGACAGATTATTATTTGAATAGTCATAAATTGAGAGAGGGGAATGTGCAATGGGACCTGGGTGTCCTCATCTACCAGTAACTGAAGTTAAGCATGCAGGTGCAACAGGTAGTAAAGATGCCAGATGGTATGTTGGCCTTGATAGCGAGGGCATTCAAGTACAGGAGCAGGGATGACTTACTGCAATTACACAGGGCCTTGGTAAGACCAGATCTGGAATATTGTGTGCAGTTTTTGTCTCCTTATGAGGAAGAATGTTCTCGTTATAGAGGGAGTGCTGCGAAGATTTACCAGACTAATTCCTGGGATAGTGGGAGTGAATAATGAGGAGAGGTTGAATCGATTAGGATTGTATTCCCTGGAATTCAGAAGAATGAGGGGTAATTGCATAGAATCCTACAAAGTTCTAGATAAAGTAGGTGCAGGAAGGATGTTCCCAATGACAGGGGAGTCCATAACCAGGAGTCACTGTCAAAGGATATGGGATAAATCAGTTAGGACTGAGATGAGGAGAAATTTCTCCACCCAGAGAGTGGTAAGCCTGTGGAATTTGCTATCACAGAAAACAGTCAAAGCCAAAACATTGTATGATTTCAAGAAGGTGTTTGATATAGCACTTGGGGCTAAAAGGATTAAAGAATACAAGGGAAGACTGAACAGATTTTCGAGTTGAAGATCAGCCATGATTATAATGAATGGTCCCACCCCTTTTTTTATGTTTATATTGTTATATTTAGATTGAGAAAGAGTACCAGGTCATTTCCCTTATGGACATTTTCATCAACATCTACTTCAAAGAAACAAAATGACAGCCGAGCCAAACATAAATCTTGTCAAAGCATTTTTTCTCGAGCCACTGTTCTTTGCTCAAAAGAGTCTGCAGAGGATGTTACTCCAGTTACAGAGACACCATCTGGATGTGATATGCAGGCAAAGAAAGCTGATGTTTTTCTGTGATATGTTGTACAGTGCGTCATGCCCGATGAAGTAGGTAGAAGATGCTATGACAGAATGTGGCATCTTTCAGATCCAATTTGAAGTAGCTGCTCAACATGATCTGAACATCTTCAACTCAACAGAGATGCTGAATCTAGCAGATGAGGACCTTGCTCAAATCAACCAAGGAACCCAGCAACAAGATATAACACTCCAACTGTTGCAAGAAGTAGTGATGAAAAGATAACCCAAAAGCATCAAGGGTACACCTGTTGCAATGGCCTCCTGCCCTAAGGACATTTAGGTCTACCTACAGCACATGGAGTGCAGCGGTTCGAGAAGGCCGCTCACCTTGAGGGCAACTAGGGACAGGCAATAAATGCTGGCCCAGCCAGCGACTGAGTGAATAAATAAATTATGTATACCGAGATGGATTGACTACCCAAGATGGCATGTTCATAGACTTAGAATCCCTACAACGGGGAAGCAGGCCATTTGGCCCATTGAATCCACACTGACCCTCTGAAGAGTGTCCCACCCAGACACCGCCCCCCCCACCTTATCCCTGTCACCCTGCATTTCCCATGGCTAACCCACATATCTTGCACATCCCTGAACACTGAGGGCAATTTAGCATGGCTAATCCACCTAACCTGCATATCTTTAGACTGTAGGAGGAAACTGGAGCACCGGCCAGCCACCCTGCCACCTGACTGGGCTGTCACTTTGTTTCTTTGAAGTAGATGTTGATGAAAATGTTCCTAAATAAGGGAAATGACTTGGTACTGTTCCTCAATTGATATATAATGTTACAAACATTAAAAAAAATAGGAGTGGGAGTAGGCCATTTGGCCTTTTGAGCCTGCTCTGCCATTCGTTATGATCATAACTGATCATCAACTCAAAAATCTGTTCCCATGTAGTACAAAGTGAATAGTGTAGTTCTCTTTGGGGAATTGAGAGAAGAAATGCTTGCAAGCCACCTATGAATTGAATCAATTCTGAGGAAGGCAAGAGATATGTTCCACTGGCTAAACATCAACCATAAGCAATGAAATTCAAGAACTCCAATTCCCAAGCTGAGCAAGCTAAAAAGCTGTCGATAACACAAGACATCCCAGAGAGGCCGTGCATGAAATTAGGAGGGACCTCTTCACTCTGACAGGAACTGATTATCTTGTCACCGTAGACTGCTATCCTGACAACTGGGAGGTGGACCAGTTGACTTACAACAACTACTGGTGGGAGATTGTAGGAAGCCCACTTCAGCCATAGTGACTTTCCTGACATCCCGATGAGTGACAATGGCCATCAGTTTTCGAGTGAAGAATTCCGCTGCTTCTGAAGAAGAGTCACTGGACTCAAATGTCAAGTCTGTTTTCTCTTCTCCGATGCTGCCGGACCTGCTGAGTTTCTCCAGCAATTTCTTTTTGTTTGTTTGAGAGATTTCAATTAGATACAGAGACTGGAGAAGGTAGCATTGTTCTCCATTGAGCAAAGGATGATAAAGACGATTTGATTGAGAATTTCAAACCCATGGGTGCTTATAAGAGTGTAAATAAAAAGAAACTGTTTTGGTGGCGGAAAGGGCAGTAACCAGAGGACACAGATTTAAGGCAATTGACAAAGGAACCAGAGACAAGAGAGGAATTTCTTTTATATAGAGCAAGATTTTATGATCAGGAATGCACTGCCTGAAAGAGTGGTGAAGGTAGAATCAATAGTAATTGTCTAAAGGGAACAGTACAAATACTTGATGGGAAAAGCTTTACAGGATTTTGAAGCAGGGAAGGGGGACTAATTAGATAGCTCTTTCAAAGAGGAAAGATGAAAGCTCTTTAAAACTTGATGGCCTGAATAGTCTCTTCTTTGCTGTATCATTTTTAAAAATAAATTTTAAAAAGTTCAACTGTAAGAAGTACGCATCCACGGTGATGTATAAACCTAATAAACTGATCCAGAAATTTTGTTTGAAATACACGTTCCATGCTTTGATCAATCAGAACAGAAAAGAGCAGCTGGTTTATCAACGTGTTGTTCCATGGGTCAGTGTAAACAATCACAAAAGTATTTCCACTAGGGAAACTGCAGTCTGATGCCTGTCTTACTGTGTATCCACAGGGTACTCATGCTTAATGCCTCATCCAATAAAGCCTCAGTAATTTCTGAAATTATTTCATGAGAAAATAACATGGAAAATCTATAGAGAGGGTATCTTTTGTACCTCAGAGTATTTTCCAAAACAATTTGCATTAACACTAGCATTGTACTTCACAGACCCATGTGCATTTCAGTTAAAGGCTTTGAGGGGAAAATATGTCAAGACTGAAGGGTATAGAAGATGCTTATTCAGGAAAGGTAAACTATTAATGACTGAGGTAAAAATTGCCTTGATTTATCTCTGTACTACAAATCCATTGGGAAAGGAAGGAGTTATTCCAGTCTGTTTCAATCTCATCCTTTGCAAACTCTCAAAAAGACACACAACAGGTTTTTGGAAATAAGTTATAGTTATACACTAAGATGTGTTAAATAATTATATCAGTTAAAATAGTGATTTTTCTAAAGTGCTGGAAATTCTGGCCTTATACGGATGCATTAGTACGTGATAACCATTGCAAATAATTTCTTAATGACTTTAAAATGGTACAAATTTAAGTAATATACAGGAACAGTGAGGCATGGGATTCACTGCATATATCTTTGGCTGGACAAATTGATAACTCTGCTATAAAAGCATAGATTTATAGAGAGAGGCACAGAGCATAAAGTAGGAAAGATAGACCACCATTAGAAATCATCAGTTGGGTTTAAACAGCACAAAGCACCACATTTTGGGAAGGGTAACAAGTTTTTGGAGAGGATGCAGGGGAGAACACTACAATTAAACCAGGATGAGTAACTTTGTTTATGTGGTAAAATTATAATAGCTGGGATTGTTTCATTTTGAGCAGAGAAGTTTAAAGGTAGATTAAATGGATGTCTTCAAAATGATAGGTTGTGAAGAGTAAGAAGCAACCATTTAAAGATAGTACAGGGTGTTTGTTACCCAGATCACACAGGTTTGAAGATAATTGGCAAAACAGCCTAAAGAGAGGGGGATGTTGAGAACTTATACCACACTGTGAGTTGTTAGCTGGAATGCACTGGAAGCAGGTTCAAAAGTAACTTTCAAAAGGGAATTGAATGAATATTTGAATATATACAACATTGCAGGGTTATGCAGAAAGAAGGAAGAGATTGAGATTTTGTGAGTATATCTTTCGAAGAGTTGGCAGAAGGAACATGGACTTGAGAGCTTCCTCCTGTACTATGTCATTCTCTGAACCATGCCATAAAAGTGATGATAAGATCTGGGTACCTTAGATTGCTGTCTCAAATCCTTTTACCTATGCTAATCTTGGGGCTTTCTAAAAGTTTGTGGTGAAGGATGTACCATGAGTAAGTCTCAACAGGTGAGGCACTTTCCTTAGGTAACTAGACAAGGTTTATTACACCTTTAGTAACTATTCACAGGCTGCTTTATGCTGATAATAACAGAAGACATGACTATCTCCAACTACAACTGCCTAGAACAATGTTCTGAGGAAGAGTCACCCAACCCGAAACATTAACTCTGATTTCTCTCCACAGATGCTGCCAGATCTGCTGAGCTTTTCCAGCAATTTCTGTTTTTGTTTCTGGTTTCCGGCATCTACAGTTCTTTTGGTTTTTACAATTGCCTAGAACTGCCCTGGACAATTTCTAATGCTCTGTCTGGTGGGTGTATTACACATCGGAGATGCAGTTTCCTTTATTCTTTATTCATTCATGGGATGAGGACATCGCTGGCTAGGCAGCATTCATTGCCGATCCCAATTGCCCAGAGGGCAGTTCACAGTCAACCACATTGCTGTGAGTCTGGAGTCACATGTAGGTCAGACCAGGTAAGGATGGCAGTTTCCTTCCCTCAAGGGCATTGGACCAGATGAGTTTTTCTGACAATTGACAATGGATTCACGGTCATCATTAGATTCAGTTGTCTCAGATTAACTCTCCTATCCATTAACTTTTGCAGCAAGAAATCAGAATCCTTTGTCCTGCAGTGTTTATGATGCTTTGTACTAACCACGAGATAGACAGTTTTGTTAGTGTCAGGTGAGAAGCTGGAGGAAAGTGTGTGTGTGTGTATCAGAGAGAGAGTGACAGTGACATGCTAATATGCCAGCAGGGGGAAGGATGGAGAATGGTTGCCTAAGTGGACAGATGAATGACCCTTTCTGTCTCAGTGAGTATTTTACCTGAAATTTTGGGAAGGCTTGCAATCCTTCTTTAGAATAAAACCAGTTAATTTTTGTCATGTATTGTATTTAAGTGCAAAAGTAGGTATCCTAGAAAATTCAATGCACTATGTTTGAATTGGGATGGCAGGCTTGTGGGGATTAGGGGATAAATAGAAAGCACTAGAAACAATCCTTGCAGCTAAATAGTGAGGCCTGAGATGCACTTGCTAATCCTGATAAAATCCCTATTTGCATATTGTTGTTTATTACGTGATGCTCTCTCAATTGGTGAGTAAAGTAAACTCTTCTTTTGCCTTTTTTAAGTGGATGCACTAACTCCTTAAAGTTAATGGATGGATTAAAAGTTCTGCCAATGAAGAACAAAGTGGAATTTCAGATGACAGCAATAAGCTTTCCCACAAGTCCAGGGCCTTACAGTGTCATCATTATGTAGATTAGGATCTTAGAAAGCCATGTGGAAGCACATTTTACTTGGAAACATTTTAATTGCTGCAGATAAACTTCCAACAGAATATCTCCATCAAATTGTCTAGTGGTTGATTTACCAACAATGTTGCATAAGATTATGTTCCTATCTATTTATTAACTATAATATTATTCGCTGTCATTAATACCACTCAATAACAAATGTTCATTAGTCAACTGTGTGGATAAGGTAAACAAAGAGCTAGATAGACTGGTTACAGTGAGGATGATGGGGAATAGCAAAAAATAACATGTTTGAAGACATGTGGTAGGCCTTTTTGGACTGAGCTGAGGAGCGTTTTCTTCACTCAGAGGGTGAGGTTCCATGCCACAGAAGGCTGTGGAGATGATGGTACTGAATATATTTAAGAAAGAAATAGATATATTTCAAGAGGCTAAAAGTATCAAAGCATATGAGGAAAGAACAGGAGTTTGGCATTGAAAAAGATCAGCCACAATCATGTTGAATGGTGGAATAGGCTTGATGGGCTGAATGGCCTACCCTGCTGCTATTTTCTATGAGAAGGCCACTGGGTCTACCTTACTTTATCAATCCAGAATGATCAAATATGCCCCATACTGTTGCATCAAACTGGCTCTTAAATGATTCCAGGGACCTCATCTCCACCACACTGCTCAAATTTTCATTCCTCAGGGGAGAAGTTTGCATTTGCAGAGCCATTTGCAGACTTACACTGAATCCCTAGGGACAGACAGTACTACAGGACACCCAAAGGTGGCAGCTCTATCCCCCAAACAGGGACAGCACAGCAGGAAAGGCCACACCCACAGCCCCATTTAGAGGAGATTCCCCCCTGAACTGTGGGGACCTATCTGCTTTCTGCTGAGATCTGTTTGTTCACAGGCTGGTAGACATCTACAATCTGTGTGAAAACTGGCTTCAGGAACCGAAGTAAATCATGGCAAGAGCAAAGTAATGTTCTTTGACAAATAGCCGGCTGATCCTTTGCCCTTTTCACCATCAAGTGAGGCTGCCTGAAAGTGCTGACTATATGCTTCTGAGGGACCAGAATATGTGTTAAAAAATGGTGGAAGATGCAACCATGATAAAACAAAAACTGGAATGTAGGAGCAATGCTGCATCTTCATTGCAGGTGTAAACCTGGTCCTCTGGTATGAGGTACTGACCATGTTGCTCTAAGTGATGCAAGTCTGGCCTATACGCTCCTGCACTGTGGCAGTCTCCTGAGCCATCTCCCATTTTGCTTGGAGATTGAAAATTGACTATGTCCGCTGGGGCACGCCATATAAAACTCTAGGTAAAGGGGAGAAAAAGTACCCAGTGTCATCGCTTCCTGATATTCAGTCACTTTTGTGTGCAGCTGCATCAAGCAGTAAGTGGACTGTCAGAAGCAAGAACCAAGTGTCAGTTCATGCTGAGGTTCCATCTGTCTCTGGAACTGTGAAGGACGGACCTGGCCACATTGTCATGGAACACTCCATTTGGTTGAACTGTACCAACTGTCCCTCATTGAAAAGTTTATATACAAAAACAGCTTTGACTAGAAGTTCATAATTCAGTGATCTGCATGTAACGTTCTCAAAACCTGTGGGAAAAGTAGATGGTGGATCGTCTCAGATTATTTCCTGAGCAGACTGTCAAAGACATTTGGCAGAATGCCTCATTACCAGAACATTCAAACAAGCACGAAATGTAGCCTACCAGGTGTTCTGAAGCTGTTCCATCAGATCCTTCCTGCACACATGGAGTCTCATACCTTCTGCTCTTGAGGTGGCTACAGTGGGGGAAAAATAACTATCAGCCACCAATGCAGTTTTTTCTTGTCTTGTCTTGTTTCACAGCAAGGAGCTGTGCATTGCAGGACTGACTCAGTACTCTAAAGGCTGGTCATAGAGTCATAGAGTCATACAGCACAGAAACAGACCTTTTGATCCAACTCATCAATGCCGACCAGGTATTCTAAACTAAACTAGTCCCATTTGCTTGCATTTGGTCCATATCCCTCTAATACTTTCCTATTCATGTACCTGTCCAAATATCATTCAAATCTTGTAATTGTACCCAATTCTACTGCTACCTCTGGCACCAACCTCTGTGTGAAAAAGTTGCCACTTTTAAATCTTCCCCCTCTCACCTTAAACCTATACCCTCTAGGTATGGACTCCCCTACCCTTGGAAAAAGATCTTGGCTATTCACCTTATCTATGCCCTTCATGATTTTATAAACCTCTATAAAGTCACCCCTCAGCCTCTGACATTCCAGGGAAAAAAGTCCCACCCTGTCCAGCCTCTCTTTATAACTCAAACCTGCCAATCCTGGCCACATCCTTCAAAATTTTCTTCTGCACCCTTTTTGTGATAACGACATCCTTCCTATAACAGGGCGACCAGAACTGTACGCTGTATTCCAAAAGTGGCCTCACCAATGTCTTGCACAGCCGCAACATGAGGTCCCAGCTCTGATCTCAGAGATGCAAACTGAGATAAACGCCAACATTGGTGAAGGACCATCAACTCGGTGAAAGACTATCTTTGGTCTACCTGAAACGTGCAGCTTCATAGTGCAAAGAGTTGCAACTAGCACATATGGAGATCTGAGACCACATGCTGAAGCCTGCAGTAAAGCTCAGGGCAGCTGTCACAAAAGCACAATAGGGAATGGCTACTAACTAAGACTGGCCTAGCTTAGAGCACTGGGAGTCGGAAATTGTAAAACCATTCAAGCTGTATAGTTGACATGGAGTGAATATTGAATGTGCAATGTGACAACTAAAAAGGTCTACACACTATATTAAGAAACATTGACCTTGTTTGCACTTTGTAGAGAGATCAACTTTGAAATCTCATGCAATAGTTTTTATAGTTCTTACAAATAAATTTTATTTTTGGGAAAAAACATTTGTCCTCTCTGAAATTTTATTTTAAACATTACCTGGAGATGCTGTCTGAATCCTTGACCTGTCTCAGCGGCACTGACCTTGCCCAGTGGTGCTGCCGAGATTTTAGAACTGCTGGCCCACTGCAGGTAAATGCATCCTGACATCAGGGCTCTGAAGCGTGTGGGAATATTCTGCCTCAGGTCCATCCAGACTTCTCCGTTTAGAGACAATCAAAACTAGGAAGCAATCAAAAAGGACTATCTCCAGAATAAATTGGATTATCAAGTCCCGTTTTAGTGAGCGCATTATTTTAGTTTTGTGCTAGTGACTGTAAGCAAGGCATTAGTGTTCCAAACAAAAACAAAGTTGCTGGAAAAGCTCAGCAGGTCTGGCAGCATCTGTGAAGTAAAAAACAGAGTTAACGTTTCGGGTCCGGTGACCCTTCCTCAGAACTGAGTGTTCTAAATGTACTTGTGAAATAAAGGTCATGTTCTTAAGATTAAGAAAATACGCTTCAGTATTTTGTAATTGCAGTGTTCTGGTAAAGTCAGACTGTAGTAATATACTAATTATTGTAGGTGTCTCCTTTTCTCTCACCTGCCTCTGATTTGCACTGCAGCAATTCCATTACCTAAAGCAGCAGAACAGGACTGTAAATAAAGATTGGCATATTTAATGATCAGTAAAGACGGCAGACCAAAATCTGTATTAGCCTATCTGCCGTGACATTGACTCTCAATTCTTAGGAAAGCTACGTATTTAATCCATTAGCTCTTGGCAAGCAGCCACTCCCAAGAGTTTTGTTTTTTTGGGAACTGGGTATGATCATCCGATCCTACTCTAATGAGATTAATCAAGGTTTGTTTATGATAACAGTACTCATTGTATAGGCCGTGCGATAACTGTGGACTTTCAGATCATCTTTTGCTGTCTTCATCATTTCCAACTTCCTCCCATACCAGTTTCAATCTACAGTAACTAACTATCCAGTATTTAACAAATGGTCCAATTTTCCAAATGTTAACTTCATTTTTAAAGCCCAGTCGTTGAATATGTGCTTAAAATATGCCATCAGTGTTTTGTGTGAGCATTCAGTTTTCCACTTGTTGATCTGCAGGAACATGCAACAGAGCATCTGTAGTAATCCCATACTGAAAATACATGTCTCCTGAATAGGTTAACCCATGTGAACAGGAATATTTAGCGCAGGAGAAATGCAGTGATGTTCATATTTTTAAGCAATATTTATAAAAGTGAAAGAAAGGGGAACAGGGAGAAAACTAGCTGCTGTAGGAAAAGTAAGTACAGGTGTATACACTTAGTGAAAGCAATCTCAAATGATTACACAAAAATAATTAATACATCCATTAATTCTCTTAATTTGTAGTCTTAAAAATGTCATATAATGCTCTTTGTCTAGGATATAGATACCACTTTATTGATTTCATTGATGCTAAAATTTGCATGTAAATTCACATGCAGATAAAAAGCTATTAATGTTACTGTTCTTAACCTGGATGCATTTCTTTTTGTGGATGCATTCTGGCCCAGTGTTAAATAAACAAAAATATTTTTCCTGAGCAAAGAGCTCAGAAAGGACTTGATTTGATCCATTTACAATCATCTGCTTTCACATTATGTTATTGTGCTTGAGTTTCTCATAAACAGCACCTACCCGGAAATGCAATGCCTTTGCATGCCCTTTGTCTTAGCATGTTTATAAAGGAAATTCCACATCTCAGTTTCTTGTGACCAAGGTGTCGCTGATGAAATTGATTTTCCAAAGACTTGGTGGAGAACCTTATCCACATTATTTGTAGGTGAGTGATGATTCTCTGTCTGTCACTCTCATAGTCATTAAATTCTAGAAGTTTGTATGCGTCTACCTTACGCAGTCTTGGCAGACAGAGAGGAGTTGAGAAAAATCAGTGTTGTTATAACATCTAGGTGTAGGATTGGCATCTCAGAATGGTGGACAATATGATCATCCTCCTGAATGGATTCCTACTGACAAGAATGTGAAGGAGCTTGTCTGTGTGTCTGTGCAAAACAGCATGTCAATATGGCAGTACTGATAGCTTTTGACACCGGCCAACCCACTAACAGGCGTGGTGAGGTGAGGCGAGGCAAGGTATGGATGCTGTGAGCCTGCAGGTAGGCGCTAAGTGAGTGCTAAAAGAGCAAGTGAGTAGCACTGAGATGCAGCCCAGTCCAATCTGTGAGCTGGGTGCATGTCTGTGTGTGAAGTGTCCTTGCAGCTGCTTTTCAATGCAGTTTGTCGGTTCATCTTGCAATGCAAGCCTGTGCTTCCAGAGCACTCTGCAAATGGCTTGGAGAGGTGCAGTGATGATCATGAGGGGTTGATAAATGTCCAATGCCAATGTCTGTGGATGACGGGTGCATTTGGCTGCTGCCCATGGATTGTGCACTGAGATGCTGTTTTGTGCTGAGCAACGTGGAAGCTTTTACAGCCAAGAGCGAGCTGAAACTGCCAGGTACACGCTCTGACTTCCACGTCGAGAATTCCTGATTGTTTACTAGGAAGCTGAATGTGAGGTGGGTTACAGTGTTAATAAGGTTTATAACAAACAATAGTCCTGTTTAATTGGCAACTAACTGCTGCCTGGCAAGAAAAATGCTCAGAAAATGCATTTAAGATGGAGTGAGATGTTCTCAACATCAAGATTGGTTTTGCTGGACTTCTCACATGATTCTGCTACAAATCTCTCCATTGCCTGCATCGCTCAGACCACTATAAGATTCCTCCCTGTGAATGTGTTGGATGTCACCTGTGCTGCAGAGGATTCTTTAATTCTGAGCTCATTTTGATTTAAGTTTATCAATTTACTGTCTTCAAGATTTGGTGAGAATTGTTGGTGGCAGGTTACATTTTAGGATTTGTACGTGGTGGGTTGGGGTGGTCTTGGAACCCCAATAGATAAGACCCTCTGATGCCCACAAAATTAATTCCCAGACATTCTTTCAAAGGTCTTTTCGATTCCATTGCCTGTGTAACTGATTGGATCATTAACCACACAGGCTTCAATCTGTTTTTGACTACAAATCACAATCTATAACGTTGTAGTACCTCAGTTTCCATAATAAATTGACCCTATCGCCTGAATTAGGCAGCTGCTTTGACCATATCACATTACGATGGAGCAATCACAACAATATTATGGACCCATTAACATTAGGTAACTACAATGAAAATCTCTGCCCACCAGGTTTCCCAATGTGAGGCTTAGCTTGACCCCTTTGAAATACTTTTGTAAAACATTTTTTGGATATTTAAATATTTGGTTCAAAATTTTTATTGAAGGACGTGAAATGATTACATTACTGAGCTTTCGTACTGACTTGAGTCTTAATAAATGTTGTTATACATCAGTTTTTCCATTCGCTGATGTAAAACGTCTTACAGTTGTTCAGACTTTATTTCAAGCATTTTCCCTGCATCTCCTACGTATTGATTTATATGAGCAAATTGCTTGGTTGATTGACATAGACAGAATGCAGGAGTGTGTGAGAGATTATTTGTTATTTTCCAAAGGAAAACAAATTTCTGTTTCATGTGGCTTGATCTTAATGGATCTCGATATGTTTCTTACTCACAAAGCTAGAAGAGAATACTCCGTGGAATGCAAAACCTTTCTACCTCCATATAGTAGTAATCATTTTTATTATGCTTTTGATATAACCCAGTGGAACTTGATATAATCCTCTGAGGTTTGAGCTTTCCTTATCTCACACAAGTACTCATCTTCAGAAGAGTTCACACAAAAGAATTCCAATGAGACAGATAGTAGCAACCAAGTTAAGAACATCACAGAGCATGAAGCAAGAAACAAATACAGATCATGGTCGAATTTCAGAATTAATGAACATGAAGCAAAGCTTGTGTGACTAGAATGCATATTGATCTTAATGGATGGAATATTGTGTGGGAGCACACTAACCTTGTCACTCCAATGTCCACTGTTCTAGGGTAATGGAGCTGAATCTACTGCTGTAGCAGTTGCCCTGGAAAGGGTCATAAAGTCGTTGGCAACCTCGCTGTAGATACTTCCATATGCTTCAAAAAGATTAAATGACAATTAGGCAATTACCTGCCTGCCTTTGGGGCTCCTGTGTCTTTAAATGTGAATAACTCACTTGTAACAGGCAATATGAGGGCTACAAAATAGGCATATTACAGTCCAATGGGTCAGTAAGCTGTGTCCGTTAATGCATTCTGATGCAAGCATTGTCAGGAGTCTGCTTATAAGCCGCTTTTAAGAGCTGTTGGCCAATAATGTGTAAAAAGTTAGCCTCTTGTTTCTGACATGTTAGTGCATCAGTAAACTCTAGCAGCTGCTGCTCTTGGTGGATTTGCAGATTAATTTGTCGTCTTAAATTGATTTCTACCAAGCTGCTGACTGATGCCTCACAGAGTCCAACTTCAGGTTCCTCCCTTGATACTGAGGTCAATATTGGGATATTGCAATTGATTCGATTTGAACACAAACTCATGTCCCAAGACAAAATCACATGTTGGTACCAGAAAGACCATTAACGTAATAAACCAGTTCCTACATCCTAAACTCACTCCACCGGCCTTTGAGTTTAAAATAATAATATGTTTATGAGGAGAAACAGCCTGAGGGAGTAAACTGCACTGGATATAAAACAGGTGCATTATTAAAGGGGAACTGGAATTGTGCTGTCCCTGAGGGCTGCATTTTCTGGAAGCACCCAATATGAATGATGAATAAATCTATGGAGCCCTGTCATTTATCCACTCTGCTAAATTTAATAGCCAGAATGGTTACTTATCATACTAGTTCCTTACCTTGGTTCCTTAACTTCTCTGAACTGGACCCTTCAGTGATGAGCATTCATTTCTCCAGAAGCACGAACTCTTCTCTAACTCTTTTGTTGTCAAATTAACTGTAAATTGTTGTGCAACACTCAGCTATATTGTCCAAAAGGTTTCCAGTGTAATCCTTGATGTCTACTGAGTGAGCTGATCTGAGCTGTGACAGCAGCATTGGTACTACAGTTGGTCTTCTGTCCTATCTGCTATTGAGACAAATGATTTCTGTTCTATGTTGCTACGTGGTGGCCCTTGCTGGAGAGTAATGAGGGACATTGGGTCAGGACAGGCCAGAGCTCAGCTTAGTATAACCTATTGACTCTCAGTATTTGAACTCATACATAAAGAAGTAATTTAGGTAGGCTACCAGGGGCCTGCTGCCATTTAGAGAACTATATGCTTGAGGAGGTTTACCCTTAAACATATATCAATGCAAATATATTGGGCGGCACAGTGGCTCAGTGGTTAGCATTGCTACTCACAGTGCCAGCGGGCCTGGGATTGATTGCCCCCTTGGGAAAAAAAGGCACATTGTGTTGAAGTTTTTCATCTCAAACTCATTAAGACAACATGCAAGAATACCAATTCAGATGGAAAGCCAATATTTATATTGCATGAGAGGAGAGTGCTGATTGGCAAATGGAATCTGAATTATAGAGCTGTTCCCTTTGAGAATGCACCAATCAATGATGATTGACAGTTAATAGCCAGACTTGTTAAATTTTAAACCAGACAGGTTGGTTCTGATTAGTCAGAGCATCACCCTGAAAACGGAACCAGTGAATGACTGTCACTGACTTTGTTGAGTTGGAACAGGTGCAGTACATGTATATGTTCTTTCTGCCTGCAAAGAACTAGGCACTCTGAATGAATGTACAAAGCTTTCAGTGCATGTAATGCACCACACTGGAAACTGAGCTGACAAACCTACCTTGGTTGGATTTTGCTTGATATTTTTCTATACAAGAGTAACAAAGCAAACAGTCCATACTATCTAAATTATGCTCTAACATACAGAATTAATGTGGTAGGCACAAATCAATAGGGAAACTGTGGTTGAATATAATGCAAACTATATGTTAAATGACAGACATAAGACAGGTTCCTCAGATTTCTCAGTAATCTACCCAGATTTTAATGATCAGTGTAAGTCACAAAATATTTAAAAACTCACATTTCCTCATGAAGGATTTCAGTTATACACTGTTCAGACTATAGTTTTAGATTACCCTCAGCTGCCTTTCCAACTCCGTTTAAACTGCCTCAGTGACTGCTTGACTCCCAGTGGCTCAGCCTCTTCTCCCGAGACTGATTCACACCGTATTCATAAGACTGCAAATGATATTTAGTTACCAGCATGGTTCCGGTTCTCTAGATGCTCTGAGCAGAACTCCACACTCAGAGGTTTTCCTTTGCCACCTTTACCGAGGTGAAACTGTTAATGGTACTCTCTGACACATAGTCTCCCCAGCTGAGCCAAGTGATTACTGCTCCTGCCTCTCTGAACCTCAGTCTTCCTAGTTGCACAGAGGAATTACAGCTCTTTGACCTCTCTGAGCCCCAACCTGCCCAGGTGGACTGAAAATTACTATTCTCAGGCCTTCTGATGGAAAGCAGCTAACCACAGCATTTCAACTACCTGGAGCTGGCAACTTACTGAAGTGTCTCTGACTCAGGCTCGGCTCTCTGAGTCACAATGTCCTCAGCAACACAAAGATCATTGCAGCACTTCAGGTGCAGATTGCTGATCCTTCTTTTGGACAAAAATCCAAAGTAAAATTCCCTCACAATGCAGTTTGTAAGATCTGTTCCAAATGGCCCACTGTATGTTATGCTCACACGCAGCCTCTGACATGTACACAATTTGACCTTGACCTTGTATGTTGTTATAGCTCAATGTTCCTTTTCTGGGATTTGATGGCTTAATTTTTGTTTTTCTTTGATTTGGGAAGTGAAGATGGTGGAAAGATTGGAGATTTCTGGCTGTCTGCTGAAGTAAGGAGACACCTTACAAGGAGGGGCTTATGCAATGTGGCTGATTCACTCGCCTGACTTTTACACAGGCAGGTGGATGAAGAAGCTGTATCTCTGCCGCTGCCTGGATTTTACGGGCAGTGGTGGAGGAGTTAATTGGGCAATTGAGTTTCAGTTAATAGCCTTGTTCTGATTAAATGATCAGCGAGAGAGACCTGTGTCCAGAGTGTAGCCCAGAAGCTTTCATGGAGAGTTTCTGCACAGGAACAGTTGTGGATGAGTTGTCCTAGCCTGTACTGAGCTTGAGGTCTGGAAATGTGGCCCACATCTGTTTATTTTTCAGTTAGTTGAATGTATAGAATTCCATAATACGATTGTCAGCAGTGTCCTGTTTAACATTTAATCTTTGTCTCTTTTAAAGCAACCTGTTCAGACATATTATGACACACTTCTGGAGCAGGCGGGTCTTCGACCCAGGCCTCCTGGGTCAGAAGTAGGGTCACTACCACAAGGACCCCAACATTTATTTTTTTAACTAACACCACTGAAGACATTAGTGATTGTTATACCTGATCATTATTGCATTGCTGCTGTGGGACCTTGCCGTGATTTCCTTTGTTATTGTGAGAAGTGTATTTTTGTTTCATTAATAGCTGACTTTGGATATTAGCAATGTATTACTGAGGGGAAAACAGGTGGATTTTGAGAGGGCTGTGAGACACTCACTCAAGCTGTGAGCAAATTAAGCAATCAGTATGAGGAACTTAGGCAAAGCACATAGTCATCACAGGAACTTAGAATGTAAAATAATTAATAAAATGTAAATGAGTGGAGGAAATCATAGGTGCAAATGAAAAGTATAAATATTTTCTAATCAATCTGTTTAGAGTTATTATTGCAGACCTCAGGAGCAGGTGGGACTTGAATCCAGGCCTCCTGATCCAGAAATAGGGACACTAACATTGTGCCACAGCATTCCTTCGGTCGATAGTACACTCAAAGATGCAGAATTTGATTCAGAATTTAATTCATACCTACCTGGTGATCATGCAGCAGCTTCTCAGTTAGGGGAAGCGACCTCTGGGACCATCTAATGTTATGATGGGCCCTTTTGCTGGTCCTGCATGTCTGATAGCGGTGCCTCTGTACTTTCTGATGCCTCCCTCTGCTCTGCTTGTTCATCACTCACCTGTCCCACAGTATATGGCTTGTGATCACCATGGGTCTTATTTTAGCCCTTGCATTGGCTGTTGTCTTGGATTTAAAGCATCACTTTCTACCCCTCAGCCTGTACCATCAAGCGCCCCTGCTGCAGTCTTAGCATCTCAAAACCGTACCATGACACCCTTCCCTTCTCACTTATGGTGGTCAGCTTGCAGCCCTTCAAATCCTGTTGACCTTCTATGGAAATTAGCGTAAAATGGCTGACCTTGCACCTCAGAGAACCAGCTTTCACTGGTCTGGGATCGGAGAGCTTGTGATCCCATTCACCACTCACTTACTCCCAAAAGGATTGAATAACATTTGGCAAAATCTCTCCTAACTGCTTTTTTAAGAGTATCATTTGGCTTCCCACGGCATTTGCGCACAGTTTTTCCTGCCTTGCCACCATCTTCACACTAAGTGTTTAATTTCACTGTTGGGATTCCGACTGACCCACTCCTGCACAATTCTATGGCATCTTCCATCATCATACCCGCTTCAGCAGCTCTCACAACATTACACTGATGTCTTGATATTGTGGATTATATAGACAGATAGCTATGCCTCACAGCTACTGCCTCTCAAGGCTGAAATGCTTTAAAATGTTGTTGTTGTTTAATATTGTTTTATTATTATAAAATGTGAGAAATTGTTCAGAATCCAACAATTTCTACTTTGCTCCCTCTGTTTTTCTTTTAATTAATTCATGGGATGAGGGTGTCGCTGACTAGGCAGCATTTATTGCCCATCCCTAATTGCCCAGCGGGCAGTTAAGAATCAACCACATTGCTGTGGGTCTGGAGTCACATGTAGACCAGATCAGGTAAGGATGGCAGACTTCCTTCCCTAAAGGGGATTAGTGAACCAGATGGGTTTTTCCTGACAATCAGCAATGGATTTATGGCCATATTTAGATTCTTAATTCCAGATTATGATTGAATTCAAATTCCACCATCTGCCATGGCAGGATTCGAACCCAGGTCCCCAGAACATTACCTGAGTCTCTGGACTAATAGTCCAGCGATAATACCACTGGGCTATCGCGTACCCTAGAATTTAATAATACAGGATGATTGCACTGCACTCTTTCCCTGCCTCTACTTAGGCTTCATATGCTTCATTTCTTAGTCATTCTCACAATTCAGAGACATTTGTCTTATAAATTCAACCCTGCTGGGACCTTTGAGAACAGTCTTCATTACATAAGATTAGAATCATGACTGAAACTACAATGAGTTTATTTTATTGCTTTAAAGGTTATTAGGAAATGGTATAAAACTTCGCATCACAACCACGTCTCTTATTACCTCTAAAACAGAACGAGGATAACATTACTTAAAAAGCAGTTTGTTAGTGCTTAACAGTCTTGCTGATTGCTTAACACAGTGATATCATCTCAAATAAACAAATACTTCATTTTCCAACCAGTAAATAGTCAGGGCAGAATCTTATAAGGGTTTGAGTGACATGGGCTATGGGGCGATATGTGGCAGAATCTGATGAGCAGTTCGATGAGGCCCAGATCACCTCACCCTATAGTTTTCACAAGTGGTGAGATTCTGGCCAGGTAATGATGAGCCAATTGATGGGATTAATGTTTCTTCAGCACCTTGTTGACAGCCTAACTTGCCTCATTATATTTCAGTTGCAATCTTATCAAACTCACCAAACAATCTAGCGGTTGGTACAACCTGACATGAAATCCAGAGCAAGTTTTGGCAGGTTCATCTCACCGCCTCCTTCAAACGACCTCCATCTTGCCCACAGTCAAACTGCAGAGCTAGGCATGATTGACATACACATGTACCTTCTCTCCTGGCCACTGGCATCTAATTTTGAGAGAGCCATCAGCAGAACTCTCCAAAGGCATCTCTCCAGTGCATTGGCAGTGTCCCCTGCAAGCCCTGACTTGTCTAACAGGGCACACCAGCACGATAGTACATGGCTTCATCGGGTACAGTTGCCACACAGGAAGAGGCACCCAGTCCACAGTGTAGATCAGACTGTCTAATGGGTATGGCCTGTGGTTCTCTCAGCATGCATTCAGCTGGGGTTTGCTGGCATCTCCTTAGCATGCATGCTTTACCTTACCCTGCTCTGTCCTGCCATGTCTTGCAGTACAATTCATGCAAGGCAGGGATGCTGTGAGCATCCAGGTATATCGAGAATGAGTGAATGCTATTACAGAAATGAAAAGGCCCAGAGATGCAGCCCGGTCCAACCCATGAGCTGGGTACATAACACTGAGCGTATGATGACCTTGCTCTGCAGCACTGCAATACTTGTTGGTGCAGCCCAAAATGCGAAAGTTCTGTAAATTAGTTGGTTGGTGATGTGCCATGTGGGTGCTTAGAGGCTGGCACATATCAGATGCAAATGTCTGTGAACATGGAGATGTGTCTGTAGCCAGTACTCTTGGACCAGGCCCAGAGATATTGGTGCCCAGTGTCCAACATGGAGCTTCTTTGGAACAAGCAGCAAGCTAAATTCTCCAGGTATCCACTCTGGTTTCCATGTCATGTTTTCTCAATGTCTAACCTGTTTGGTAAGATAGGAAGTTGAATATCAATCAGATGAATTGGGTTGTCAACAAGGCGTTTAACAAGCTAAAATGGAACTCAGACAACTTGCTGCTGCCTAGCAAGAAACCTGCAGCACTAATTTTCAAAAGCATATAAGATGGAGCAACATGCTCCTGATGTCAATGTTGGCTTCACCAGACTTCTTGTCCAATTCTGCTACAAATCTCTCCATAGTCCATATTGCTCAGACCCCTATAAATCTCCACTCATGCACTGTGCCGGACTCAACCCGTAGGCTCCTAAACCCTCATAATTCTAATGGATTGGTCCCCTGTGTGCTGTACACCTCCCTGTCCCAGACATTGCTGACCACTCCATTCAACACTGACACAGAGACTAGAGAAAAAATAGAATGTTTGACCATGATGGACTATGGTGCCAGCAGAATCCATTGCTCTATATGTAACTTGTTTCTCTCGCTTCCATATATTGCAACAGGCTTTCAACATAGACATCAATCCCTGGTACATCCTGTGTGGAATTGATGTAGGGTTTTCTTTCTTGTTTCCTTCCACTACATCTCCATGTTGTCCCTGTTTCTCTGGCTGGGGTGGAGCGAGTCTACTTGGCAGTGAAGTCTCTTGGCCTTGGAGAGTTGTTTGGATGAATTTGGGGCGTTTGTTTCTGGGTGGAGCAGGCATTCTGAGGCTGAGTGGTCCCGTCACGAACTTCCACGTATCACCGGAGCATAGGTAGCGTGGAGATGGAGGATCTGGACATGTCTGGAGTGCCCTGAGAGAAGACTTCTGAGGGGCTTGTATATAGTTCTTCCCCTGGCTGGCTGCCTCCTGGCACTGCCCTGTCACCTTGTGAGAAAGGGGCACCAGGAGTGAGAGTCAGGTTTGGTATGCAATGAATGACACTGAGAGAGGGGTTACAGTGCGAGTTGAAGTGATGACTTAGAGCAGGTTGGCAGGGTGTGCTGGTGCTCCACAACCCCATCCACCAGGTCAATATCAGAAAATTGCCCTCTTCTCCAACGTTTTCGAAATGACGTCCCTCGATGGTTTGGACAGCTTCAGAGTGCCAGTGCTTGTCTGGGTGCACAGAGGCTTTTTAAAGAAGCTCTGGACACCAATAATTCAGTGGATATCAGTCGGTGTCAAGTGGGTTTTATAATGGGGCTAGAACTGGGCAAGGGGACACCAAAGGGATGAGGTAGGTAATAGATGAGGTGAGCTTGGTAAGATGTGGTAAGAAATTCTGCTAGGCCTTTTGGCAAGAAATCCTCTGTAAAACTTGACAAAACTGACACTTGGCTAAAAATTGTAAGATTTAGCACAGTAGGCCCATTATAGGAACAGAAGTCTGATTGGAACTGAACTAGAATTGCACACAACGTGTTTACACTTTAATTAGTCACGCCACTGAAGAACTTGCAATTGAATCACACTTTATCACATTCTAAAATCCTTCATGATCAATGAGTTAACATTTGATATGCAGTTACAGCCGTTTTGTAGGAAAATGAGGCAATCAATTTATGTACCGCAAGAACACACAACCAGCAAATTAATGACATGAATGGATAACGTGGGTTTAACTGGATTTCATTGGAAGAAGAGCCATGGCAAGGGCATTGGGAGAGTTTCCTGCTTTTTTAAAAGAGCACCATAAGATCTTTTACATCCACTTGAACTCTCACACAGTTTAATGTCTCTTCTGATCAATGTCATGTCTGTTAGTGCAGCACTCAGTCAGTTCTGTGCTAGCGTGTCAATTTGGACTAAATGCTTGAGTTCATAGCGGAGCTTGAACACCGTCTTCTGGCATACTGGCAAAGGTACTACCAGAAATGGGGAAGAGTAAAATTTGTCCTCAGCTCTAGCATAAAACAGGCAACAATAAATTGGCACTCCCTCTCTGATTTTCATTTCCATTAATCAATTTCATTCACAAGGTTCTCAGCTCAATATCAGGATCACTGGCCTGATACGTTATATGTTATACATCATAAAATAACATCCCATTCCATTCAGTGTGAGCAACACCACTGGGAGATCTGAAACGTAAAAGTTAATAGAATTTATTTTTGGCATTCTCTCATTTGCTGAATGCTTTTGATATAAGCCACAGATTTCTGTGACAGTATGGACCTAAATAATTAATCAAGTTAAAACATGCACTGTCCTTTTTAAGCTAAGTGTATGATATTTTTAATGTTCAGTGTCCTATAATTAAGAAAACATTGGGTGCATCATACTGTTCTTCATCAAGGGGAAAAATGCACATTTAATACAATCCACTTACAGAAAGTACTCTTCAGAAAGTGATGATTTATGTTACTTGTACACAGCACATGAGGAATTTGAATGAGGAAATGCTGATGGTACAAAAGTGTGAAGTTTCCTTGTTATTGTGATAGGGCTGTTGGCACCACGCTCTAATGCTAGTGCCTTAGGTCATAACTTTATGTAATGATTTAAGATTGTCATACAAGAAACAGATGTAGCATGTTGCATATTTCGTATCCATCTTATTTTAAAAAATTAGAGCTCAATGTTAGTTATGATACAGGAAGAGACTTCTATATCTGCCCTCATCAAATCGCACCCTGAAAATTGTATCCAAGTGCTTCAACCAATTACCCATAAATAACTATTTTTAAATATAATCTCACAGAAGAGGTTTCTATCATAAATCCTAAATAGATTAACATGGTTAAAATGAGACAAGTTTTTATACTGAGGATGGAAAGTGTCTGGAATGCACTGCCAGAGGAGATAGTAAAAGCAGATGCAATAGCAATGCTTATGAGGCATTTTTACAGATACATGAGCAGGCAGGGAATAGAGGGATATGGACTGCATAGAGGCAAAAGGTTTTCAGAGTAGAAAGGCATCACGTAGCAGCAAGTTGGTGGACCGAAGGGCCTGTTCCTATTCTGGACTGTTCTTCGTTCTTCTTTGTTCGTTCTCTTTGTTCTAAATGTATCCAAATGAAGTTTGATTTGACTGTGTACCTTGTATTTTTATTGTCCCCAACTAATCATCACAGCTTTTGCCTTCTGATTGATAAAATTCATTGCTGAGAAGACAGTTGATTTAAAACAGTTTGTCTTACATTCCCATAATTAGCAAAATAGTTGGAATGTGTTCAGAAGTTGGGTAATTCCAAAAGAGAGAATTTATGGATGATTTGTGTCCATGTAACACTGTTTGGAGGTCTATTGATCAGGATAACTATAAATCTTACTTAAATATAAAAGCAACAAAGAAGAGGGATTTTAAAATTCAAAATGAAGAATTTATTCACATATCTCTGTATACTCATCTGAAAAGTGAGCATTGCACTCCAGGTAGACAGGGAGTGAGATTAATGAGTGAGAAGATTTCAGATTATCACTGTAGTAATGACAGAATTGAATAGTTTGCATCATGCAATTGTTTGGTGGTCATGGGGTGAGATGTTTGAGGGCTTCAGAAAAACATCGTAAACAATTTGAAATTGAAGGACAACCTATTTTATTGACAATGAGCTACAAGATCCTACCTTAACACCACTATCAACTGCTTCAGTACTTGGCATCGTTGCAAAATTCATGCCAGAAATCCAAAAAATAAATTTCTGCAAAACATACTGTTCAAATGAAAGATGCCAAATTGCAATGAGTTTGTAATATATATAACAAAAAATTACCTATCTCAGTTTTAAAATTAACAACCGATTAGCATCAACTGCCAATTTTGGAAGAGAATTCCAAAGTCTACCACCCTTTGTGTGTAGAAGTGCTTCCTAGTATCTCTCCTGAACAGCCTAGCCCTAATTTTTCAGACAATTCCTCCTGGTGGGAATGGTTTGTTTTTATCTACCCTGTCTTTTCCTGTTAATATCTTGAAGACTGCGATCAGATCACCCCTTAACTTTTTAAAATTCTAGACAAGGCAGGCCGAATTTGTATAGACTCTCCTCACAACGTAACCCTTGAAGTGCAGGTATCATTCTTATAAGCCGACATTATACACCCACTAAGGGCCAGTATATCCTTCCTAAGGTGTTGTGCCCAGATCTACTCTCAATACCCAAAGTGGGGCCTAATCAGGGCTTTGTATAGCTGCAACATAACTTCAGCATCCTTATGCTCCAGTCTTCTAGATGTAAAGGACAGCATTCCATTAGCTTTCTTGATTATTTTCTGCACCTCTTTGAGGCATTTTAAAGATCAGGCACTTGAATCCTCAAGTCTCTTTGACATCCAACATATTTAACTTCCTACCATCTATAAAGTACTCTGATCTATCCTTTATATAATATATTCCTTTGGATACTGTACATGCTGGAAATCTGAAACAAATGCTGAAGAAACTCAGCAGGTCTGGCAGCATCTGTGGAGTTGCAAGTCTTAAGAGATTCTTCCTCAGAATTTAAGTTCTGGACCTGGAAGGAACAGCTTGGGTTATTGTTATCCCAGTCTGTCACACATGGAGGATGTCATGAGCTCAAAACCCTGAGGTAGAATGGTGCACACATGATGAATAGACTCTAGCATTCCCTGTCCATGACCCCACACTGCCTCAGGGAACTCTGCCATGTGTGGGCATAGATCTCCCGCCACTTGTCAAGGACACTCGTGTGCGCGTGTATGTGTGTGAGAGGGAGAGAGAGAAAGAGACTCCTAAGGATGTGAATCTGGGCATGCCTGACCATGGGTCTTCCTGCTGCTCTTTCTGTCTCTTCCTCCCTCACTGTTCACCCATGCTACCCATTCTAATTTCACATGAGGCCCTACTGATGTTTGTGTGTCTGCAGTGGTGGAGTGTGGTCTTGACTGGTGTGACAGTGCAGCCACATTAATACAGTCGGTTCTGCTATAATGCGTGTTCCAGCCACGCAAATTGACTATAATGTGACTGACAAATAGGGGAATGCTATTTCTAAAATACAAATTTGTTTTGATTATAACGCGATTCCATCAGTGAGTGGAGGAGTCTGCGTTGTTTTGTGAGCTTTGTGCTGAGCATGCGCAATGTTAGCGCCGAAAGAGTCTCCGAAAACCTCCTTCCCCATCGAGTCATCTTGACACCTTTTCAGGGTAAGGTGTTAAACTTACTTTAATTTCATTATTAGTTACGAATTAAACATTTAATCAAACTGTGCTATCCTTGGTGTTAGGCTTCTGAGTGATTTTTAAGCAATTTTGAGTAATATTTTTTGGTGGTCTGCCCCTAACCCCACTTTTCCCATTGGCCCTGTTATTTCTATAGTGCAATTTTTCATAACACAATGTTGTGCAGGAACGCAACTATCGTGTTATAGCAGAACCGTTTATAATGAGGTAGGTTTAATAAATGATCACAGAATGTGAAAGATCATCTAGGGAGCAGAGACCATAGCATGGTAGAGGTTAACATCCAGTTTGAGAGTGAGAAAGTAGGGTCAGAAACAACTATGCCAAACATAAACAAGGGTAATTACATTGAGATGGGGGCAGATATAGGTGGCGTTGACTAGGAAAGGAGTTTACCAGGAAGACAGTTCAGGAATAAAGGGAGACATTTAAGAGCCAAAGGAAGAGAGAGGCCAAAGTGACTGTAGGTGCCCAAGAGAAGAGGCTGAGGAAATAATAATGGAGAACCAGGAAATGGCAGAGAAGTTGAATAAATTCTTTGTACAATTCTTCACAATAGAGGACAGTAGTAGCATTCCAAATTTACAAAATAATCAAGGGGCTAAAGTAAGGGATGTGGGGAGGGGGAAATAAACAAAATAACTATCAGTAGAGCAAAGTAGTAGGGAAACAAATGGGGTAAAATGCCGATAAGTTCCCTTGACCTGATGGGATGCATCTAAGAATTTTAAAGGAAGTAGCTACAAAGGTAGTTGATGCACTGGTTTCAATCTTCTAAGAATCCTTAGATTCTGGAAAAGTTTCAGAGGAATGGAAAACTTGCTAATGTAAAACCCTTATTGAAAAGGGGAATAGACAAAAATCTGTAACTGTAGGACACTTGGCTTAACAATTGTCATTGCAAAAATGTTAGCATCTATTGTAAAGGATGTGATTGTAGAGCTTTTAGAAACACACAGTACAGTCAAGCAGAATCACCATGGCTCCATGGAGGGAAAATCATTTTGTACAGGTCTTTGAGGAGGTAACAAGCAGAGTAGATAAGGGGGAAGCAATAGACGTAACAGGTTTAGATTTCTGCAAGTCATTTGAATAGGAACAGCACATAAGCCTCTTTAATAAGATAAGAACCCATGGTGTTGGGGTAGTATATTAGCATGGTTAGAGGTTGGCTAACAACTACAAGACAAGTGATTGGGATAAGGGGCTCACTTGCAGGATGGCACCCTATAGTAGTGGATTACCAAAGGGCTCAGTGCTGGTGCCACAATTATTTGCAATACATATTAAAGGCTTGGATGGGCAAGGTGAATGCACTTATGGCAAGATTGCAAATGACACAAAAATAGGATGAAAGGCAAGTGGTGAGGATGACACAATTAGTCTGAAGAGGAATATAGATAGATTGGGAGGGTGGGCAAAGAAATGGTAGATGGAATATAATGTGGGAAAATGAGAGGTTATGCACTTTGGCTGGAGGAATAGAGGAGCTGAATATTATTTAATAGGGAAAGACTTAGAAAGCCACAGTACAGAGTGATTTGGATGTCATTGTACATGAATTACAAAAAGCTAACATCCAGGTTCAGTGAAAAATAGGGAAGGCAAATGTAATGTCTGCCTTTACTTCAAAAGAAATGGAGTATAAATTTAGAAAGGTTTTGCTATAACTATACAAGGGACTAGTCAGATCACAGCTGGAATGCTCTGCAGTTTTGGACCCCTTATCTAAGGAACAATGTACTAGCGTTGGAGGAAGTCCAGAGAAGATACATGAGGTTGATTCTGGGTATGGAGAGATTTCTTATGAGGAGAGATTGACTGGGGCTTGTTTTAATTGGCATTTAGAAGAATCAGAGAAGACCTTATTCAAACATATAAGATTCTTCAGGGTTTTACAGCGTGGATACAGAAAGGTTATTTTTCCCTGTAGGAGAATCTAGGACCAGAGGGCATAATCTCAAAGTCAAGGGTCACCCATTTAAGAAAGAGTTGAAGAGGAAATTTTTCCCTCAGAGGGTAGTGAATCTGTGGAATGTTTTACTTCAGAGAACTGTTGAGACTGGGTTGTTAAGAATATTCAAGACAGATTTATAGTCAATAAGAGTTTCAAATGGGGAATAAGGTGGGAAGGTAGGGTTGAGTATGATCAGGTCAGCACGATCTCATTGAATGGCAGAGCAGACTAATGGGCCAAGTAGCCTACTTATGCTTCTATATCTTATAGTCTAATCGGTTACTTATTCCTTCTCCTCCGATGTCAGTAAAGATGTTCCCCTGGCATGCCTTCACTCCCACTCCACATCTGTCCCTGTGGAGTCATAAGGAGGTGGAAATGAATAAAAGAGTCAAATCTGTCAGCAGCTGGTCCTGCAGAGCCGAAGCAAGTCATTAGAAAGAAACTAGGGAGGAGGGAGCTCCATTCCCATCTCGTGGCATTTTTAGGTTTTTTGCAAACTTTTTGGCATACATTCTCATTTTCCCATGACTTATTTTCTCTCGGAGCTTCCATCCTGACCAAGTTAAGGCCTGCCTCCCTCCATGGCTGTCAGATCGATGAAATTTGGCACTCCTGTATTTGATTGAGCTCTTTCTCTTGCATCATGTGCTGTTTTCGCGTGCAAGGTCAGGATGGAGAGATTTAGGACCATAGTGCCCACCTTCACTATTTGCAGCTGCACTGACATGTGATATTATGCCCTCTGCACTTCTATTCCTAATGTGAGAGAGATTCGCCGATGGCTGTGTAATGCATTAATGCATGACTGTTCTAAGGCATTATACACCCTCAGGCTGCTTATCTCATGTGTACCCATGTGACTGCAGGCCTGGGGGCCTGCACTCATCTTGTCAGTCCACGGAAGGTTAGTGAAATATTAGCAACGCATTTCCCAGGTCTTTTTCATCACGTTACAACCATTCATTGCCTCCAGCCTTACCTGCGAGGTACAGCCAGCTTGCCTTCTCTTACTGCTCTCTGGGAATAGAATGGCATATCACAGTCTCCAAAAGAGCCTATCGAGAGGTGTCACTGAATCGCCAGGCTGCCCTTTAAAGTGGGCTCATCCCTTTGACCAGCTATTATCCTCCTGCTTCTGCTTCCCACTAATGTGCAACCACAATAATGGCTACTGGTTCACTTTTAAGCTATGATTGTCTTACTGCTGTACACTGTCTATTCCCTACCTCTGCCACCCTTAATTGGAGCACCCTTGTTTCTAATTGGTCAGCTTGTTAAACATTGTGTCAGGTATCAGACAATATGTAGCTGGGACCTGGAATTGCACCTGACCTGTGGGTATTGGCCTTGAAATGAAATTAGATCCTTGTATCTATTTAGAAGAAATCCATAGTTTTCTTAGTGGAGCCTTACCAGTAGCACCTTCTATTGGAAACTCATTCAAAAGCTGCAATTTGAAATGAAAAGCATTGTAAGTTGTAATCTTGATTTGGATTTTACACATCACTTGTCGAATGATTTCTAAACCTGCAATCTAAACTGGAAAAACTCTTTCGAAAAACATTGTGCTTTTGAGTTAGCACAGAACGTAACTTTTTTTTTATATCTATGTAGACTTCCAGACCTGTGAACGTCACATTGTCCATTAATCATTACATCCAACATTTTGCTTCAAATGCATTATTGTGTTATATGTTGTATAAGTAAGTTCTCAAATAGTAACCGATTTTTCTTTTATGAATATCAGTTCTAGCAATGTTTGTCCATATTTCAGATTTCAAGTATTTTTATCTAAGCAATGATAAGGATGTTAAAAGAAAACTGCACAACAAAGGTTTTCTGAGGATTTTCACTATGTTCAGTGTATAGCAAATTAATTTGTTTGTCCTAATTGGAAAATAACATTAAAAAACACTTTTTATGCAGGAGCTTAATTTTCATTTATAAAGCACACTGCACTTTACAAAATGCAGTCATTTCTACAGACTTATACAATTAATGGTAGGGCCCTGGGTATTGTTGTTGAACCAAGAGATCTAGTGGTTCAGGTACATAATTCTTTGAAATTTGCATCACAGGTAGACAGATTGGTTAAAAAGGCACTTAGCATGCTTGTCCTCATTGCTTTGATTATAGGAGTTGGTACATCATATTGAGATCATACAGGATATTGGTGAGGCATTTTCTGCAGGACTTTCTGCAGTTTTGGTTGCCTTGATATAGGAAGGATATTATTAAATTGGAGAGGGATTGTTACTGGGAATGGAGAGTTTGAGTTATAAAAATAGGCTGGGACGATTTTCCCTGGAGCATAGGAGGTTGAGGGATGATCTTATAGAGGTTTATAAAATCATGAGAGGCATAGATAAGGTGACTAGCAAGGGTCTTTTCCCTAGGATGTTTGTTTAAAACTAGGGGCATATTTTTAAGATGAGAGGAGGATGTTTTAGAAAGGACGTGAGGGGCAATGAGTTTACATGGAGAGTGGTTTGTGTGTGGAATGAACTGCGAAAGAAAGTGGTGGATGCAGGTACAGTTACAACATTTAAAAGACATTTGGATAAGTTAATGGATAGGAAAGGTTTAGAGGGATATGGGCCAAATGCAGGCAGGCGAGACTAGTTTAGTCTGGGAACATAGTCGGTATGAACTAGTTGGATGGAAGGATCTGTTTCCATGCCGTATGATTCTATGGCTCTATTTGGTTACAAATGTGATAAACGGCACTTTATTGGGCAAAATGTCATTAGCTCCCTTGACATTTGGTATCTGTAGTCACAGTTTCAATTGCATATTGTTTCCCCGATGAGGAGGACTTTCCTGCTTCTTGTTGACGAACAGGATTAACAGTATCAGAAAAACAGTAAAGCAATAGATTCCATAAAATTAGCTGAATCCTTATAGATGCTTGAACAGACTAGATAATGAGCAATATGAGGACAATCACAATGACATCTCAACAACAATTCATCTCGGAAAACATCTTGCATCTTACAATTATTATCAAATTTACTTTGCCTTTACAGTAAGGCTACATATAGAAACAGAAGGAAAAATGTCATTGATTTTAAAGTTTACAATGTTCAGTAGTGTAAGGTAATTATAGAGAAAATGTATTATCTATTTTTACTTAAACTAGAAGGTTAATGAATGATTAATTACAAATATGCATATTAGATTAGTTAGCAACAATGTTTTAATTATTTTAAAAACTTAAGCCCTACCTGAGTGATACAAAATGACATAATTATTGTGTTGTTAGGAGTATCACTAATAATGCCATTAAACATACTTTTAATAATTAAAAGTAGGCTTCTTCAATAATGCAAACAATGTAGGGAAATCAGAGGATCAGTGTGGACTTAATGGGTCAAATGGTCTGCTTCAACACTGTAGAGATTCTATAGTTCTATTAAAATAGGACAGTACTGCTGCTCTGTACTTAGGCTTGCAAAAAAAAATCACTACAATGCTTTAGCTGGTAAGTTACATCTTTCTGATTTTTGCTGATTATCTGCCCTTCCCCTCTCTTCTAAAGTAATTGACTCCTTACTGATATAAATAGGTAAGGTCTGAAAGACTTTGCACAATCTATTCCATTGTTCGATAAGTGCCAGTCACCCTCCAGTACTTTGACAATTCATTATTAGACAGATCACGGAATGGCAAAATGTTCACCTTGGGAGGCATCACATCCCAGTTAATCCTATCGTCACCCAAAGTCTACCACTTATCCACTTCCAGAAGGGTTAGTAGATAGCAATTAAGACTGGAATCTTGGCCATTTACTTCCTTTGAACCTGGAGCCCCTCTGATCGATACAGCCTGGGGATAGAATTGTGTCCTTCCTGATCTCAGTGGATCAGCTGCTTGCTCTTCTTAGCAAATAATCAAGGGTTAAATGTAGATCTTTCTCAGTCAGTGTGTTATCCCATCAAATGAGAAGGATTTAATTGGTACACAACGTTTTCCTTTTAGCAGGTAATTGTCAGAGATCTAACATCTAATAAACATTGACAGCTGTACTTTACTTCAACTTTAAGGTAACAGATCACTTGTCTGTTTTGCTGTGAAAAGTGCTTTCAGTATTTAATCTGAGTAAGCTACGGGAGAAAGAAATCAAAGGACATATTGATAAGGCGAAATTGTGTTTATGGATTGGGAAGAAGCTCCTGTGGAGTTTAGAAACCAACACAGACCAGTGGGGTGAATAGCCTGTTTCTCTACTGTAAATTATATGAAATTCTATCGAAGATGAAACTAAACAAAGGAAACTGGAAAGTATAAATATTGAAAATTCACACCAACTTTCTATACTAGAGTCTGGATATATGATGGTCCATGGCCTTCCATGAGAAAGCCTGCAGAGTCTGTTAAGGAACACAGCCTTTTCCTTTCACAAAGCCAGCAGTTTCAGAGGTCCACGGAGGAAGGAACGTGGACTCCATATGTCCCTGAATTTAATGATTGTCTGTCTGAGTAAGATCACTGATGTCTGGTGAGATAAGGTAAACCAGATTGCTTATGGAAGTGGGTCCCCCAAGAAGTCCAGGTCAGGTCAGTGATCTTGAACCGAAAGACGGCCATGAATATAAAACAAAACATATTTAGGCAGGGCAATTGACATTTCTTACGGACGACTGCCTGGTGCTACTACATGCCCCCTCTCCACCAAAACCCAGGCCACTTTCCTTCCTTAGCATGCCATTGTTTGGCTAGACATCAAGCCTCAGTAATGGCTAGACACCGAATGCACATGTGCCCACCATATTCTATAGGGTCAGTCCATCCAGAAAAGAGTTTGGAGGCAGTCATAAGGCTGACTGATGAGGCAGGTTGTTTAAATGGCCTACCTTGGTGCTTTGGGGCTTAATCCAGGCTGTAATAAAAGTAGTAAGGCCCTCTCGTCCTCACCCCTAACACCCCCTGCAACTCTCACACTCCTCATGTTCCATCCATACTATCGTATGGCCTTTCACCCAGCCGACACACACCCTCATATATAGATAATAAATTATGCCCCATCACCCATCTGTCATGGCCTCTCATGCCACACTATTCACCCTGTGGCTCCTCCTACCCTCCATGCCAAGCTATGCCCTTGTAGCCAACTCCTGTGTGCCCTCATAAGGCACATGCCAGGCTATGCCACCCACTCATCCTCCATGGCCTAATGCCCACCATGCCAAGCTATGGCACATCCATGCTCATTCGTCCAATGTATAGAACAAATGGATGCTATGGTAACAATAGGATGTATTTTTTAAAAAAAAACTTCTGAAAAATTATACATAGCCATGTAACGTTGCTAAAATTGGTCATTATTTATAGTTTCAATTATTCATCCTTTTCTGTGAGAGCTAACAGACATGTATTCCTATGAGAAGAATGAGTTCTCCTTATGCATATTGTGAATTTTAGAGTTCTATATTAAAAATATCATGATTATTCCTTGGTGGAGAGAGATATTGCCTTCCTACCAGATACAGGTCTGGAAAATATAATCAACCCCTTTTCTTCACCTCCTAGCAGCCAGTTTACAGTACATTTTATAAATTAAAATTAGAACCTGTTAAGTGTTCTAATATGTTCAAGGGTAGAGATATAAATTAGCTTCCTTCTTTTCATTCAGTAGGATTCATACAAATATTATACAATGCCAGTTGAGGGTCTTATGTTAGACATAACAAGACCATTTGGATTCATTATAATCACAGTTTGCATTTACTTAGGAACAGTTAAAAGCAAAAGCAACTCTAATGGAGTTTTGGTTATACCACCTCTTCTGTATCCCCTCCCCTAGATACTGACAGATTCACCCATCCTCAGTCCTTAATACAAATAAAATGGGGATACATAGCTGAATTTATTAAAGTCAGCATTCAGTGCAGAGTATTCCCGTGGATAGACAAGCAAGCTATTACTTTGGAAATAATGTTGGAGATGAAAGACAGGAGGGATCAGAGTGGGAATGGGAGGGCTGTTGAGGTGGAGAATTGTAAAGGGTCAGGGTTACAGTTGCATACTGGACAGCTTTTGTAAAGTACTCACCTGAATTACATTTGGTCTTTCGAGTTTGGGGACATCAGAATTGTAAGTAGTTGGGCGCAGTAGACTTGGTTAGAGATAGTACTGTGATATGACTGTTTCACATGGAAGTAACTTTTGGGACCTTGGATATGGATGGGGCAAGATCCAAAGGAATGGATGTTACATTTGCTGCAACTACACCCTGACAGCTGGTGAAAAGGGAGCTGCAAAAGACATCAGGAAAAGAATGATAAGACGTATCGTGGAGGGAAAGCAGAGAAGGGGTGGGAAGGAAGGTGAATGTGCAAATGAATCATTGTAAGTGGCAGTGGATTGATTGAGTGCAACGGCTGAAGGAGTGGAAATTGAATAGAGAGTCATTCTGCGACCATGAAAGGAAATGATAGCAGAAACATAAGAAACAAGGTTTGGCATGGTAGACTAATTAGTAAAGTTAGGTCACATGGGATTCAGGGTGAGCTTGCCAATTGGATACATAATTGGCTTAACGGCAGGAGACAGAGAGTGGTGGTGGAGGGTTGCTTTTCAGACTGGAGGCCTGTCACCAGCAGTGTTCAACAGGAATTGGTTCTGGGTCCTATTTTGTTTGTCATTTATATAAATGATTTGGATGAAAATATAGAAGGCATGGTTAGTAAATTTGAGGACGACACCAAAATTGGTGGCATAGTAGACGGTGAAGAAAGTTTTCTAAGATAATAAAGAGATCTTGATTGAATGGGTCAATGGGCTGAAAAATGGCAGATGGAGTTCAGTCTGGATAAATGTGAGGTATTGCATTTTTGTACAACAAACAATTAATGGTCGGGCCTTGGGTAGTGTTGTAGAACAGAGGGACCTAGGGGTGCAGGTGCATAACTCTTTGAAGTTTGTGTCACATGGACAGGATGGTTAAAAAGGTGGTTGGCACGTTTGCCTTCATTGGACAGTCCTTTAAGTATAGGAATTGGGAAGTCATGTTGAGTTTGTACAGGATGTTAGTGAAGTCTCTTCTGGAATATTGTGTCCAGTTCTGGTCACACAGTTTCAGGAAGGATATTATTAAGCTGGAGAGGGTTCAGAAGAGATTTACCGGGGTGTTGCTGGCTATGGAAGGTTTCAGTTATAAACAAAGGTTGGATAGACTGGGACTTTCTTCACTGAGCATAGGTAATTGAGAGGTATAAAGGTGATTGAGATAGAGGTTTATAAAATAGTGAGGGGTATAGATAGAGTTAATGGTAGTTGTCTTTTCCCTAGGATGAGGGATTTCAAGACTAGAGGGCACATTTTTAAGGCAAGAAGCAAGAGATTTCAAAAAGACATGAGGGGCAAATTTTTTACATGGAGGGTGGTTCACATGTGGAATGAACTTCCTGAGGAAGTAGTGGATGTGGGTACAATTACAACATTTAAAAGACATTTGGATAAGTACATAGATAGGAAAGGTTGGAGAGATAGTGGGCCAGGAGCGGGCAGGTGGGACTAGTTTAGTTTGGGATTATGTTCAGTATGGAAATGCTGGACCAAAGAGTCTGTTTCCGTCTGTATGACTCTATACATAGGTTAGATATCCAGTCCAGTGTGAAGAGGAAAGATCCTGCCAAAGAAATAGGAAGACTGTTGAGATGTTCTGAATCAAAAATAGAGTCATCAAAGGAGGTACAATGGAGATAAAGACCAGAATTTTGCTACAGAAAGCCTCTTTGTTGCAGCAAAAATGTTGGAAGACATTGGAAATTCTAATGCCACCTCGAGCCCTTAGGGATGGGAGTCAGCACCTTTCTGGAGAGAGGGTTTATGTATCCTTTGAATATGGAGTCAGGGATCTGTTTGGGGGTGTTGTACTCTTCAGAATTATCAACAATGGAGATAATTGTGCCTAATGTGTCAAGAAGTATCAAGAACAGATACGTTCAGAAAAGTCATATCAAGATGTGTCAGCTGTCAAGAAGTGTATACAAGTGTCAAACTGTCAGTAAGTGTGAAGACCTATCAAGAACTGTCATGACATGTTAAGACTCTAAGAACCAAGACCTGTCGAAATGCATTTTATGAATGGCAATGCTTTTCATAATGAACTGTTAGCTACAGTTTAGATTCTTTAACTAATCTAATTATGTTGTTCTGTTTTGAGCAAGGATACTTGTCGATAGGCAATAATTTGGTATAGATGCAATGAAAGGCCATGGGTGTAGGGGGCTCAATATTGAAAAATGGGTATGAGGGACAATGGATAGGTGGAGAAGCATAGGGTAGCATAATGTATATGAGGGGCCAATGGAGATGGGTAGAGGACTTTTGGTTGAATGAATTGGCATGGATGGGATATGAAGGTGATGGGGTGTGGTGTGCATATCAGGTCTAAGGTCTGGCATAAAGTTTTTTTAGTTTAATTTTTGAACAATGCTAGAACCTTGAGGCAGGCTTTCCCTCTGGCCTGCCTTGTAACCAATAGTCTCATCAGCTCATTTCTTTTTGTTGTGTCCAACTTCCAATCCAGTCTACCTGCAGGCTGAAATTGGGAGTGTGGGCAGCCACTTTTAAAGGTTTGTTAATGGAGCTGTGATTTCTCCTACTCCATGTACCCAATCTGGGAACAAAAACTGGGGCCATAGAAACCAGGAGTAGGCATGGGGTTTTCACATGAAGTTGAGTAGAAAGAAGCAAATCCAGATACTTTAATATATGTGTGTATGACTTAGATATTTTGCCTGTGTTGTTTGAATTTTTTTTTAATTTAGAATGCTTCTGTTGTGTTAAGTTTTTTTCTGTAGTCAACCAGTATGTGGAACAAGATTTGTTTCAACAGGAAGTTGGAGAGTCAATTAACAAACAAAGCTGTCACCATTATGTATAATTTCAGGATATTGTGAGTGTAATACTGTGAAGCCTAAGGCAGAAGGTCTAATTTGATTCCCATTCTTTTTTATTTTTTCTCTTTCACTTCTTTTTGTTTCTTCTGTTCTTTTTCTATCTCTTCTTCCCAATTTCCCTCTGGCACATTGCAGCAGAAAGAGTCTCCTGTGTATTAGGAAAGGTCTGTATCAGAATGGTTGTGGTAACATCAGTAGAGAATTGAGTTAATGTCAGGAGAGATAGTAAGTTGTGCTATTATCATTATTCCATAACTGCAGAGTATATCATTGATGGATCTCAAAGTGAAAACAAGAGCTTGATCCAGAAACCATAACAAAGGCCTCTATCTCTAACTACCAGCACTAAAGTGTCACATGTGCCATGACATGAATTCTCTTCATATAGAATTTGAACTGAAATGCACTCCAGCAAGACCAGAACTGCAATAAAGCAGTCACTGATTTACATGACATGTAATGGTCTGGCCAATATGTGTCTCCATCGTCAGCAATGTAGTTGACTCTAAACTGCCCTCTGGGCAATTAGGGAGGGGCAGTAATGCTGGCCTAGCCAGTGATTCCTTGTCTCATGAGCGAATAAAAAAAACATTAATGAACAGTATTCTAGATTTAAGCAGAATTTAGCTTATATGAACAACTACTGTCTGGGAAGATGGTGGCTTTGTGATAACGTCACTGGAGTAATCCAGAAGCTGTCACTGGAAAGGTGGGAGAGGGATTAAGATCCTGCCTTGGCAGCTGGTGCAATTTAAATTAGCAAAATCTGGAATTGAAACCTAGACTCAGAAATGGTTACTATGATTGTCAACAATTGTAAATAAAAACATCTGGTTCACTAATCTTCTTGAGAGAAAGAAGTCTGCCATCTTTAACCAGTCTTATATATGATTTACAGCGATGCTATAGACACCTAAATGCCCTCTGAAGCGGCTAGCAAGCCAGTCAGCTCAACAGCAAGTAGGAAGAGGCAACAAATGCTGGCCTTGCCAATGATTCCAATTTCATACGAGAGAATTAAAAGAAAAGCAGATCCATTTAATAAGACAAGGAATATATTTTATTCCAGCAACTTAAAATATGTTTTAAAGCTACACATGCATTGATCTCCTGAGGAACTGTGAAAATTATAGATCTGGTAATTAAGTTCTGCTGATATTGAAATATATCGAAAGTAACACTCAGTTCCCTTCATTTTCATTCCACTTATTTATGATCATATTACATCTTGTTTCTACTTTAGTGACAAGTAAATGTGAAAAAAAGGAAGCAGCTATTTTATGTTTTGATTTTGCTGTTCAAGCTTTAATTAACTTTTGAGAACTGAATTTATATTATTTTGCAATAAAATATTTGTTTAGGAATTATTCTACTTGGGGAATATAATTTTATGCAATTTGAATGGGACATAGTGTGAAAAAGTACAATTGTATTTATGGCATCTTTCGAATGACTGATGCTTATATCCGAATTATAAAATTCCAAGTAATAAAACCCATTCTTCCAAGTCCCCACTGTTAGTTTAAAATGTACACCATCATTCATCATATGTAGGCATCATTACCATTTCTAATGTTGAGTTTTGGATCTCTGGCTGATTGATATGCCTGTGGCTTAAATCTGGTTTTCCTAATCCAGTCCTACAGCACAAGGTATTTGTTTCTGTAATATATTGCTCTAAATATACTTCTACAGCTCCATAGCTCAATAAGAAGAATGAAGGTGTATATTTTAAATGTTTGTCACTTTTACAATGTACTTTAATTAACAGGAAAAGAAGAAGGTTGCATGGGTCAAACCTTCTCATTCCTTATTAGTCATAGGAAGCTTGTGGGAGTTAAATATGTACCTCATCAATGTTTGCTGTCAGCTCTAGGCATTGGAAAAGTTTAATTGCACCTGAAATTGCAGTTTAATCAGACATAAATATGTCTGAAGCTTATCGAAATGAATAGTTCTTGCCAGATGTTCTGAGGAACTTGATGAACTGATTTCAAGGTTACTTCATTAACTGGTACTTCACTAACTGGGCATTTTGAGTATCATCATTTGAATGAAGCATAGCAAATTATTATCTAATAATATAAACCAAAAGAAGTGCAATATAATTCCTTTAAAACCGCTGGATAGTTCAACAGAAAGACACTTGGTTTATTAAGCCTGTGCTGAGTCATTGAAGCAGCAAACCAATTAGTTTAATTTCCTGATTCTTCTACATAGTTCTACAATTTTATTCTTACTCAAATATATATTCAAAGTTATTACTGAATCTATTTAATTGGACAATGAGTGTGCTCCCTGGCCATTGTCATTTTCCCATAGAAATTGCATCAGAGTCAGTACCCAGGACTCAGAAGAAAAGATTCTGCCCTGTTCCTCTACTTATAAATCTAAAGGTGTTGGTACATGTAAGATGGGACAAATTAGGCTATAAAGATAAGTATATGGTATTAGGTAATTATATTAGGGAAGATTTAATAGGACCCCACTAGCCAGAGAAGAATAAATATTAGACACACAGCTGGTGCCAGTGAAGTAAATGAAATACCAGTATCCACTGTTGGGATGTGGTAAATCCATAAGGAAGTGTCATGATCTCCTGGGGAACTGTACGATAGCATTTACAGCCTTTGAGAAGTGCCTATTTTTACTTGCAACAGAAAGATTGTTGATACTTGGACATGATAAGGAAGGCCAGATGAACAAAAAAAATGGTGTAAGAGATCGTAAGACTGAGGCCTAAGCAATGTGAAGATTGTATATATGGTACCTGTACGGTTGGATGGTACGATTTCATTTTGTTGTTCAGTGGTCAGTGAATAGATTGGATAGTTTTGGATTCATGTTAAAGGTACAGTAAATCAATGATGTATTTATTTGGTTTGTGTGTGATGCTACAGTCACCTGGCCTCTATTTTTTTGTATATGCCACGTTGATTTATTGTAAATAGTATTCTGTATGTGGATACTTTGATACGTTTACCTCAGAGTCCAGACTGAATAGCAGAGATAGCAATAGGTCCTGTGAGATTTTTAACAGCTTTATCACTTTGTCTAACCACAGTCAAAAGATGTATGAGAACCCAAGCCTCTCTTTTCCTGCATCATCTTTAGGCTTCTATCATTTAGCTTCTGAAATTATTAAGAAATTATATGCAGTGACAAATATCAAACTCTTCCTAGATGTGAGGACAGACTCCAGAACTTTAAATAAAATCATTAATTTAAAAAAATGCAATTGTTTGATTGATCTTGGTGCACAACTAAAACTTACTTTGAATGTACTAATTGTCTGTTTGAGCTTTTGTCTGAAATCACAGACAAACTATTATTCTTCAGTGAACCAACAATTTGCACAGTAATTTTTAAAGAATTATTCAGACTTAAACAAAACCTTTTGAAAATAGATAGAGACTGTTAAGTACTCAGTAAAATAACTTTATGTGGCCTTGAACCACAGTTCAACATTTTTGATTACATTTAAATTAGGATGTTACCTTTTAAAAATAAAGCAGGACTTTATTTGAGAACAGTTTAAGAGTTCTATCTGTTTCAGACTGATGGCCAAAGGGATAGCCACTTTTAAAAAAAATAGTTTTGTTTTATAGGTGCATAAGCAAGAGACATGGGTGATAATTGCATCACAATGGAGTGCTGTAATTTATACTGCTATGACTTTATGTCACTGTGCTGTGTGTTAGTCAACAGAAGCAAAATAACTTGTTATATAGTTGCTTGGCAGAAATAATGTAGATTTAACCATTGACCATGTGACTGAAGAAACATGTATTTGTAACACATTATGACTGAATTATTAAACTCTAATTTTTCATCCTTTCATTTATGTAGATTGTGTTCAGGAAGATCAGTGATGTGAAGCGTGAAGAAGAAGAAAGAATGCGGAGAAAGAATGAGGCTCCATTAAACCTGCCTCCTGACCATCCTGTACGCAGACTTTTCCAAAGGTTCAGACAACAGAAGGAGGCTCGTTTAGCAGCAGAAAGATTGAAGGATGCTAATGATATAGAGAAAGGCATTGCACAGTTAGATGGCCATGTAACAAATGCTGCAGCAACAACCAGCGTGGTTACAGTAACTGAAAGTCCAGCAACTCCAGTCCCTTCACAAGTGGTTAGAGCCTCGACATCAGAGACATCAGACCAGGATAAACTGCAGGCTCCAACATCTGAGCAATTTGCAGCTGCTAGACAATCTGGTGAATCCGGTAAGCGAAAGGGCTGGTCAAAATTTAAAGATTCTGCTTCTAAAGCAGAAGACTGGAATAAAGTATCAAAGGCAGAATCGATGGAGACTTTACCAGAAAGAACTAAAACACGCGAAGAGATGTCTCTGAGAAAAACAGATTCATGTGATAGCGGTATCACAAAGAGCGATCTGAGATTAGACAACGCAGGAGAAACACGGAGCCCTCAGGACCGAAGCCCTGTGCAGACGGAGGCAAAGCACACTTTTTATCCAATTCCTGAACAAACCCTTCAAGCAACCATTTTGGAAGTAAAAAGTGAGCTGAAACAGGACATCAAGTCCCTGAATAACAAGATCACCAACATTGAAAAACAACTTTCAGAAATACTGAGGATATTGAATGCAAGATCCTCAAATTCGCCACAGGAAATATTTGAAATATCAAGACCAACAACCCCAGAATCTGATAAGGAAGACCAACAGTTCTAGCTGAACAGCCTTTAAGTGACAAAAATCTAACATGGAAAAATTCAGGTGTCATTTGCTAAACATCTACTTTAGAGATGAGCTGTCCAGAGTGCTGAAATGATGGGACATGATCTTGCTCGTTTTCTGATTTCTCAGAGGGATGCATAAATATATGTGCACCTCATTGACAGAATGACAACTAAAGAACACTCCTTTTGTTTTTACTGATTTTCTACATTGCATATTTTGATTAATTTAAATGACATAAAATTATGAACAATTATTCTATAAATATCTTTGCATGCAGGCTTATTATGACATTTCATGGAGATAATTGCTGAAAAAATTGATAATTTAAGATTCTTTATTTTGTAGCATAATGTCTGCATAGCTTCTCTATTTAATTGGGGTAACCAAAGGAACTTCTAGGAGATTTTACAGATCTGTACTGTATTTCTTTCGACTCAATATTTACCATTTTTTTTCTAGATTATACACAAAACATATCACTTCATTATGCTCCATGTAGCTTTTTTCCCCCAGAACATCAAGATAAGTTTGTTTATTTATTAATTACAGGAAAGTTACAGCTGAAGACCAATATCAATGTTGCTGCTTTGCAGCTTTTAACTGAATTTGGACCTGCTTCTTGTTCATGCTAACCTCTGCTTTGTTAAAGCAATTCAAATCAACAGCACACTTTTTAAGAAAAGATTTTGGGGGCAGAAATTTCAAAGATAAAAATTAATTGCAATTTTAGAACATAAAAGGGCTGTCAGTTGTTTATGTTCCCTTTCCTGCTGTTTCTGCCTGCAGTCTCCTCACACCTTAGTTGCGTTTTTTCTAAAATTGCTCATTCCCACTTTAAAGCCACTAAATTATGTCGTGCCATTGTGCGACTTCCAGAGAAAGTGGTGGACGTGGGTACAATTACAACGTTTAAAAGACATTTAGATAAGTACATGAATAAGAAATGTTTGGGAGGATATAGACCAAGCGCAGGCAGTTGGGACTAGTTTAGTTTGAGATTATGGCCAGCATGGACTGGTTGGACTGATGGGTCTGTTTCCGTGATGTATGACTCTATACATTCTGCATTTCCTCCTGTATCTTGCCCAAAGTGGTTATTTTTCATAAGTGACTCTACACAGTTAGTATCAACAATCTCTTAAGAGGAGTATCAAAACTGAGTTCAATTTATCTTCACTGATTGCCCCCAACACACACACACACACACACACATTTTGCATAGCAGTTACTGATCAGGAGTGGAAATCCTGGATTATTTCTTCTGTTGTAGTTGTGCTACAACTACTTGAAACACTTAATTGATTTCCAAGCTGAATTCTGAAAGACTTACATCTGTAGGCCAATTTTTATCTTCATGTCACTAAATCAGCCTTCTTTCTTTCAGTGACAGACTCAAAGCGCCATTTTTTTCTTGTTTATCTACTAATCTGCTGTTGAGCTAAAAGAGGCAGATTTTTATTTTCAATTCATTCTCAAGATTTGGACATCACTGACACGACTAGCTTTTATCCAACAGTACAAATGTCAGTACTCAACTTATGGATGCACTTTCCTAGAATCCAAACTTAATATACAGTAATAAAGGCAGCTGAAAAATGGCTGCGTGTATATATATTTAAAAGATGCCAGAGGATGTACATATTTTGACATCACTGCATGATTCCACTGATCACACAAGATAAAAGTGAAATGGGATGAAATTGGTACGCATTTTATTCCACTATAAACATGAATGTAAACAGTAGCTGCTCTGACAGTAAAAGATCAAATGTGGAGAACTCATTCAGTAGCAGCATAAGACAGATGTCAAGTGCAACATAATCAGTGCCGATTTGATACCTGCAGACAGAAGAGAGTTAAACAGTTCAAGACCAACAGAGCATCCACTGAATTAACAGCTCAAAGAAAACATTTTAATAGAAACAACATTGTAACATACCTCAACATAGAGGAAGCTTACTTTAAAAAAAGGATGGTAACAATATAAGTTTGTAATGGCAGCTTTTCTGAATGTTATAATCAACAATTTAAATTTCAGTTTCAGTTTGGTCTTTCACTAAATGGTTTAATGATGTAAAAGTTTCTACCATTGCTGTTATACAAAGTTGTTTGCCCAAAATATAATTCTTTCCAGGGAACCACAGTTAACAATATTGTATGCGTAGAATACTGAAAGGCTATTATTAGGCAGGCTCCAAGAATTCAGTCTTAAACAGGGAATGATGTTTACATTGGTCAGTGAAAATGAGTGGTTTAATTCATTGTCATTAACTAGTAACCTAAATTATTCTAAAGTCTTTTTCAAATATCTACAATTATTTCCATGTAATTTTTCTACAGTAGCCTTTGTTAATCAATCTAGACTGAATTAGCTGATGGTACCATGCAATATGTGTGGTCTGCATAAGAGGTACTTAGAAGAAATGGTTCAATTTTTTTGTAAGTTTTAAATCATTTCTAATATGTATTTTTTTACAATTCCGTTCAAATTACTTCAGATAGCTGAAATCATTATTAAAAACTGTGATTTCCAAAGAACAATAGGTAACTAATTTTCTTAAAACAAGCTAGACAATGAAATAAATTGATAAGACTTTTCTAATTGTGCATTAATCTTGCTGCTGGTAATCCATATTGAAGACTGACACAAGTCTAACAATATGCGATGTAAATTCTGGTTAGCAACTCAATGGACGATGCACATAAAGGAATTTGATGTATAGGGTGTTTGAATTAAACTCTCAGAGGCTGATTAATTCTGTGTAGAGTAGTTACAAGTTGTGGATTAGGTTGCTGAACAAGTCTTTTCCTTAAAGAGTGAAACCTTCTGAACTTTGGGGAAAATATCAATTTAAAGATGAAACCAGGTTCGTAACATTGTTACAAATAACTGGTGAAAATTGTGATATTTAAGAAAAACCTCTTTTGAATTTCCTTATTTGTAGGGGCTTTTTGCATGAACCTGCAAAGTGCATTAAAATAGGGTCCTGTAGGAATGTGCTTCACTTATTTTCTTCCCAAATCAAAGAAGCACCAGATAACCTACAATATTGATTCAAGTCTACTACTTTAATTTTATCACTAGTGTAATTATGCACATACTCCTGTGAGCATGGCAAAAGTACTGAACTATTTTTGTGGTCAGCAAGAAAAGCTGCCAGTAGTAGCATATGTACCAGTTTTGCAACATTTACCGAAAATCAATTAAAAATAATTTATGCACATCATATATATTAATATATTCCTGTAACAAAAAAGAAACATGAAGCACAAATTATTTGATTTGTAAAGACATGTAAACTTTATTTATAACAATAAAGAATATTTTATACATACTTAAGCTTTTGGATTTGTGTATAAATCAATGAGATCAGTGATTGTCTGCTTATTAAATAGTCACATTTTCCCTCCTTTTTTAATTTCATTTTTGAAACAATATGCTGCGTGATATGGTTCTCATGTTATTCATTAGTTAACACTGACATATAAAAAATACTGTCTTCATCTTGGGAACCTTATTTAGTCCACTAAAAAAAGACAGAAACATCATTCTGAAGCAATTAAAAGCCCTACAACAGCAAGCATTGTTTGGCAGTCAATTTCTAGGCAATTGCAAGGATCAGCACAACTAATGGAAATTTAACACTAATCAGTTGATCTGAGAAAGATCATAATAGGACCTATACAGGACATTATAATGTCACAATATAATTAGAATGAATTCGAATTTTTTTGAGGTTTGAGGTAAGATAAATTGTGACAGGTTATATGCAAAATAAAACTTACAGCATCCAAAGATGGCTCAACCTTAGTTAGACTAAAACTATATTCTTTAAAAAAAGTATGAATACAACAAAAAGTCAAATGAATTGTGAGAAATTACTAAGAATAATCAGAAGAAGAATATTCAGAACTATTTAAAGCCATAGCTATCCAATGGACCAATGCAAACTAGTAACCATTACTGGCAGAACAATATCTACTCAGTGTACACAAAGAGGATTAACACTTTTTCATGGAGAAATTGTTCAAGCAGTCTATAATTCTGCTGAAAAAAATAAAGGTTTTCTAAACAACCAACAAGGGGCACTGTTAAATTTATGGTTAAATTAGAATCACAAAATTTGTTTAAACTTTAAGTCTGGGATGAAATCAATGCCAAAAGACAGTACAGAAAAGTGAGGGATCAAGAGAGGAAATACACATGCAGAAGCAGCTGATTTGGAGAAATAAGATTTGTCAGTCATATTTTAATGTTCTTTTAATATGAACAGGTTTATCTATGACTTTTGTTCCTGTTCCTTTTTATTCTATAGTCCCACATTATTCTCCAGATGACAATTCTCCTTCCCATTCATTGGCCTGTCTTCATAGTTATGACTTGGTAAATTCCTTCATTTCATCCCCAGCATGCCTCTCTTCCTTTATTGCATTTCCTGCCTACATAATTAACAAAAACAATTTGTTTACATTTCTCATTGTGCTTTTGTTGTGAGGTTCAAAGCAGAGATAAGGGTTCCAGTAGCAAATGGTTTGAGGTGGACAATGGGCAGAACATTACTTGCCCTGCCAGCAGATTTACTGGTGGGGCTGCCTCTGGACCACATCCACCTCGCCTCAGCTTTGATGTCCCACCTCCAGTAAATTAACCTTCTCAGAACGTTGAATTCAGGCTGCATTCCCCACTGACTCTGGATGGCAAGGTGGGAAATTATACGATCTGGAAAATCCTGCTCAGCGTTAGAAGTAGGTGGTCTTTGACACAGGAAAGTCTTGCATTGGCAGTCCAACCTAAGTGGAATAGGACTGCAAGGTTATGCATAGTCCGATTCAACTTAAGAAGAGGTGGAATAAATATTGCCATGGTTATAATTTTGTAGCTGTGGCAGAGGACAAGCCTTCTATCTTTCCAAGATTTAGTTGATGGAAACTGTGTCGAAGACTGGTTGTTGGACAAGAAGTCTAACAACACAGAAAACATGGAGGCTGTGTGGAGATGAAGCTGGGTGTCACAAGTAAACATGTGGAAGTTGACCTCAAGGGTGTGATCCTTGATGACTCCAAATGTAGTGATGAGGGGTAACAGAAGGTTCCATTGCTGATGATGATTTGGCTAAATGTAATTCAGTAGAAGTCAACTCATGCAAGGGAAAATCCACTGGGCTGAAGATTGGAGTAAATGCACTGAAGGATAATGGTGTGGGTGATCAAGACAAGGACTTGGTTACCCACACTCAAGATAGAAGAATGTATGTCTAATGTTTGACCATGCATAGATTACATATACGTAATTTCAATGACTATGGAGACAGGGGACACAAAATGTAAAGGTAGAGGTTATTGAAACAAAGAAGACGTGATTGCAATTAAGATCAATATTATTTTCATTTCTGATATAAATTTACCTTGTTGGTAGAACTATCCTTGTATTATCAAATGTAATGTAACAGCTTGCCGTGATTCAGTTAAATTTAGTTCATTAGAATGTGTGCTTTTTCTATTGTGATGTAAGCACTCAAATGTAAGCACAGATATGGAAGAAGGTAAACTGCTGGTGAATGTCTAGCCAATGCACTCCTTGACCTGCTATCACTGATGATGCAATGTTTCAGCTTTGCATCGCAATCTAGTTCAGGTTAATTCCTATAGATAAACAGTTTTTTTTTCATTTAATATGACCCCTCAAATCTTCTTTGGTATTAGGTAACCAGATTTAATTTATCAGCTAATCTGCATTAATCTCAGTTAGTAAAACAGACACTGAATCCTAATTGAATTTTGTAAATTAGCCTGTAGCATGTAGCAAGTACAAAAATTTGCTTGGTGGGAATCACTCAAATATATACGTGGAATAAGTGTTTTGAACAGTCTGTCTGCCTTTTATAACACTATTAAATTAGGAGACAAGACTTTGGTAAAATATTAGGTACGGGAATTTCATATATTTGCATTAATTTGACTAATTGACACCAAAAGGATTTAAATAACAGGTAATTTCAATGTGCTTTTAAAAAAGTTATGCCAATGAGTGCTAATAAAGTCACTATAGTCCTACGGATCATAGGGCTGCTCTCCCAGAGAGAGCCAACTGGTGGTGGTTTAACCTGACAGTTACCACACCTCAGGCCAGGGAGAGGTTGAGAAAGAGAGTTTTTCATGGTAAACTCAGACGGTGCAGCAGTTGAACCCATGTCATTGGTGTTACTCTGCATTGCCATTCAACCATCCAGCCAACAGAGCTAACCCACCCCACTATTTTTTTTGCAGTATAATTCACATACACCAAGGGAGACAAATTTGTTTGCACAGAAATGCTGCACGATTACTTGATTGTCTGGAAGCAAGCAGTGCCAAAAACCTGACCACATTCTCCTTTATTATCAATAAAGAATGTCATGGATGGTATCCACTGCAAACTTCCCTTCCCCCGCCAAGGAAACTGATGTAGCTCCATTTCCAGTGAATTTCTCTCCCCAAATCTTATGCATTGCAGGAGACACATATTAAATTTACTCAGATAGTAAATTCGAAGATGACAATGCAGCCAAAAGGAATCCAAGTTAAGAAAAATTGTTTTGCATTTTAAATTTAAACTAATAAGGAGATTTTTAGAAGTCCAGTATTTTTACTTGCTTGACAGTACAGAACTTGAGCAGTGCCGTAAAATGGAGCAACAATTTATACCTCATGCGATGCTGAGTTGCTGGCAAGTGGACTCTGATTGGTAGAGGTAATAAACTGTTGCCCTTGAGAGTTGGTATTCTCATGATTCTGTCCTGATGAATGTTGATGAAAAGATTTGACAGCATGTTTCTTTTTTAACACCATCAATATTTATACGAGTAACAAAATACAGCACAGTTAACAGAAGATTTAATTTTTGACTCGGTCATATTCAATTCCTACTTGGGCATAGCAGTAGAAATATGCCAGAACTGCCACAGGTATCCATGGCCAACCTGCAAAACAAAAATAATAATCAGTGCTGATTACAAGGATCATGCATGGATCTCCTGTCCTTAGATATTGCTCACAGTTTAATTAATATAAAATTTATTTGGCATACTTAATTAGATTTTATACTGAATTCCATCACCAACTGCAATGTGCTTCTGATATAGCAGGTTTTGGCTTCAATATCCATTCTATAAGCGCAAAATACAATATTAATGGAGTGCTAAACTGTCAGAGATGCTGATTTTCAGATGACATAGTCTGCACTTAGCTGGAAGTAAAGGATGCCGTGACACCATTTTGAACAAGAGCAGAGAAACATTAGGGAAGCTGTTTTTATTTTGAAGAGGAAAAGGAACTGTGGCTCAGACTTGATGAGCTGAAGTCCAATCTCTAAGTGTAAACTTATCTGGGCAACTTGTTTCAGGAGGTAATCATACCTAGGCTAGGCTCTTCAGATTGGTCTGTGGTCAGGGACAAGGTGAAATTGACAGCCTCAGCCTTTGCAATTATCCAATACCTTTAACAATCTTTCAGCTTGTTTGGATGACAGTAGGGATTGCAAAGATGATGAGTAAATTATCCACACACCATAGGGCAGTCAAGTGGCAGGAGTAAAAAGGAATATAGTTATCGTAGGAGACAGCATGGTTGCGAGATATATACTGTTCTCTGCAACAAAAACTGAGTGTCAAAGGCTGTGTTGCCTGCCCGGTGCCACGTAAAAGGAGATTGCCTCAGGGCTGGAGAGGAATTTGTAAGTGAGAGGCAAAATATTCAGTTGGAATGGTCATGTGGGTACCAATGACACAGGTAGGACTAAAAAGAGGATATATTAAGGGAGTATTGGCAACTATGGGCGAAATTTAAATAGAAGCAGAATCACAAGGGTAATGATCTCTGAAATGCTACCTGAGCCATGAGCAAACTGGTACAGCATGGACAATATCAGAAAGTTGAATGAGTGGCTTGAAAGATTGGTATGGGACAAAAAGGTCTGATTCATGGAGCACTGACATGAGTACTGGGAAAGAGGGACGCATACTATTGGGGTGGCCTGCACTTGAACCATGCTGAGATCAGTGTCCTGGTGAACTGTTTAACTAGAGCTGCACAGAGGGTTTTAAAGCAACCCTTTAAGGGGAGGGGAAGGGGAAAAATTAACATGAAGAAAAATTTGGAAAGTTAAAGAGAAAGGACAAGACAATAGTGCAGGTTAGAGGAAGGGACAGAATATACAAACATAACAGCACCTCGGCAAATAAGGTCTGAATAGGGAAATATAGCAAAAGGACAGAATTAAATGCTCTTTATCTGTATACACGCAGCCCTTGTAACAAGATGAAAAAGTTGTTTTCACAACTAATAGTAAATTATGATGATATGATAGCCATCACAGAGACCTGGTCACAAGTGACCATGATTGGGAGCTAAAACCTCAACAGTATTGGACATGTTGAAATATCTGGGAAAAAGGAAAAGGCAGGGATAGCTCTGTAAATAAAGGATATTCAGTACAGCAATGATAAATTATCTTCATTCTGAAGATCAAGATATAGAATCAGCTTGGACAAGAAATAAAATGAATTAAAGCATTTGTCTCGGTACTTTATAGGCCCTCAGCATGACAACCACTTCGTAGGACAGAGTGTAAATGAACTAATAATGTGGGCTTGTAAAAAAGTCACTGCAATAATTGTGGGGGATTTTGAACTTAAAATAAATTGGATGAATCAAATTGGAAAATGTAAACCAGACGGTGAAATCATAAAATGTGTTTGGAACAATTTCTGAGAACAATATGACTTGGAACCAACCAAGCGACAAGCTATTTTAGACTAGAAATGAAGAACGTTATGATCTGCTTGGCAAAGTACACTAATTCTCAACTCTTGTTACTCCCAGGTTGCCAAAAACGTTGAGGATATAATCAAAGTATGCAAAGTCCCCAAGTTGGAATCAAGTTAACAGAAAACACAGACCTGGTTCCTGTACTTAACAATAACTACTGTTTGTTGCAAATAAGTAAATTCTAATCACAAATCAATGGCTATGAATGATCAATGTACAGGTCTACCAGTTAAACAACTCTAAGTCCCGTTCAAAAAAAATAAACACACATAAAAACACAAACAATTTTAAAAATTGGTTTTATGGGTGGAAAACAAAAATATTGGGAAACAGATTTCAATAGCACAAGTCCACAGAATTTATTGTGACGTTCCTTTTGGTTGCTGAGACCTTCTGTTCTTCAATCTCCTTTTTCTAGGTTTTTCCAATTCTTTCCAGGAGGCACACTAATTAAAAGGTCTCTTAGTTTCTGGTCAAATCAACAGCTTACAGCAACAGGTGGGAGAAAATCTGGCTTTCTTCAGACTTCAGATATTCTACTCACATCACCTGCCCTTCCAGCCGTTCAAAGTCTTCTCACTGAATTCTTCATTCCCAAAAGCTGTTCTGCTACACAGGAAGCAGAGAATTGTCAGCAGGCTGATGACTTTTGTATTCATGACTTGTCAAAATTACACAAACCAATCAGCTACATGTTACCAGCCAAGGCACACACTGCACACAGTTGCCCCTACTCTTTGAACAAAGCAGCAGTGTAAACATCACACACAATGAGTTCCAGCAATTCCTTACAAACTTCCTAATTTTAAAACTTTCATTTTTCCATAGTAGTCCCTAATCTAAAATTTAGAAAATAAATTGATACCATACTTTTACATAAATAAGCCAGGTTTAATTAATGACCTTGTAGTACAGGATTCTCCTGCTAAAAGCAATCACAACATGATAGAATTTATTTTAATGGTGAGAAATGTGGGTTTGAAACTATAGTCTTAAACTTAAATAAAGGCAATCACAAGGTTTCTAGGCCCGAAACGTCAGCCTCTCTGCTCCTATGATGCTGCTTGGCCTGCTGTGTTCATCCAGCCCTGCACCTTGTTGTCTCGGATTCTCCAGCATCTGCAGTTCCTACTATCTCTTAAGAAGATAGAGTTGGCTAAAGTGGAATGGGAAAATAGGTTTCAAGGTAAGATGTCAGGGAAAGAATGGCAAACAGTTGAGATGTATCTAAACAGATACATGAATGGGCTGGGAGCCAAGGGGTACAGATCCTTGGAAAATAGGCGACAGGTTTAGATAGAGGATCTGGATCGGCGCAGGCTTGGAGGGCCGAAGGGCCTGTTCCTGTGCTGTAATTTTCTTTGTTCTTTTGTTCTTTGTTAAGGTGATAATTCTTAAATGTCATCAACAATATATTTCATTGGGAAAGTCTACAAGGAGAATGCACCATCTGTGGCTAACTAAGGAAGTTATGGATGGTATCAAAATGAAAGATGGGCAATACTACAAAGGTAAGTGGAGGGGCAGAAGTTTAGGAAAATTTTAGAAGGCAGGAAATGATGACAAAAGAAGGTAAATTGTATGAGAGAAAACCAGCATGAAATATACAAACAGTAACTTCTGCTTTAAGTATATAAATAGGAAACGACTAACAAAAATGAGCATTTGTTCTTTGGAGGGTGAGACTTGGAATTAATCATGGGAAGCAAGGAAATTGCAGAGAATTTGAATCCACCTTCACAGGACGAGACAGTAGAAACATTCCGAGATTAGAAGAAAATCAAAACCAGAAGGGAAAGAGGAGAGTAAAACAATCCCTATCACCAGAGAAAAAGTAATAGAATTAATGAAACTAAAGACCTGTTGACATGCATCACAAACTCATGAAAGAAAAGGCTGCAGAGATACTGGATTAGTTGGTTGTTAGCTTCCAAAATTCCTTAGATTCTGGAAATGTCATAGCTGATTGGAAAATTCCAGAATTTAACACCTCTATTCAAGTAAGCAGGGAGATGGAAAGCAAGAAATTTTAAGCCACTTAACCTTTACACGTCATTTTCAGGTTGAATGGACTGCCACAGGGATTAGTGCTGTTCATCAACTATTTACAATCTATATTAATGATTTAGATGAAAGGATTGTGCTGCAGTACTGCAGCCAAATTTTCTATCAATGCAATGATTGGCAAGAATGCAAGTTGTAAGGAGGATACAAAGAGTGTGCAAAGGATATAGATAGATTAAATGAGTAGGAAAAATTTTGGCAGATACAGGATCATGTGAGCAAATTTGACTTGAATTATTGTCATATGTACCCAAATACAGTGAAAAGTTTTGATTTGCGTGCAGGTACAGGCAGATCATAACATACAGACCACAGGGTGAACAGAGCAAGGTGTACAAATTTACGGTTGCACGGAAGTTGTACAAAAGTAAGATCAGCATTAGGTTCGAAATTAGAGAGGTCCATTCAGCAGTCTAATAACAGTGGGAAAGAAGCCTGAACCTATTGGTACATTTATTTAAGCTTTCATATCTTCTGCCTGACGGGAGAAGTTGCAAGGGATTATAGGCAGGGTGGGAAGAGTCTTTGATGATGTTGACTGCTTTTCCATGGCAACATGAAGTGTAGATAGAATCAATGGATGGGAGGTTGGCTTGCATGATGGTCTGGGCTGTGTTCACAACTTTCTGTAGTTTCTTACGGTCCTGGGCAGACCTGTTGCTGTACCATGCCGTGATGCACCCAAGATAGTATACTTCCTATGGTGCATCTGTAAAGGTTGGTGAGGGTCCTTATGGACATGCTAAATTTCCTTAGTCTCCTGAAGAAGAAGAGACAATGTTGTGCCTTTATGATCTTCACATCTACGTGGGTGGTCCTGGATAGATTGTTGGTTACCATCACACACTGGAATTTGATGCTCTCAACCCTCTCCACCTCAACTCCATTGATGTAGATAGGGGTGTGTTCTCCTCCTTTCTTCCTGAAGTTGATGATCAGCTCTTCAGATTTGCTGACATTGAGGGAGATATTGTCATCTTTGCACCACGACACCAAACATTCAATCTCCTTCCTGTATGCTGTCTCATCATTGTTTGATATCTGGCCTACAATGGTGGTGTTATCAGCAAACTTGTAGATGGCATTTGGATGAAATTTTTGCCACACGGTCATGAGTGTACAGGGAGCACGGTACGGGGCCAATTACACATCCTTGAGGACTATCCTAGAGGAGGAGTTGTTGTCTGTCTTCACTGATTATGACCTGTGGGTGAGGAGGCTGAGGATCCAGTTGCAGAGGGTGGAGCTGACACCTAGGTCTCGGAGTTTGGAAATTAGCTTGGTTGGGATTATAGTGTTGAAGACGGAGCTGTATTCGATAAGTAGAAGCCTGATTTATACATCCTTGTTATCCAGATGTTCCAGGATGAGTGTAGGGCTAGGGAAATGGCGTCAGTAGGCAAACTGCAAGGGCTCGAGGCAGGCTGGGAGGGTACAGTTGATGTGAGCCATGACTAGCCTCTCGAAACACTTCATAATTATGCAGGTCAGAGCCACCAGGTGGTAGTCATTGAGGCACGTTGCCTATGTTTTCTTTGGTACTGGGATGACGAGGAATTTGAGATTGTGCTTTACTTTTCCTTCTGCAAAAAAGCAATGTACTATACAAACGGACAGAGACACTACAGAATGTTGCAGCAGAGAAAGATACACCACTATCCAACTTTAACAGGCTTCTTAAAACTTACATCTTTAACCATATTATGAGTTGTCTGCCCTGATATCTCCTTAAATGGCTCAATGTGATAGTTTGTTTTATAATGCTTTTGTGAAGCACCTTGGGAGGTTATATTACATTAAAGGAATTATAGAAATATATGTTGTTGTAACAAAAAATTTAGAAACATATGAATAGTCCTATTTAAATTATCCGACACAGACCATCAGTAGCAGTAACTAGAAAGGACATTTGTCCATCAAACAGGCCGGAAATAAAGGAACCAATAACTAGCATCATGAAGGTAAGTCAAATTCATAATCTCTAATGTGATAAGAAAAGGGTTCACAGCAAAACCACTCAATGAAAGGTCTCAGAACTCTGAACAGAGGAAGATGACAAACTTTCACTGACACTCATAACTTAAGTATTCAATAACCGATCACAAGGCAGTATAGAATTCTAACTTTTCAGTTTTGTAAAACAAGGATAAGTACTGGATTTAAAACTGCTGTTATTTTTCTTCAAAAGCTACTCAATGCAAATTTGTAAAATCTGTGATATTGAACAATTGTTAATACCTGTTGAATGCTGTTGAACTCTTTAACAAATAGTCATAATTTTTAATTCTCTGTTGTAACGGTTCATTGTTTACTCTTTCATATCGGAAAGATGACTCGAATACAGCAAAACACTTCATAAAAGGTTAGTGAAACTGCTGTCCACCAAATACCCAGGAACTAATGATCACATTTTGGTGAAGTGAGAAGAAAAAGGAGTACTCCTCTTGGTCTCATCACTAAGTCTCTGGAAACCGCCAGCTCTTTCATGGGCCTGTTCACAATCATTCATTTCCCAGGTTGTGCCTAACATCAGCTCAGGATAGGAGCCAGTCATATTCCCATCCTACCAGATCTGGCTGGTCAGAACTGGGGCTCTAGATCTCCTGTGCTGGCATTTTGTATCTTGTTTTATATCGACTTAGTAGACCCAGAGTCATAAGCAAAAATTAAATGACTCATTTTCAGTTGTGTACTGATTTGTTTGTATAATTCCAGCATTTGTTCACCAAGTTTAATTTAATGCCAGCATTAATAACATACTTATTTTAGACAAAACACTGCAACTTTAATGCCAAGTGCTACCATTATCCTTTGATTTACTGCCCAAATATTATTACAATAATCTGACTTGAAAATAAAAGGTTTAGTGGCGAAATAACTAACAAAATGAAACAAGGATATACTAACCTCTTCAGCAGATTGGACACAAGAATAGTTACAACAGAAATAACTGTCAAGTTTACCCTATTGAAAAATAGAACTGTGTTTTCTCTGGATATTTGTATTTACTCCTGATCCTCCTGCCTTATAGAGGTTAAAAACTTTTGCCGGGTCTCTTTCATTTGTCTTTAAGGATTACTGGTTAGATTGCTTATTACCTGACAAAACAAGGCATGAGTTGAACAAGCTTCTGTATTCAGCTCAATTTGAAATATTTACATATTTAAGGAGTCTAATGCCTATTTACGGTCAGCTCCTTGGGATATTAAATGTTCCCTGAGATAATATGGTAACTAGCACAACTCGCATGCAATTCTACCTGTATGTTCAGTGGCATGATGACAAATTTACATGGGTTTGATTAGTTTTGGAGAGCAATTAGAACCCACAAATGTCTACTAAAACGCCAGAGGGAGAGATGATGGAGCCAGTTCTGGTATTTAGTTTGTAATGACCTAGCACTCTAGTGCAAATTTTAATGGGTTTCTTGAGTGGCACGTTAGTAAATAGGCTAGTAATGTCCAAGCATTATGGTACTGCTGTCAAAATGTACACCTTGTACTCACACAATAGTGGTGGGTCTTGGCCACTGCTATATAGGGCTGAATTTTACATTTTTTTGCCTGAGCAGCATTGAGTTTTTTGGATGGTTTCTCACCATAAGGCTTAGCGAGATTTTTTGCCATATCAAACCAAACTCATTTCATTAGCTACCTACCTCACTCTGATGACATCTTTCATAGAAATTCATAGAATCCCTACAGTGTGGAAACAGGCCCTTCAGCCCAACAAGTCCACACCGACCCTCAGAGCATCCCACCCAGACCCATCCCCCTATAACCCACCTAATCTACACATCCCTGAACACTACGGGTAATTTAGCATGGTCAATCCACCTAGCCTGCACATCTTTGGACTGTGGGAGGAAAGTGGAGCAGCCAGATGAAACTCACACAGACACGGGGAGAATGTGCAAGCTCCACACAGACAATCGCCCGAGGTTAGAATCGAACCCGGGTCCCTGGCTCTGTGAGGGAGCAGTGCTAACCACTGAGCCACTGTGCCACCCCTCTTATGTCTGATTCAATCCTGATATTATCATGTGCCACTCCTGGATGAAGTCACCACTCCAAGGATATCCACGGAGAGATCAGCGTCCCTGGTGCCAGCACCATCTCTGAAAGACCGCTGTACACCCAGACGAGCACTGGCATTCTTAAGCTGCCCTGCCCGGTGACTGAGACAGTGCAATGGTGTCAGAAAAAGGTAAGTTACACCATGATTTCCCGACAGGGACCTGGAGGTCATGCCAGATGGGGTGGTGTAAATGTGGGGGGGTCTTCTTTATGGAGAATCGGCAGAAGCCACACCACCAGACCCTAGCAGCCCAGTCTGAGGTAGTTTCCTGGGACAGCGTGTTCTCATGGTGTGGAGAAATGGCTAGAGTGCCATAAGAAGCTCAGTGACCTTCTTCTGCTCCACCAGGATAAGAGCCATAATGTTCTCTCTGCCACATCATACTCACTCAATCTCTGCTACCACACCCACCTTCCACCAAGGCTCATGCTCTGTCATTCTACCAATTGCCTTTAAGGTCATCCCTGTCAACTTATTCTTAACCCTCCAATCTCCCTCACCATTAATTCTGCATAGCCTCTGCTGTGCCTACTCACTTGGGAAACCTCACCACTTCTCTGCCACTAGCATCACCAATCACAGCCATGTCACCCACTTTCAGCTCACTCAATCCTTTGCTATAGTGTTAGTCATTGCACCTACTTCCTCTTCACTTGCAATGGATTAATTAGTATTTTTGGAATGCTATTAGTGGCTGCTCGTGTGAAAACTGATACAAAGTATTTACTCAACTCCTTCCACTCTGACGTCTATGGTGAGAATTATCAACAGCTAGATTGGTGGCACATTCAGTAAGACATTAATGAAGTGAGTTGCAACATTAATAAGGCAATTAACAAGCTGTAATCTCTCTTCATTGGCAACTTGCTGCTGTCTAGTTAGAAACTCACTTTGCCTTTTGGCAAATGCATGAAAGATGCAGCAAGTTCCTTCTGATGTCGAGATTTAAATGTCTCCTATCTCCACTTGACATTCAGTGACATTACCATCACTGAATTCCTTCCCATCAATATCTTGGAGGATCACCATTGGCCAGGAACTCATTTGGACTAGCCACATAAATACAATGACTATAAGAGCTAGTCAGAGGTTGGGAATTCTGTGCATCTATCTTCTGACTCCCTAGTATATGTTCACTATCCACAGGCACAAAGAATGTTATGGAATACTCTCCAGTTGCTCAGAAGGGTGTGACTCCAGTCACACACAGTTGATACAACACATGACAATGTAGCCTGGTTGATCAGCACTTCATCTGCCACCTTAAACAATCACCCTCTCAACATCCAGCTCACAATGACACTAGTGCGTACTGTCTACAAGATTCACTGTAATAACTCGCCAAGGTTCCTTTGAAAGCATCTTCTAATCTTGTGACATCTGCCACCTAGAAACACAAGGGCAGCAGGCACACGGAAGCACCTCCAACTGCAAGCTCCCCTCCGAGCCACACATCAGCCGGAGCCTGTGGAGCCTATATCTACATCACATGGACTGCAAGAAGATGGCTCGCTACCACCTTCTCAAGGGCAATTATGGATGAGCAAATGCTGGCCTTGACAGTGATGTCCACAGCCCAAGAAAGAATTTTTTTCTTGAAAACATGTTTATGAAAACACTTCTATAAATGGAGAAATGCACAGTTCAATGAAGAAGAGAGACTGTTTGAAATTACAAGAGAGAAACTTTATGGTAAGTATCAGTTAAGACACTGGTTATGTTTCTTGATAAAATTACTTGGTTCTATACTTTTCCTTTATTTCTGTTAAACCTCCCAGAGCCATATTATTCCTTAAGGTGATGCTGCTGGAATAGAGAAGTGCTCTCCTTCCAGCCTTTACTTATAGCAGTCTTGATTGAAAAATTATTAGGTATGCCAGAGTCATGGAATCCCAACAGTGAAGATAAAGGCCATTCAGCCCATTGAGTTTTTACTGACCCTTCAAAGAGCATCCCACAGCCCCCAAGCATTAGCAGGTAGTGCAGCTGACCATGATCACAGACATATATCCTATCAGTTAACAGCAGACATGAGTGGGTAACGGCTTTCTCCTGCACTACAATAATACTGCTCCAAAAGTGTAAAATTATTTGCTGTAAGTCTATATATTAATGAACATGATACCTATTTCATGCTCGTGACTACCTTGACCTTCTTATCCATGCTGTCACACTACTTGTACTTTTAAGCCATGTGTTAAATCCACAACAGTCTAGCAGGAGTCTATCAAGTAGAGAGTTCCCAAGGAAGAAGGCAATAACCAAATCATCAGGTTCAGAGCCTCAGACTATCAACAAAGTATGTCAAGGTCTTTCTTCACAGTACTAAATGTAAGCTGCTGACATGATATTCAATTTGAATTAATTATGCAATTATTAAGACATTCAGGGAAATATATTTTACTCACTTCCACATGCACCTGTTTCAGACTATTTATTTACATAATACTTGCATCTAAAAGGCAACTACTACAGAACTGCTATTAACGTGAACAATTCATACTGCTGAATAGGCTGCAGTCAGAAAACAAATTAATCAGTTCTAATTTATACGATTCACATTTTTAACTTGTATTAATGGCGATAATCAACTACAAGAAACAAGGATTCACAATCATTTTTCCTTTACTGACGAGCTTAAATTCTTGTTTAAATTCTACTCCAACCTAAGCTATTTTCTCTGAAATTCATTATTGGTTTCTAAAAGATAACATTTCTGATCTTTTGAAATATGATCGACTACATAGACTGTTGTTTAATTTGTTTGAACAAAGGAAACATGTTTTGAAAAATTCAAACTGTAAAGAAGAATGCAATCAGGCTATACCAACAATGAAACAGAAGCAAGATCAGGCCGTCTATCTCACCCTCCATATGTCTTGTATTAATAAGCTATAGGTAAACACTAACCTTGATTTTCAGTCCTGGGTTGGGTGCACAAAGTTGGGAAAAATCCACCCTCTGCGAACCTGACCTTTATAAATGGCTGCCCACACTTATGATCCTTGGAAAGAGGCTATTACAATCAGGGAAGAATCAAAAAGGCTGCCAGTTCCTGATGCAGATTGGGTGGAAAGCCTGCATTGGGGCTCAAAGCTTAGAAATAACAACCAAAAAATTAGGCATCCCTCCTCATGACTCCCTCCCATCCTACATACTGTCAATACCCCATTAAAGCCACTCTATGCTGATTTACCCATTCTCTGCACTCTTTATAGATCTTGTGCCACCCTATACTCATTTACCAATTCCCCAGGCTGTTTATAGCTCCTGTATCACTCTATACCCATTGTCTATCCTCAACAGCCCCACAAACTCCTTGTGTCACATTATTCTCACAATCCCCCATAAACCATTACAGCCTCGATACAAACTCATTCTAACTGATGCCAATTCATACCCTCCACCCACCACCCCTTGCTCTCCCCTCTCCATTCCAACTCATCTTGGCCAAACATCATGCAGCATGCTGAAAGTCTATTGATAATGTCACCAGTTGGGGAAAAAGAACTATAACTGATAAGAAGTCAATACCTTAAAATTCTTCTACTAATCCCTTATGAAAACAAACACTTAACTTAAATGCCTAATTCTGAAGAGCTCAATCTCTTATGTTAACAAACATTTCCATTCAATAAGCTGTTGGAGCTTTCCATTAAAATGCTCACTTGATAGATTCCCTGTTGTGAAAATATTGGGAAATCGGTCAATCAGCTCAAATCCTATAATAGCTTATATGCACAGTCATACTGAAATGTCTATCATTGTATTGTTTAACTTCACATATTTCTTTTTAGGCCGTCTCTTCAAAGCTTTGGCAGTCTCGTTGTGCTTATGCACTTTTTATGCACAATGTGCCTTTTTATAATCCCAAAAGCTGCTTTACCTCCTCCAGTCCACACCTACTCAATCCGCTTCACCCTGATACACTCCCTATGTCCTACTCGTGCTAACCCATGCAACCTAATTTCTTCTACCCATCTCCATAGACTCTGAAATCTCCCATGACACCACATACCCCTCTCCCAACCCTCATGGCTCCCTTTCTTCCTTCTTGCCAATTCACTGAGTATCCATAAGTACCCATGCATATAGCAAAAAGATATAATTACATCACTTAAAGTTCTATATTGTAGATTATAGTTTATTGAGAAAGGCACCATCATTCATAAAAAATACATTTTGACACTTCTTGATAATTTTTAATAGGTTGACACTTGTTGATGCTTGCTGACACTCCTAGACACATCTTGACATGTTGGATAGTTACGAGGGGTTTATGCATCTTATTCAAACTATGTTCTTCACAGTTCACATTCTCAAAATGCACCTGAGTAACCCCGTGGTCCAAAAAGTTACACAACACCTTATCCCACACCCACAAGGACTCCGACACCCATTCCCAAGATGGTCTGTGACCATATCAGGATACCTCAGTTCCCCAAAGCAGTTCACTGCTTATCCAGAAGAAATGCATTAAGAACAGTAGTGAATTGAGGTCCCCAACTTCTTGTAGCACCACAATAGAGATGCTCTCCGTCATGGTGAAAATGGTGTTTTATTCACTCATGGGATATGGGTGTCTTTGGCTAGGCCAGCATTGCTCAGAGGGCAATTAAGAGTCAACCACATAACTGCAGGTCTGGAGTCCCATGTAGGCCAGACCAGGTAAGGATGGCAGTTTCCTTCCCTAAAAGGCATTAGTGAACCAGATGGGTTTTTCCAACAATCGACAAATGGATTCACAGTTACCATTAGATTCTTAATTCCAGATGTTTATTGAAATCAAATTCCATCTGCTGTGGTGGGATTCGAACCCAGGTCCCCAGAACGTTATTTGGATCTCTGGATTAACAGTCCAATGATATTACCACTAAGCTGTCGCCCCTCCCCTAAATTGACAACGAATTCACAGTCATCAGTGCTAACTGGCTGACTTCTTATTCGGAAGCTGCAATGCCTAGCTTCCCAGCCAGGGGAATCAACCTCTGAGCAGCTGTTAAGCTACTTAAGAATTTTATGTTTTTCAACGAGATAAATTCTCATTCTTTGGTCCTAGTTTACTTGATCTCTCCTTGTAGGACAATTCTTTAATTATAGGAATCAGTCTAGTTAATAACTTCTGACAATTTATGATATCACGCCTTGGTTCATGTATTGCTTTTCAACTCACTGTGAAACAACAGTAAACCTATACTCTGAACAGTTGGTATTCACCAGTTTGATCAACAGAAACAAATTCTCTCATATTTCATAATGATAAATATTACTCAATGAGAACATCTTATTGTATTGCAATGAAAATGTCAGTTTTTCAATTTCAAATACTTCAATCATAATAATACAACAATCATGTCACCTGTAAATTATTACTGGCAAGATTTTATACAGCAGGGATAACGTGATTAAAAGGGTGACAACATTAATCAGCAGAAATTTTTCAACTGTGCCATCCATCATGATTTTTCATCTCACCGTGCATGTCTTGAGAAAGTTAAAGCACCCAATGAGAGAACTCTGTGTAATTGGACTGATAGTAGGAGCAGGATCACAGCAATGATATACAGTATGCCACATACCTGAAGTTATTATAAGTGCAAAACGGAATTGAAGAACTCAGCTGTTATTGTAAATGTGAGCAAGGAGACCAATCATTTCTGACCATCAAAGCTTAGAGTTCAAACTGCTGCCTTGATATCATTCCTCACTACCTGTTATTATTTATAATAAATAAAGTTTAACTTTTTTTCTGGTCTTTAATCAGGTTTTGCAATGGCAGTACCTATCAGTGTGGCTGATAACTGTCAATATGTGTTCCCTGTTCTTGATATATGGCAATATTCCTGTCTTAGATGGAGTTTGAAGTTTCAATTCTCTGTCATATACACAGCTAATGAATAGTCTCTGTTTCATAGTCCATCTCGTTCTCAATGGTGCACATAACACTCGTATTTTTGATACTGCCTTTTGATATAGTTCTGGAAGGTTCTTCAAATTGTGCTCACTTTCTTAGACTCATGTCTAATAGTTGCATATTTTAAAAGTCATTATACAGCCCAAAGTATTTAATTTACTAATAAACTAACATACATTCCAGAAACTATTAAGTGGTTCAGTATAGATTTGTAGAGTCATTTTTCGTAATTTTATATAAGGTGATTCAAACAACTGAACAAGTGCACACCATTGTAAGAAAAAAATAAGCATTTTTAGTAAGCCTATTGCAGCTGTATTAATAAAAGTGCAGTAGGTTAAAAATGTCAAGGAATTCATTTAATGAAAATAATAAAAACAATTATATTCTATTGCTTAGTCTGTTGCACTGCTTCATGGAAGATTGTACATTTATGCCTACAGAATTTTTTTTCTAAGTAAAAGCCTAAAGCATAACCTAATCAGTACAATTTCAAAAGTGTCTTTGATACTATATTCAGACCAATGAGTCTACTTTTTAAAATCTATTTCCTGGGACTTCCAGAGCAAATTCACCTGAATCCCAAGTCATATTGACAGGGGAGGAAATGCAGCGACTAGAAATGTTTAAAATTGATAAGGAGGCATTGGATAAACGGTCAGTGCTCAAAGTTGACACAGGATTGGGACTGGATGACATGCATCAAAGGATATTGAAGGAAGTGACAGTGAAAACTGCATTAGGCATTAGTAATAAACTTTCAATCTTCCCCAGATTCAGGGTGGTGCTAGAGGATTGGAGAATTGCAAACACCACCATTTTGTTCCAAAAACCCTGTAAAGATCCACCAATAATTACAGATTGGACAAGTTAACTTGGTGGTGGGGAAATTTCTAGAAGCAATTATTTGGGACAGAATTAATGGTATAATATGAAATAGGAAATAGGAGCAGGAGTAGGCCTCTCAGCCCCTTCAACTTGATCACGACTGATCTACCACTTCCACATCAATTTCCCACACTACCCCCAAATCCCTTGATGTCTTTAATATCTAGAAATCAATGAACTCAGTTATTTTGTATGTTCATGACAAAGCTTCCACAGCCCTAAGAGATACAGAATTCTAAATATTCACCACCCTAAGTGAAGAAATTCCTCCTCTTCCTCTCAATTCCAAATGTCTCCCCTTTTCTGCAACTGTGTTCTAGTCCCTTGTTCTAGGGGAAATATCCTTCCAGCAGTGACCCCATCAGACCCTGGTTCATGGAAGATTGTACGTTTATGCCTACATAATTTTTTTTCTAAGTAAAAGCCTAAAGTATAACCTAATCAGTACAATTTCAAATGTGTCTTTGATACTATATTCAGACCAACATTTTGATAAGAAAACCTCTCCATCTTCTAACTTCTGGAGAAGACATGCTCAGTCTCTTCAGTCTCTCCTCAAAGGACACTGCTGAATCTCTGCTGAGATAAATTGCTGAACTGTTAAACTCCCTCTATGGTAAGAATATTCTACCTTGGGCAAGGAGACCACAAATGTTCACAATATTCTCAGTAGGATGTCACCATGGCTTTAAACAATTTCAGCAAGACATTTTCACTCCTGTACTCAAATCCTCTTGCAATGAAGGCCAACATACGATTTGCCTTCCTAATGGCTTGTTGCAGCTGCATGTTAGCCTTCAATGACTCATGAAAAAATACACCTAGGTGACTTTGAATACAAACATTTCCCAATCTCTCACCATATCAGAAAAACTCTTCTATTTCTCCAACCAAGATGAATAATTTCACATTTTTCCACATTATATTCCATCTGTCATGTTCTTTCCTGTATATTTAGCCTATCAAAATACCCTCGAGGCTTCCCACCTAATTTTACATCATCAACGAGCTTGGAAACATTTGCTTCCCACATCCAAATCATTAATATAGATTGTGAATAGCCAGGGCTCCAAGCACTGCTCCTTGTGATAACCTACTAGTCAAGCCAACCTCGGAATGATCCACTTACTCCTACTCTCTTGTTTTCTGTTTGTAAACAATTCTCAACCAGTGTCATATATTACCCCAATATCATGTGTTCTAATATTGTTCACTAGTCTCTTGTGTGGGACATTATCGAAAGCATAAATCCCTGTTTTAAGTGTCCAGTTATTACATCATTCACAATAGGGCACGTTCCCAGTTTCTTTCGCTCCTTCCTTACTTAAATAGTAGGATTATATTTGCTACCTTTCAATCTGTTGGAACTATTCCAGATTCTATAGAATTTTGGAAGATGACCAGCAAAGCACCCATAATGTTTACAGCCATCTCTTTCAACACTCTGGAATGTCGATGACCAGGTCCAGAAGATTTACCCATTTTCAATCTCATTAATTTCCTCAGCACTAATTCTTTTTTCTTACTATTTGTCGTTTGGTTGTACAGAGTTTGAGCATTTATGAAAAAAAATTGTCAAAACTTTTCACCCAATATTCATCAGGACAATGCACAAAAACACCAATCCAGGGGAAAGCCAACATCTACACTGTGTGAGAGGAGAGTGCCTACATATACTACATATTCCTTTGGCTGTTTGCAACAAGCTAAGTACTGACAAACCCAACCAACCAGCACTTTCAAAGTTTGTAATACAGTGTCCAACATTAGACGTGATTCTGCAACTGCACAACATGGGAAAGTGCAGGTTAGTTCTAAAACCTCAGTGTGGATTGTATAATGGAAAATCCTATCCATCCTGCTGGATTTTTTTTTTTGAAAAGGTAGCAGAGAAGATTGATGAGGGCAAGGCTGCTGATGGGGTGTACATGGACTTCCAAAAGATGCTTTGATACAGTGCCACATAACAGATTTGTGAGGAGAATTATAGGACATGCAATAAAAGGGACAATAGCAACCAACATTGCCTTTAAGCTATGCAAATGCTAGGAAGTTCCGTGGACTCTACTCTGAGGTCCATGTAAGGACAAGGAAAAGTAAGAGGGAATGTTGGAAGCAACTTAGATACAAGAGTAGCTGAGGGATAGGAAACAGAGTAATAGTTAATGAGTATTTTTTAGTGTCCCCTGTACTTTGGATGCTTCAACCAGTTTATGTATTTAAAGTACTTTATCCTCATTGGTGAGGTGGACAAAGGGACACTGAATTCGGTTTGCAGTTCAACTTGATTTTATTCCTAAAAAATCCTTATTAAAAGCACCATGTCAGCATTTGCCAAATTCCCACAATACTTATTTTCTATCTAATGCTATCCAACTGAGAAAGTATATTAACTGCAAGGATCCACATATTTGAGTTTGGTCATTGGAACTGCTTCTCTGGCTTCTCTGACTTCTCAGACTGAAGATGGATCTAGCAGGTCAGGGTGGATTCTCACACACACTCTCTCTCCTGGTGGTCAGAGCTCTGCTGCTGGGCCAAGACTTGGCAAAGACTTGACCTGGTCCAGCAGTGGAGCTCCGATCTTTGGCCAATGGGATCATCAGCTGGGTTCAAATGGGGTCATGCCAACACCTTTCACTATTGCCATACTGGGAGGTGAAAAGCACACATACTCAGGCAGTCAAGATGGCAGAATGTTTGATCAATACTTTTCCAATTCACAACCTTAAGGTTGGTTGTAACTGGTTTCCTCTGAACTTCTGTAATCTCTTTCATCTTGGTTTCCACTGTTCCCTATCGCCGATAACTCCTGGCTGCTGTTTGATTTAGTTTCATGAGTTTTCTGTCAGGCTAAATTTCTCCAGCAGTCAATTTAGAATGTTCAATTTTGGGCCCTTGGTTGTTTGACCACATCAGTTTGGAGGAATGTTTGTAGTAGGGCTCCCTAGGAGTTGGTATTGTGACCTTTGCTTTTTAATGATACATATAAATGATCTATATCTTTGTTTTCAGGGGATCAGTTCAAAGTTTGCATATGACATAAAAATTAGGAGAATTGTAAATGGTGAGGAGGGTAGTGTTGAATTTCAAAAGGACATTGCCAAGTTGATGGTGTGGTCGGTTAGATGACTAATGAAGTTCAATATGAAGTGTGTAGTGATATTGTTTGGTACAAAGAACATGGACAGAAAGCATAAAACAAAGGGTACTATTCTAAAGGACATTCAGGAGTAAAGACTCCTGGATATGTATGTGCATAAGCGATTAAAAATGTCAGGACAGGTAGAGATGAAGCAGAGAGTATTCTAGGCTTCATTAGTAAGGGCATAGAATACAAGAGCTGGGAAATTTTGATGAATTTGTATAGGGCACTGGTTAGACCCCAGCTGGGCTACTGTGTACAGTTCTGGGTACCATACGCTATACAAAAGATGTGAATACGCTGGATAGAGTGCAGAAGTGTTTTATGAGAATGGTTTCAGGGATGAGACACTTACGTTATGATAAAAGAGTGGAGGCATTTGGACTGTTTTCCTTGGGCAGGAGAACGTTAAGAAGAGTTTTTCAAAATCATAAAGGTCTGAAACTGCTCCCACTTGTAAAATGATTGAGAACTAGAATACATTAATTTAAATTGGTTTTGCAAAAGAAACTAATACAAAGGTGAGGAAAAGCTTTCTCACACAGCTAGGGATTGAAACACACCTTTTGGAAGTGTGCTGGAGGCAGGTTCAACTGAGGCATTCAAGAGGGCATTAGAAGATTATTTAAATGGAAACAACCTGCAGGGTTATGGGTAAAATGGTATTGGCACCAAGTTAAAATGCTCAAAGAGCTTGTGCAAACATGATGAAGCGAATGGTTTTCTTCTGCACTGTAACAGTTCCATGATTCTGTGAATCCAGAGATGGCTATGAAATTGAGATAACAAGGTGTAGAGCTGGATGAACACAGCAGGTCAGGCAGCATCAGAGGAGCAGGAAAGCTGACGTTTCGGGTCTGGACCCTTCTTTAGAAAATTTAATTGATCTTCTTTCACGACATATTTGAATCTTGATCATTCTATGGCTAATGTGAAGTTTAGCTTAGATACAGATGCCACAGATGTGAGAAAAGTCAGAGATTAAGGTGGGTTCTTCTCACTGGAGTCAAAAGAATCTCTGAAAACCTCAAGTTTATTACTCCCCAAAATCTGAAGTGATCAAAGATATCAACTTCTGTGCAGCAATTGTCATCACAAAGCAGAATCAGGAGTCGAGGACTCCTTACACCAGAAGTTCCTGGTAGGCTAGCTCAGTCTGGTCTCAATTTTATTCCTGCGTGCAGTTAGGAATATTGACTTGAGGTGTACTCTCCTCCAGATGGGCAAAAGTATGCCTCACTGCTGGTGGATCAATTTATAGGATCTCTAAATAAAAGAATTAATTTCTTTTCGAAGCCTTTATAAAGGGAACTGAAGATCTGGGAGTCCTCAGTATGTTGGCACTTCACCAGTTTTGGAAATTTAATGTTCCGACCACATTGGACAGGTGAGATATGTTGCCTGCCACTTGCAGACTAGCTGTCTCCAAATAATCCAGCAGACCCTGGTGGAGTCAGTCAGGAGGATCCTGTGTAACTCGCTGCAAGTTCGCTTCAAGTTTCATTTCAGAACAGACATCTACCAGATACAAAACTTGTTCCACAACTAGCCATTTCCCAAAATGACAGTACTGACCCTTTAACTGATAAAACCAAAGGCAAGAGGTGCAGATGAGTTGGACCAAAGGGTCTGTTTTTGTCATGTATGACTCTATGATTCTGTATATACACTTGATCGAAATGTTAACAATGGATTAGATCCATAAAAACATAAAATATTACTATTTTTAGAGGCAAGCTTAAATGCTGAGAAACAGAGCTAGAATAGTACAATTCCCAATTCAATTATCTTTGGAGTTTGACAGTTTTATTTCAATCACTGCAAAACAAAAGATGGTCTTCAATAGTTCCTGTGCATGTCGTGTTTGCAATTAAGCTAATCTGACTGCAGCAAACTGTTTACAAAACATAACTCATGGAAATGAGTTTACAATGAGAAGATGAATCTAGCCTATGCATCAAAGAGCTTTCTCCAGCTGTGAGGGGGCTATCAAGAGTGCTATCAATCTTATTTTTCATACATCGCCTGTTGATCTTTGCAGAAAAATGTGAAGAAAGTTGCAGAGACTTTCCATTTGAGCTTGGGCGCAGCTGAATTAGGACAGAATCCAAATTATGCCTAACTCACCCATAGTGTTCCAGACACCCTAAATTCAACATTAGAAGTGTTAGGCCTATGATGGGCAGAATGCACAGTTAATCAAGCCCTACTAATCCACCAGAGATAGTGGGAACTGCTGATGCTGGAGAATCTGAGATAACAAGGTGTAGAGCTGGATGAACACAGCAGGCCAAGCAGCATCAGAGGAGCAGGAAAGCTGACATTTCGGGTCAGGACCCTTCTTCAGAAATGGGGGAGGGGGAGGCAGATGGAAGATGGATAAAGGAGCAGATAGGTGGATATTCCACCAGTTGCACCATTAGAATAAATATTTTGATTCGATCTCCAAAAAAGTCAATTGATTCCTTTTGGTACCACTACACAGAATAAAAGAAACTTTCACCAGACTTAGTCAACAAACTCAAAAAATATATAACACAAAACTTCTTAAAATAAGTGGCAAACACTAGTTAACTACTCAAATAGAATCCAGAATTAGACCTAGATCTTCTTAATCCCAAACACAGACACTCAGACAACATAAATGGATAACAGATGCTGCAGAGACTTTTTTTTAAAAATGAGAAGCAAAATCACATCTGTTGGCCAAGTTTGATGGTTTCTTGTTAATGAATCAGATTACTGACAGCCATAGATTGAAGGAAGATCTTCAGTCTGGACTGAAATCAAGCTGGATCAGAGTCTTCAGAAAGTGGCCACATTTCAGCTTCTCAGGTTTGTACAGTGGTCAGAAATACTGATATTTGGAAACTTTATCAAGGTTCTAAGATCTTTTACTGAGAGAAAAAGGGAGAGAATTGCACTAAAAAGGTTTCCTTCTTTACTGCCCACTTGGTCTGTGAAAAGAAAATCAAATCCAGAAAGGGTTGCTAGGCAACTGTAAGCACAGATGGTCCAGAGTTTTTACTGAAGCTCGTTTTTTTAAGCAATTAAGAGCCGTAAATCCCACTTCATATCTCCAAATAACCGTTCTTTTTTCTTTTTCTCCAAAGTCATTTGGCTTTCTGCAAACAGCAGGTAAGCTACAGCATGTAGTAAACAGCTGACCTCATTTTCCAAAAGACCACATGGCAAAAACATCTTTTAATCCAGAAAGAGTCAAAACAGTTCCTAATCTTCCAGTTTTCACATAGTCCATCAATATAAATATGTATTCCCAACACAAGTGAGCTCCAAACACACTGTCATGCAGGAAATCTGGTACTGCTGCAGGATTTAAAGTCCTGTAGAAATGTAAGAGGGTATATCTGTTTTTATATTACATGACAAGCTTTAAGCTTTTGTGAAGAGAATTACAAGCCCACAAGCACAGTCCAAGAGAATGGGAGAATATCATCAAGAGTGAGAATGCCTCCTTCGTAACTTACACATCTGGAAGGAATGCAAGAAAGCATTCAATGATCAAACCAGGTCAATCAAAGTGGGAAAACTGATGATTACCTCCATTAATGCTGTGTACCTTCTATGTACGATATTTCCTCTCTTCATCTAATCTTAAAGTACTTTCAAATTTTATGTTGTGAGAAACACCCTTTAGCATCAGCCTTTATGCGCTTCTTTCTACTCTATACAAATGCTTATTCTTTACATTCTTTAATGCATTCAGCCAAAATGAATCCTAACAGATAATGTAACACAACTGTTGCTTGTTGCCACATCCATTTGGGCTGAATTTTATGTTTTTGTTTTGATTATGTGCACGTCATGTTGAGTTTGGTGGAGCGATTCTCACTGAGACTGAGCAAACTTTTTTGTCGTATCTTAACCAAACTTACCATATTAATTGGCATTACTGCCATTATGGCAACTATGACATTCTATTTCTGCCTCATCTTACCACACTGTTCACAGAGCAACTCACCACTCACTAGACAAGCGCTATCCGACCCTTGCCCTTGTGTCCGTGCCATATTTCACAGACTACTGAGCACCTGCAGGAACGCGTGGCTTTTGGCAGCTGTCCTGTTTAGGTATGGAAGGAGTCAGAAAAGATGTTGGAGGAGGGGAGGCTGGTACAATGCTTCTTGGAGAGAGACCGAAAGGTCCTTATGAATGGAGTGGGTGAGAGGTAAGAAGTGCTCTTCATGGAGGACCTGCAGTGGAGGCCATGCCACCAGACTTTACCAGCCTTGACAGAGATCGCCACCCAGGTCAGTACCATCTTCAGGGTGAGGGGGGAGAGTGCAGCAGTGCAGGAAGAAGGTGAATGGCATTCCCTGCTCTACCAAGGTCAGTGCAATACTCTGCTTTCTGCTGACTCACTGCACCCAGCCATTGCCAAACTCATGCTCTGACGCCCCTTCTGTTGCAGGTAAAACCTTCCCTCACTTGTTCTTACTACAACCCACCTTCCAACATCACTTAACCCTTCATGCCACTTGTGCTGCCTCCTCACTTCCTTGGAATACTTTAACACCCTTCCACAACATGTACCAGCCCTAACAATCTCGCCATTCACTTTCACCTTATGCATTCACTCCAGAAGACAGCCCGTGACAGGCTGAAGGGACGTGGTGTCTGCTTTTTTTTTGTGTAGTACGAAGGCTCCTTCAAACAACCACTCAGGATATAAAAATGTGAAAAATTTGAAAAGCAGTGTCAATCATAAGCACGATTTCCCAGTGCCTGGTCTCATTGGCATATAAGATGCAAATGTGCCTGCTTATTACAATGAATGCAGTGTGCATTGTCAGCTGTCCCTTGGAATAGAGGATGATGTTTTTCAGGCTAGCTGAGGAGTCCAATTTTGGATCTAGAAGGAGGGCACGTTGTTACATACTGAAATGGAATTCATGGCTCTGGGTTGTCTTCCTTCTTCTTCTGCTGCCACCATTCCACTTCACAGTCAAGTCACTGAGCCTTGAACTAGCCTGCACCTTGATGGATTTTGAGGTGCCATGCTGAGCAGTTGGCAACTTGCTCCTCTCAGTCAATGCGATGTCAATGTCTCCATGCTTTAGGGTGACATCAGCATATCCTTATACATTGGGTATATTGGCTGCTCTTTCAGTACTGGTTAACAGAGCTAGAAGAGAAACTGCTGAAGGATCAGTTTATGGGCAGCCAGACCCAATGGCCTATCTGTTGGGAGTTGGCTCTTTAGGAACAGGGCTTTGTTATAATGTTGGTAGATGCCGCAGGTTTCGCTGCAATAGAGATGAGTGGTCAACTTTACATGAACTTTGTTGACTTCCAGAGGCCCCAGTTGTCAAAGACACATTGCCGTAGCTTGCAGGAGGTACTGCAGACACAGATGGTTAGGTTCTGGACTTCTTCGTTGATGATAGTCCTTCAGCAGAATTGGTGCACATATCCTGAGCCACCCCTTCTACGTAGGTGGTGTGAGGTTACTCAGCTGACCCAGGGAAGCAACATACACAAGGTGTTGAAAAGCTTGAGTGTCCATTGCATGTCCTGTACAGGACGAGCCTCCATGCAGCAATTATCCATAATCTGAAGGTCATGAACGTACATGGCAATGAGTTTTGTTTTGTCTAGATGCGACCAATGTTGAGACATTTCCTGCCCTGTTTTGAGCAGTTCAGTGGCTGTTTGCTTATATAGGGGCCCAGAAGTTCATAAGGCCATCACAGCACATAGCTATCCAGCACTTCTCAAAAGGGAAGCATCACTTAGCATACAGCAACCAGTGTAACTGCCTCAAGAAGGTTTTGATCGAAGGAATAATGTTCAGATGACATATCCTATTCACCCCACTACCAACATCTCATGCTGCTCAATCTAACAGACCCCATCACTCACAATAATTAGGACTTATGCCCTACAGGTATCCTGCCTCATCCTGACATATCTACTGAAGCTGCCTGGCTCACATCAATCTCTTGGAGTTTCCAGATACCTCCAGTTACTTGTTGATGGCAAAAACACCATGAGAAAGCATTGCAATGCACTCATTGATATTCTTCATTCCCCGCTTGCAGCAGCAGGTTGCACATAGCAACAAAGGACAGCACAAAAACAGGAGGGTCTAACAAGTCTCTTCTTGAGTTTTTTGGAGGAGACATGTTTTGCATTAGAGGGATGACAGCTTCTGCGGTTGCACTGGACGTCAGTGAAAATATTCAGAATGACAGAATGTTCTTGACTTACGCTTTCCATTCCAACTGCCCTTCCTTTATCTCTCCTTTTCTGTATTTTGTTTACAAGATTTGGCTGACAAATAGATCTTCAAAATAAAAGGAGTAGGCTTCAGTCGTTTTCTGAGGAAGAAGAGCCCTCAACTGATATCAGTCACAGACACTAGTTCAACTGACATTGTGCATGCTTTAGGGGTAATAGTGAATTGGGACCAGCACACAATGAGTCACCAGATATAAGTGGGTTGCAGCAAGACCAAAGGGAAAGATAGTTCAGCTGCCACAGTGAGGTCACAGATGACTATGATGAGGACTTTGATTTAGTTACATACAGGAAAACACTGATGAACAAAAACATACAGATTTCTTGGTATGATAATATGGATGACTGAATGGTTTTCACACACAGAGCAATGGTTTTCAAATGGGAGTCCACAGTCTTTTCATGGAAGAATATGAACTGGGAGGCAGGACATGACAACAGCTGCCATGTGTGCAATGCAGATTGGGGTGGTTGGTTCACTTAGAAATGGAGTATGCGTGGATAGACAGACTCTGTGAATGCAAAGCAAGAACAATTACCTCATTGGTGTCTGTAAGTAAATTCTTGTTTTTATTGAAACAATATTAAAACATATACTTCACTAATACACTCATTACTTACAGCTTTTCACACTAAGATTAGATTTAGATGGGGAATCAGTAATTACTAATCAATGTCAAAAAACAATCAAAAAAATTTGAGAACCACTGCTGCAGGGAGGACAGAAGTTCACAAAACAGAGGCTAGCAGTCAACATTGTTAGGGATTAATGATATTTGAAACATGTTGCTAACTATAGTGTGACTTTCAGATTCCCTAATTGTTGAAGGGTCCTAGAACAAAATCTACAGATAGAAAAAGTAGTAGGGCAGATATAACATATAACTCTTGAGGGTCGGTGTGGACTTGTTGGGCCGAAGGGCCCGTATCCACACTGTAGGGATTATATGAAATCTATGAAAAAACATAGAACAATAGAAATAAACGACTGTAATTCTCCACTGTGCTCCAGGCTGGGAGGAAATAAACAGAAGAAAAGGAATTAAATTCCTAAATGTGAGTTGGACTCTTCTTCAAGCAATACATTGTGAGTCTATAGCTTTTAATGTAGCAGCACATCCTAAGGCATATTTGGGAAGGTTGTAAGAAAGAAAAATGCCACTCAGCAGCACAGAATTAGGACAAATAACCAAAATGCCTTTTTTAAGAGGCAAAATTTAAAGAGTGTCTTAAAGAGTGATGGGAAAAGAAATTCAGAGATTAGAGCTGAGGCCACTGAAGGCATAGTGGCCAAAACAGGGTGATGGAATTTGAATGCACAGATATCAGGTAAGGAGTACTGAGATTTAGAGGAGCTACAGAAACAGGATGGAGCTAGATCATGGACGGATTTGAAAGCAAGCATGAGTATTTTATAATCAAGGTGTTTTTGGACCGGGAGCTGATGTGGTTTAAAAAACACAAAGGTGATGGCCGAAAAGGAGTTTATGTGAGAAAAGATAGCTCAAGTTCAGAAAATCTGAAATTTACGAAGAGGAGAAGATGGGAGGCCAGGCAGAATCTATTTGATCAGTTGAGTGAGCAGAACAGATGGATTGAGGCCAGAGTATAGATAATAGTTATTATGGACGTGGGTCTAGGCAGTTTTGGTGATGAAAAGAAAATGTGATTAAAGGTTCAGTTTAGGGTCCAGTAAGACTGTGAGATTGAATGTTCATCTTATGGTCAAATAGAACTGTAAGATTGTGAATATTCTGGTTCAGCCTTAGGCTGTGGCCAGGAAGTGGGATGGAGTTAATGGCTAGGGAAGATAGTCTATGGTGTGGGTAACAGAGGAAAGCTGTTGCTAGAGCTGAGGTGGATGTGATAGTAGCATACAACTAACAGACAGGGTTTTCTAAAAAAAAGGATATGTTAAATTTGCAGAATATATGTAAATCATTAATAAGGAAACTACTTGATTTAGAATTCTGTTGCCAAAATATTGGAAGCAAACTAAAATGGAAGAGAGACTGTAGACCTATAAGAAAATCTTGCCTGAACAAAGGTCGTAGTTTCCGGAACAACATAGTTTTGAGTACAGAATCTAGGCTGACAATTCACGCGTTGCTGTGTTGCTGTGGTGCAATTTGTTAGAAAACTGAGGACAAGCTCAAAGCACTATTCAAAATAGAACAGAGAGTTCTCATCACAATTTTTCTCTCAACCAACATTTCCACAAACAGGATTATGTGGTCATTCAAAAGCAAAATACTGCAGATGCTAGAAATCTGAAATACAATGGAAAATGCTGGAAATATTCCCAGTATCAGTGCAGAAAGAAACATTTCAGTATACAGTACTGACTGCTCACAATGCAGTCTTTGTAATACTGAGGAGACTAAATGCAGATTGGATGACTACTTTGTGGATCTGCTCTTGTTGAATCCACACGCATGATGGCAAGCTTCTGGTGGCCTGGCAGCCTCTCCTGCTAACATCTCTGCTTTTAGTCCACTGCAATACCCCAATGAAGTTCAACACAAGTTTGAAGAGGAGTACTTCAGCTTTCACTTAGGCCTTCTACAGCCTTCTGGACTCAACAGTGAGTTTAACAACTTCAGACTGCAATCTCTGCTCCATCATTTTTTTCTTTTTCTTTCCATGTATCAATCTTTTGTTTATTTCTTTTACTCCATTTTCTTGCTTTAGGACAGCGGTTGTTCAAAATCCTGCTGTGCATACCTCAACTGGACCTATCTTTTGTTTCTTTGCTTAACTCATTATCTCTCTGTTCCAATGACTCTTTTGTCATGCAGAGTCTCCCATGTTCTGGCAGATCACAGATTTTCTCTTTTGTTCTTTTTCCACTTTCCCCCATTTCATTTATTGAATAAAATCTTTTTGTCAGGCTGTTATCCAGTGAAGGACTAATTCCAGGCACCTGTTCAGGCATACTGACACTGAGAAGTAATTGTGTGCAATCATGTGCAGCCTACAACAAACTATAGATGGAAGTAACAAGATGTTCGTACAAGATCTAGACAAGGGAATAACCTCGTTGCTTGGGAGTAGCTGCCATGGAGCAGCGCACATTCCCTTCCCGTACCTGATGACTAGGCAATTTAATATACAATTGAGTATTAAGATACCCACCCCCTTAAAAAGTATACTAACAAACATAGATAAGGTAGATAGCCAGAGATAGTAAGAACTGCCAATGCTGGAGTCTGAGATAACACAGTGTGGAGCTGGAAGAACATAGCAGGCCAGGCAGCATCAGAGGAGCTGGAAAGATGACATTTCGGGTCGGGACCCTTCTTCATTTGGGCCTCCATCAACCACAACCAGGAGTCCTCACTCCGGGCATACCACGCTGCTGCCACTGTAACAATGCCATGAGTCCCCTCTGGGCCTACTGCAACCAGGAGTCCTTGGCTCTGCTGCCAGGCCAGGCCAGGCCACTGTGTTAAGAGTCCAGCTCTGGCTGCCCTACTGCAAGATGTCACCTTGGCGACACCGCCACCTTGAAGAGTCTGCTGCTGCCGCTGCCAATTGCTGAAGGTACTTTGCCGCTGCCATTCCCTACTACTCCCGAACGAGGATGTTATTGCTGCCACTGGCCCTAATTGCCAGGAGGTGCCACATCTACCACCGCCTCTGACCACCGAGAGTCTGCTGCCACTCCGCACGTGGCCCACTCCCGCTGATTAACCTGCCAAAAAGAAAACTGAAAGGAAACAAGCTAAAGAAAAAGAGCAGAAGTAAAAAGGAAGAAATTAGACAGGAGTGGATGAGACCTGGGCAAGAGCCCCGCAACTCCACTGCCATCTTGGAACCAATCCATGTCTCATGTTTTGGACAGCTTTAATGATTCAGGTGAATCTTTGCTGCCTTCAGTGTAACACCTCCATCCAGATCAAGGAGGAACTGAAGAAGAAAACATTGTCACCACAAGTTACAGAGATCAGACTATAGCTGTTCACTGATGAGAGGCTGATTAAATTGGGCTATGCTCTCTGGAGTTCAGAAGAATGACAGCTGATCTCATTGATTAGCATTAGATTTTGAACAGACTTGACAGGATGAACAGAGAGATATTGCTTCCCCTGGCTGAAGAATTTAGATCACAGGGACACAGTCTGAGGATAAAAGCCAGTCATTTATGACTGAGATGAGGAGAAATTTCTTCACTCAAAGTGATGTGGAACTTTTGAATTCACAAACCCAGAGAATTATGGCTGCTCCATCACTGAATATATTTAAGATAAAACAGATGGACTTTTGATTAAAAAGTAAGTAGGAAAATCAAGCTGCGAAAATCAGTCACGATTGTTCGAATGGCATAGCAGGCTCAATGGGCCATTTGGTCTACTCCTGTTCCCACTTTTCACATTGCTTCGTAAACCTCATTCATCTGTCTAATCTGTGACCAGTAAATCGTCCTCACCTGCTGCAGGTCATATGTATATTTACTTTGATAGAAATTCTCAGGTGAACTATTTCTCTATCGTTCCTCAATTAATTGCTGGTGACTCCTTGGCTCATTTGACTAATCTATGACCCTGAATCAGTTCTTACAGAAGGTACCAGTACTGAACCAATAAAACATGGAGATAATGGCGTAGTGATAATGTCGTGGCACTAGTAATCAGGAACCTCAGGCTAATGTTCTGAGGACATGGGGTTAAACCTATCATGGCCGACGGTGAAATTTTAATTCAATAGAAATCTGGAATTAAACGCTAGTATCATGGTGACTATGTAACCATTGTTGATCGCCATAAGGAAAAACCTGTCTGGTTCACTCATTTCCCCTACGGAAGGAAATCTGCCATATGCACCTGATCTGGCCTACATGTGACTCCAGACACACAGCAATGTGCTTGACACTCCACTGCTCCCTTGGCAGTTAGGTCTCTTGGCAATTAGGTCTGGATAATAAATGCTGGCACAGTCAGCAACACCCACATCCCAGGAATGAATAAAGAAAATATATCCACTATAATAAGCTTGTACATATACACTCAATTTAAATCAATGGAACAATGATTCGGCGAATCAGCGTTCAAGGATGCATCTGGAAGACCTGTAATGATGAAACTCCTTTGTTATTTTGAAATAAATTATTATCTTGAAATAAATTATTATCAATTGCAAATTCTACATGAACTTCTGTGTTAAAAAAGAAACAAGATTCCTTTTAGGAGCAGTTTAATGATTGCGTTGTATTTATTTATCAAGTTACATAAACTTAAGCACAGGATTTCTGGGCCCCATCAAAGTTGGAAATGGAAGTGAATGTGAGTTGAAAATACCATCATTGATAGGCATCCTGGATCCCGACTACATTCTCATGTTGACCACATTTGCTGAGCTCAGTTCGGGGCTGACAGGACTGTTTGCTCACACAAGGCAGGCGATCAATGTGTTTCCTTACGAGCCTTGTTAAAGGCAAATGAAGGAGGTTAATTGGAATTTTGCAGTCAGCCTGTGATGGGTGGCATACAAGTGCCTGGAGATGGGCAATATAAGGTAGGGCACAGTTCCAGCACTTGAACCAATCTTACAGACCCTGTCTACTAGGTGCAGATACTGTGGAAGTCCACCTTTTAGACAGAGGTCCATGACTTAACTTCCACGCCACAGTGCATACATACACCAGCAATCCCCCATTCCCCATTCCCCCTCCCCACCCCCACCACACAATTTAATCAATGTGTGTTTATCTCACTCCATGGACAGGTTTGGGACTGAGAAACAGAACTACTTCCTGCCCTGTTCCTGTAAAGACAGAATTCAGTCATAGATGTCAAACTGAACGCCTGCCAGTCTTTGAATCACTAAGACTTCATGTTTTCTATACCTATTAACCTGGAAGTAAAAACAAATAAAACATATAACCATGTTGCAAAACACATGACTAGGATGATGTTTAAAACATCATAAAACTCTGGGAATGAATCTATAATTGACAGACATAGGAATCAGGAACGTGTGATTGTAAATTAGTTGTCAATTTAACAATGAGAGCCTGCTTAATCAATAACAAATTCTTACTCTAGCAAGGAAACTCTGAAATTTGTTTAGGAATTTGATTTTTGCAGAGATAGTTACAGGCAGGAGTCATTCACTTTTAATAATATCTGTTCTAAATTAATTAGTCCAAATAAGTCCAATCATATCATGTCTCACAGCTGTGAACCATGTACTTCATATGTTAGGTGTACTTATACATTGCGTTGCTCATTAGAGTTATTAATTAAGTCCTAAAATAGATTTATATAACAAAGTGGAAAATTACCTTCAAACACAATCATCAAAAGTACTTTGTCCACTATATCAAAGCTGTAAGCTGATTCAAACTAGCTTTAGTGATGTAAGTGCATGGCCACACTACAGCTTTATATATTCGTCCATTGGGTTACTTTAAGTTACATAAATGAATCCAATGACAAATTTACTTTATTTCAACAATTTTCATGACACAATGGCTGGATTTAAGATCAGCAGTTTGAAGTACTACAGGCGTATTTCTTCACATATCACAATTGACATCTTTCCTACATATGAAGACCACTTTTTCTCAGACTGTGACCTAATAAAGGGGATAAAATGCTTTAAACCAAGGAGGCTGCATAAAGAGACATTTGTAGTTGTAAAAATCAAGTTTACTGGAGCATTGCAGCACAGTGACTCAGTGGTTAACACTGCTGCCTCGCAACGCCAGGGACCCAAGTTTCATAGCATTGTAGAATTCCTACAGTGTGGAAGCAGGCCATTTGGCCCATCAGTGACCTTGACCCAGACCCACCCTCCTACCCTATCCCTGTAACCCTGCGTTTCCAATGACTAACCCACTTAGTCTGCACATCCCTGGACGTTACGGTCAATTCTGCATGACCAATCCACCTAGCCTGCACATCATTGAACTGTGGGAGGAAACCAGAGTTCGTAGAAGAAACCCACGCAGACACAGGGACAATGTGCAAACTCCACACAGACTGAGGCTGGAATCAAACCTAGGTCCCTGGTGCTGTGAGGCAGCAGTGCTAACCACTGAGCCACTGTGTCGCCTGGGAAGGCTAACAAACAGGACTACTTCAGGCCAAATAACGGAAGAAGCAAGTGATAGACAGGGCTATGCAATCCCATGTCAACAAATCAGATTTAAGCTCTGCAGTCCTGCCACGTCCAATTGTGAATGGTGGTGGAGAATTAACTTACTAAGACAGGGAGGAGACGTCACTAATGTTCCTATCCTTAATGATGAGGAACTCAGCACATCAGTGCAAAAGATAAGGCTGAAGCATTTTGCAACAGACTTCAGCCAGGCATTCAAGTGGATGATCCACTTCAGCCTCATGGGTGCCAGTCTTCAACCAATTTGATTCAGTTCACATGATAACAAGAATTGGCTGAAGGCAACAAATACTGGAAAGGCTACGGGCCCTGATGCATTCTGTGAACAATACTGAAGATTTATTTTTGAGAATCTGCTGCACCTCTGACAAAGCTCTTCCAGTACAGGTGCAGCATTAGCATCTGCCAGAGAATGTGGAAAATTGCCTAGATATTTTTAAAGTGCATTTAATGCAGCAAAACATCCCAAAGCACTTCACAGGAGCATTATCAAATAAAATATGATACCAAGCTAATTAAGGAGAGATGACCAAAAGCTTGGTCAAGGAGGTAGGTTTTAAGGAGCAACTCAGAAGACAAAAGACAAGTAGAGAGGCAAGAGACTTAGGAAGGAAATGCCAGACTTTAGGGCCAAGTATTATGATTGCTACAGAGACCAATAACTTTTAAAAAATAAATTTGAACTTCCCACCCTCATAATGACACCTCAACGTTTCATGTTTTAAGATGTTTATTGGAACAAACAAACTATTTGAAGGTAACCTATATAATAAGCTGCAGAAGAGAACTTTTAACACAACCAGAACAAACAAACTTCATAGGTGTACTTTATACTTTCCTTGAAGTAGATATTCAATTCTCCCAAACTTAGTCCAAGATGATGCTTAGTTCCTGAGAATTGACTTTTATTCTTTTCCTTTGTCAATTTGATAATCTCTAACTCTGAACTGTCCCTCACAGTACACGTTTTCCTGCATTTCTCCCTCTAGATAAGACTTGGCAAATCTTCAAGCCTCATTTTAACTCTGCATGAATATGATATTTCCAATCTGAGAGCGAGCTCCCAGATGTAACCCTGAAGGATGAACCACAGCATCTTGTTGGCTACGGCTGCTCTTCCTTTTCTGATCCCGGCAGACTAATTGGTCTGTGATATTCAGCGATAGCTTAGGAAAATCTGTCATCTAATATCACAATGGCTTCTTCTGTGCCTTACCCATCTCGAGACCGTCACTGTGGCAATATTCACACAGACCTTGTATCCTGGTACAGATGCCGATTAGCTATCCTCAAAAACCCAGCTTGGAAGTATATTCCGTGACTTACCACCATGGTAAATAGATAGCAAAAATAAAACTTATTGTCTATCAAGCCACATTTCACTCTGGGATATGACTTACAATCAGCTTGCATTATGACATAGTTTCTGTTAAGCTACAATTTATTTTTTGGTTATATAACACTGAGGGGGTCACAGAATCATTGCAAATAGTTGTTGACATTTTTTTCTCCAGAATTTATTTATTTTGACTATATGTTTTCTCAAAATAACATTTTTCTTTGGGGTCATATGCAAAGTAAGCTAATGTCACCTGTATATCCTTCATGTTCCATGTTTGCTGTTTATTCCTACTCAGTACAATGTTTATTGTGAATTATTAAATGATTCATGTTGCAAAAAAGCTATCACCTTCTACAGCTCATATAAATCATGTGTTAAGCACCTTTCTTGGCAAGCATGCCATCATTGAATGTCAGAAGAAGAAAAAAAAAATCGCAGTTTGGTTATGTTATCTTTTGAAGTTTTTGAAGCAGCTATGTGCACTTTAAGTTTCTCCATCAAGAAACATTATTCGTAATAGTTTCTTACTGGCATTCCTGTTGCATGTCTGCCAGCCCAATGCTTTTGACTGTGCTTGTATTTCTTCATGAAACCAGTTCTCCTTATAAGGCTTTCTAATTCTGTTTATATTTTCCCCCAAAGGGATTCTATCCAGTTTAGGTCCAAACAAGAATAACTAATCACACTGCAAAAATTGGACAATTGCCCTAGTTTGTGCTGGACCAAATACAAACTTATCACATAACAGATACACTGATTTGGAAGTGTCAATGTTAACTCATATTAGCAATATTAACTCTGAATCAAAAGGTATAGAGTTTACCTCACTTCACAGATTTGAGCTGATGATTTAGGCTGAAGATTCAATGCAGTGTAAGACAGGTGGTGCACGCCCAGAAGTGTCCTCTTTCAGAAGAGTTGTTAAACTAAAGCCACTCTTAGAAGGCATAATAGAAACTATGGCATCACATGAAGAAAAGTAAGTGATTTTTTTTGACGTCCTGGTCAATGTTTATCCTTCATATTCTGATAGGGGTTTTTTGTGAGGTTTCTCCCACTGGTGAGTTGTGATGTTGGTGCACAGTTGTGGAAAGCCCAGAAAGACAGTCAGTATCCTGAGCACTCTTTGAGGGACCATGCTGTGTGCAAATTGGCACTCAAGTTTACCCACATTATAACAGTGACATTTCAGAAGTATTTAATTCACTCAGAGGCACAAAAGGCTCCAAGTAAATTCACACTTTTTTTCTGATTAATTGTTTAATCCACAAGAGATTGGTTCAGGCATTTTGCTTCCCTGACAAAGCTGGAAGGACTATGACGAACATGTTTGCTATGAGTCAGAATCACAGTGTACTGTTTAGTATTTATGAATATAGATCCCAGTCCCAAGTGCTACACTTTATAAATGTATTAATTTGCAGGCACTGTGTAATTAAGTGTTTGAAAACTCTAGCTAAGGTTCTAATTATTGCTAGATGGAGAAGAACATGAAACTTTTAAATTGGATGAGGACTAACTTAATTGGAAAGAGAAGAGATCTAAAATGGGATAGAAGACTGACTGAAAATTCTGTAACAGAACTGCCCTTAGTCTTCGAGGAGGAGATGTCTCATGTGCAGGCTAGGTACAATCAAACAAGAGGGAAAGGTAGGGTACCAGAGCTGAGGCTCATTTGATGATCAGGGAGATACAGAATTTGATAAAACACTAAAAAAAAAGTGCATGATGCGCATCTGGTGAATTTTTCAAGCAAGATCCAGGCTGAATACAATAAGGCGAAAGAGAGTGAAGAGGAAACCTACTTGTCTTCAGTCTGGGATCTAATTTGCCCAGGGGAACCTATGCATTCACGTCCACAGGTCTTTGAAGAGAGCAGAACATATTGAGAAAGAAATTAGTAAAGCATAGGGGTCCTTAGGCTTCACAAACAGAAATATTGAGGACAAAAGCAGAGAAGAGTTGTGAAGATGTTCCATTCTTAAAATCTTATTAAAAATTTGTGTTTTAAGGATTGTGGACAATGGCTCATTTGAACTTCTGTGGAGAAAATTATACTTGTTTCTTAAAATAAAAGATCACTGAAAAGTCATTTAGTAAGCATTGGGACATTTCTTTTAAAAGACACGTCTTCAAATTGAGAAGGGTCCAGACCCGAAACGTCAGCTTTCCTGCTCCTCTGATGCTGCTTGGCCTGCTGTGTTCATCCAGCTCTATACCTTGTTATCTCAGATTCTCCAGCATCGGCAGTTCCTACTATCTCTTCAAATTCTTATTGCTTAAACTAATTGCTTGGATTAATTTGCAAGAAAACACCTGCCTTGATTTAAGGCTGGTTTAACATTGCTTGGATTTCAGTTGAGACCCAGCTGCTAACAGAAAGAAGCTATCCAGTTCAGCCTCTCTCTTCCCGAGAGATCCTTGTTGTGAGTTCAGTGTGAGAACAGAAATGCTGATTCATTTGCTCCCTGAAAAGCATCTGAAAGAGTTCTTAACAATTCCTGAGCAAAGTGAGTCTGCAAAAACAACTGCATATATTTGATAACACCCAGCTATATATGTCAGGATGCTAACTGAAAGCCATCTTGAACATTTAATTCTGTATCCTGTTTTACATTAAAAATCAACTGCCGTTGGCTAAGTTGTTTTTTCCAAAGTCAATACTGCAGAGAAAATCATTATTTTTTCTCTATTTTGTCAAACTATATGTTAACTATATTTATAACTTCAATGACTAAGTTTTGGTTATAGTAAATCAATAATTTTGTTGTCTATTTAAAAAATCCTGATTGATGTATCTTGTTATGACGGAGGATCGGGGACGTTGATTCATTTCTAGTCCCAATCCTCCATTGGCCATAACATATTTTAAGTTTAACTTGGCTGGTAATAATACCACCTGTATTTGTTTCAGACTGTCAGGTTCAGAATTAGGAACTGGTTGGCCAGTTTTTCTTTACGTCAACAACAAATAACTGGTTTGCTCCTAAAATGACTTAAACAAACATGCCAAGGTTATTAACAAAAAGAGAGGTTTAAACTGTGTATTAGACAGATTTTGTAACATTCCAAACTAAACATGAGGACAATATGGATGTCAAACAAATAATAATTGAACACCACGCAAAACAATGACACCCAATCTTAGTTAAAATATAACTAGGAATTATAGAGCTTCAATCTTAATGACTTGGCCTTGAAACTCCCTCAAGAGCTACTCTGTCATGGACTGCCTTGACGACTGCTCACATTCTCATGGTCCATTTCCCTTTCCTGTGCCTATACTCTCTTTGATTCTTGGAAACGGCATTTCAGCACTCAGTTATTGGCACAACTCCAACTCTTCATAAATGCAAACTTCTCTATGATGATCTTTACCTGGATATTTCCTGAACTCTAATCTTGTTCAATTATACAAGCCAAGTATTGCCCTTCAATGCTGCACTGAACTATTAATGGCACATGGCTTCTCCTGAACCCCAACAGCTTCCAGGATTTTTCTAGAGGCCTGAGTTCTAACAACACAGAGACATCCAGCTGCTCCTGACTTCACACTGAGTCCCTTATGACATATACTCTGTAATTCAGTTGAATTTTTAGTACCGCAAACTTGACAGTTCTTTTCTGCATGGAGTTTAGTTCTCTGTCTCTTTGGACTTTCATGAGCCCAGCTATACAGGATTATTCAACTGGTCTAGGGTCGTGCCTAAGCATTCCAACTACAAATAACTCAAAAATTAATTGCCTTTAGCTGCACAGCAACTGCAGCCCTCCCAACACTTAGAACTCCCTGTAACCCTGATTATAACAATAGGCTGAATCTTACGGTTTTGTCTGACCAATTTTTGGAGAGATTCTCACCACAAGCCCCAGTGAGATTTCTCAGCATGTCCTCGGCTGGCATGGATTTGATGAGTTGAATGGTTTCTTTCTGTGCTATAATAAGTCTGATTCCATGACTTTATAATTTCCCAATATTCCATTTAGAAATAAAGCATTTGCAATATATAAAACCTTTTACAACCTAGGGTGTCTCAAACCACTCACAGCAATGGTACTTATTGAAGGTTAGTCATTATTTTGAGGTCATGTACAGCAGCAGCCAGTATCTGTGCAGCAAGGTCTCACAAGTAACAACGAGAAACAAGCGAGGGGGTGGTTCTCAAGTTCTTGGTCATGGGGAGGGGAAGACAGGAGGCTCGGAAACAAGGGCAGTGAAGTGGTTCCCAACAGCTGCCCTCCTGCCCCTGGTCCACTCCCTCAATCAGGCAGTGACTGCCTTTGATCATGAGATCACCCCACTCCCAGGAGCTGTCAGGCTACCTGCACAGGTTGACCTACCAGGCATGCCACAGGCAACAAGCCTACTTGCCACTGGGTTAATCTCAGCAGCAGTGGGCTGAGATGTTAAGTGGCCCTTACTTAGCCACTTAAGGGCCTCAGTTGGCATTGGGGGTGGCAAGGTTAACCATGGGCCTCACCACCCAGAACTTCGTGAAAAGGCGGCAGAAGTTGTATATGCCACCACTCACATCTAACTAAGTGCCCTTATAGCCTCCAATTGAGCCACCTCTGGGAGTGGAACATTCCATCCATTCACTTATATTCTGTTTAGAGCATTCAACTGACATAAAAGGCACTTTTATTTCCACTGTTTCATAAAGGATACAGATCATAATTGATGGTCTTAAGCATAATAGGCAAAGACATTGAAAAATAGCATTTAAGGAATGCTAAAACAAATACTAAGCAGAAGACACACATTGATGCTTCCATCAGTGGTAAACATTACTATAAGCTCATCCTGTCTAATGAATACCCCTGTATAGGTGTAGGCATCATTATCTCTCTTCTGGATTTAAATGAAAAGATTAACTGGAGGTGTCAGCTGCCAGGCATGAAATGTATGCACCTTTCTTCCCAGGAGCCTGCCATCCATCTGCTCTTACCCTTCAAACAATTCAGCCAAATTAGATTCTGTCAATATTAATGATTTGTTTGCTCACTGGGTATGTGGGTAGATAAATGTAATCTTGAACTACTGCTCCTTAAGACAAAGCATTTCCTATGTATGTATAAACTAGAAGTATGAAGTTGAAAGTTTTTTTTCACATTTCAGGGGCAATTTCATCTCTCACATTGGGTGGAAACAGGCTGTAGCCTCATCAAAATAACAGCACAGTGCTTACGGCCCGATTCCTATTGAAATCCAGATCAGTGCCATTTTGTTGGAAGTTGTGAAATAAACCAATAATCTCCTATTGAAAATAAACAGTATTCTCATTATTCCAATTTCAGGTGAGAATCATAGAATCCCTACAGTGTGGAAGTAGGCCATTTGACCCATCGAGTCAACAGTGACCCTCTGAAGAGCATTCCACCCAGACCCATCCCTTAAACTATCACCCTGCATTTACCTTGGCTAACCAATCTAGCCTGCATATCCCTGGACACTATGGGCAATTCAGCATGGCCAATCACACTAACATGCATGTCTTTGCACTGTGGGAGAAAACCGGAGCATCCAGAGGAAACCCACGCAGACAGAAGAAGAACGTGCAAACTCCATACAGACAGTCACCCACGGCTGGAATCGAACCCGTGTCCCTGGCGTTGTGAGGCAGCCGTGCTAACTACTGAGCCACTGTGCTGCCCATCAGCCTCAAGGCTCTCAGATTATGTGCACACTGTGAGCATACCACAGCCAGTTTTTATCCCTGAATCTTTGTCAGATTGCTACTTTCATATTCCTAATAAAGTGCAACACAGCATACTGCAGTACTGTTATTCCATGTCACTTTCCAGTATTGCTTTCAACTTTAACTTATTCTTCTATCTTTGTACCATATTGAGGCAGTGGATTGAGGTTTGTGCTTAGACTCACAAATTTCTCACTTCGTGTATTCAATAACACTCAGTTGCTATTGACCTGCTTCCTTACCACTGCCTCCAGTGCCCTTATTTCTCCATCTGTATCATTTCCCCAGTGCAATTTCTAGCTGTATAACTTAAATTAGAGAACTGTAGGCTTAAGCACATGACTTGCCTGAGAGTTTACCAGCAGATCTGATTAGCTTAACTTGAGCAATGCCTGGACTCTCCTCCACATCAAAATCCCTCTATTACTCCAGAATTGTCCTCGAAAGCAATGAAAACCTAGATTCCTCGCATCAATAACAAATCACATGTTCCGACCTGTTTCCTCTATTTCTCCATTGTATCTCTAACATAAAATGTGAAGAGGTCTTTTCTTCATCTCAAGTTTAAATTTATTGCTTTACTATGTTCAATAACAATGGGGATTACACATGTGTTTATGGATAAAGCTTAGTTTAATCAGCTTAAGGTTTTAAACTGTAGCCTAGAGATTTATAACAATTGGGTTCATGGCGATAGAGCACTTCAGTGATTAAAAAAAAGTGAATGAGTTTGACTGCCTATTTCCTTTTAAATGAAGGGACAAGTTTGGCATTATTAGAGTGGCACCTAAAATCCATTGGTCAACATGGAATGTATCCAGGTACATGTGCTGCCTGGGACACGTGCCATTGAATTTTCCAAAGTTTACAGTTGAGAGGGAATCTTTTAATTAGCATGACAAGAGATGTCCATGTCACTCGGAGTACATTGAGGAAGCCCATCATCTTGCAGAAGCTGGAAGGTTCAGCACAAGTAACAAAGTCTGGGAGGATGCTCGTTTCTTCCTCTCATACCCACATTTATATCCCACTTTCCATCACACAATACAAGTGCAACTTTGAAAGGAGATTGCATTTCATTTAAAAACTAAGCCTAAAATTCATCTTTAGGAGTCTAGAACATGACTTGGACCTTCAGGCAGGTTCCTCTTTTGGAATTTAGTGGCCTGACATACCTGGCCTACCAACTGTTGATCCTACCTCCCAAAACAATGGTGAAATGGGACACCTTAGACGTACATGTTCTGTTTTTGCTGGGGCATGACATGATTGATTTCTGTCAACATTACCTTGGCAGTACATCAGAAGTACAGAAGATTATTGTTGGTTTAAGAAATTATTGTTTGTTGTTAGGAATTCAAGGAAATGTGAATTGTCTAAAATTTGAAAGAGTCCTTTTTTTGTTTAGTTTCTTTTACGTTCTCCTTTGAGAGTTAAAGAAACTACCATTTCCCAACATTGTCTTAATAAAGTAACACAGAAATGAGGCCAGTATCCCATCACCCTTTATTTACACATGCACAGTACATGCAATCTGACCAGCCAGCTCAGAGCCAGTCCCCAGAGTGAGCCAGGTTAACAGCCCCAATCAAGGACCTTATACTCAGTGAAATGTACCTGGCCCTCGCTCCAATTGCTACCTTCCTCCCCTCCAAGTCCAGGGATGTAGGCCTATTCTTTTTCTTGTAGCTTTTCCTGGGACATTGTTGCCCTAGGTCTGGATCCTTCAACTCTGACTCAGGCACAGGCGGCATGTACCAGACAAGAGTCCGTCTCTTGCGCCCGGAGCGTCTCAGAAAAGATTCCTCCTCTTTTTCAGGCATATTGGCATTGAAGCTACATCAATCTCAGACTCTGAGGTGTCTTCGACGTTAGGCGGAAGGGGAAAACCCACAGTTTCTGAGAGTCTTTCTGGCTTTTCTGAGGGGCCAGGTAGGTTTTGCTCCTGCTCCATTTGTGAAGTAGCAGCTTTAACATGATCCACACATTCGCTCAGGACTGCCTCACCAACCCAAACTTTGTATGTCACGAGTCCGCATACCAGCGGCAATTATAATGGCTTGCCATTCCGGGTCCTAAAGAACATTTCAGCCATTTGGCTGAGACTCACCTTTGTTTTGGGGTTTTGCTTTGGCTGACCTAGGGTCCCTCAGCTCAGCATTTTCCCTGCATGAGGTTCTGTGACTGCCTACACTCAAGTGGTGTTCCTCAAGCTCAGTCGGACAGGTGAGGCTGTGCACTTCCATTGGGATACCCTGTAGCTCACGTGCTCCACTTGCTGCACTTTCTAATGATAAAGCCAGTTGTAGTGCCTGTTTGAAGTCCAGCTGGGCTTCAGGTAGGTGCTTTTGCATGATTACCTCATTAATCCCACATGTCAAACAGTCTCTCAGCATCTCATTCAGGGTTAACCCAAAATCATATGTCTCTGCCAGTCATCTTAAACTCATGAAAAATCCAGATACAGATTCTCCTAGCTCTCAAACTGCCAAATAGAAACAACAGCATCTCAGAATTAGAGGAGGCTTTGGATCATAATATTCCTTAACTAAATCTGTCAACTTTTGAAAGGTTTTAGTATCTGGTGCCTCAGGGAAAGTGAGGCTCCTAATAACCGAAAATGTTGTGGGTCCACAAGCAGTCTGAGGACCCTTCTGAGGAGGGGTCACCAGACCCAAAACATTAACTCTGATTTCTTTTCACAGATGCTACCAGACCTGCTGAGCTTTTCCAGCAATTTCTGTATTTGTTTCAGAAAGATAACTCGTTGCTTTTCATTTGCCCCAACATAACTTGCCTGGAAAAAATAGTGCATTCTTTCTACATACGGGCCCCGTCTTCAACAGACGGATCAAATGAGTCAAGCTTCCCAAATAAAAGCTTGATGCCAGAAATGCTTACCTCCAACTCAAAGACCAGTGAATTTTCTTCAGGAGCGTACTGTTTTCTCTCAACAGCACTGAAATAACTGTACATGACCGACATCCCGAAACTCTTTATTTACATGTGCGCAGTACATCGACTGACCAGCCAGCTCAGAGCCAGTCCCTAGAGTGAGGAGACTCTTTGAATCTCCTGTTTATATCTGTCAGCCAGGGCTCCCTGACTGGCCCAGATTAACAGCTCCAGTCAAAGATCTGATACTCAATAAGATCAACCTGGCCCTCGTTCCAATCACTACAAACACAAAAAAAAATACAAAAAGAAAACACAAACTTGTTGCACTTTTTAAAATCAATTTGAAACTGACTCATTAAAAATGTCAGAAAGAAAGATTCAACCCTTTTACCTCCAATAACTTTACAGACACTCAAACTCAATAAAGGGTCACCCCAGTCTCCAATTTCAGGCTCCTGCCAGCTTACACAATTGTAGGTGGCGGGATGTGGGTAGCGGAGTAGTGGTATTATTGCTGAGCTGTTAATCCAAAGACCCAGGTAATGTCATGGCAACCTGAGTTTTAATCCCACCATGGTACATGGTGGAATTTGAATTCAATAGAAAAACATCTGGAATTAAGAGGCTAATGAATCGATTGTCAATTGTCAGGAAAAAACACCTGGGTTACTAATGACTTTTAGGGAAGGAAACTGCCATCCATACCTGGTCTGGTCTACATGTGATTCCAGACCCACAGCAATGTGGTTGACTCTAAACTCCCCTCTGGTCAATTAGAGATGGGCAATAAATCTGATCTAGCCAGCACCGCCCACATCCAATGAATGAATTTTAAAAAAATCAGTTTCTGTTCAGCAAATTTTGTGCATTCACTCAAACCTATTTTCTTTAGTTAATGACTCTTTCAAAGACCCTCAAATAGGCTGATAACTCCTAACATGTTTACCTTAAAAAAACATGTCTTTAATGGAAATTCTTGTCATCAACAGCCATCGTCTGTGACATCTCAAAAGCCTTCTGGAGCCTTCCTCTTGCCCACTTCTAAGCCACTCAGGACTTCTTTTCCTCTGCCCTGACTGTTTCAGAGAATGCTAAACTAACAACATATGTGCAGTTACAGATCTTTTCTCTCTGAATGAAGATGCATGCTGTGTGGCTGCTTCTGGATGGTTCTGAATTTATGTTACATGATTCCTTCCGCTAGGCAACATAAATTTATTTTACTCTTCTGACCTTTTAATGATACACTGAATTATTTACACCTGTGGTTCAAAAGACCTTAGTTAAACACACGTGAACAAATCAAATCTCCAGACGCTCAGTACCACTCTCAGAACAAATCTAAAATAAAAAAAAATCTCCCTTTTCTTAATAGAAACAAATAAAAATATAATTTCAATTTAAAGCTATAGTTCTTCCACTTTAGAATCCAAGTTCTCAAATAACAATAATATATTATGAATATTCATCACAGCTATAACAATAACACTTAACAATCAAATTGATATTTTCATTGTCATTCCAACTGGAACCAAATAAACTGAAAGAATATTGAACTTGTAGTAAAGTGACATTTAATACAATCTGAGCTATAATTTCATGACCCCGTTTAGACTGGCTTAGCTGAGGATAGAAACATAGAAGATAGGAGCAGGAAAAGGCCATTCGGCCCTTTGAGCCTGCTCTGCCATTCATCACGATCATGGCTGATTGTCCAACTCAATAGCCTAATCCTGCTTTCTCCCCCTAACCTTTGATCCCCTTCACTCCAAGTGCTATAGCTAGCTGCCTCTTGTACATATTCAATGTTCTGGCATCAACTACTTCCTGTAGTAATGAATTCCAAAGGCTCACCACTCTTTGGGTGAAGAAATGTCTCATCTCCATCCTAAATGGTCTACCCCATTCTTCAGACTGTGACTCCTGGTTCTGGGCACACCCACCCATACTCCCTGCAATACCAGTCTAGTCCTGTTAGAGTTTCATATATCTGCTAGGAACATCTCCACTCTGTCAGCAAGAGTAACCCTAACATTACAGACACTTGCCATTTCAATACATCATTGGCTCTTATGTTAACAATTCTGCCTTATGTCTGTTACAGTGTTGCAGTGAAGCACTTTATTTCCTACTCTGGCACATTACAGCCTTCAGGATTCAGCATTGAGTTCATGACGTTTAGAGCATGAAAACTGTCCTCCATTTTGAATATACCCCACCTTCTACTGCCCTCCACAATGTCTTGTTTCCATGGGTTTTCTCACAACGGAGCTGACCTATTTTCTGCTATTAATACCCACCATTAACACAGATGTTTCATCTATAATTCTCCTCGACTACCAATATCACTCACTTTGCATTTTGCTCTGGGCACCCTTACCATCTGTTCTACTTGCTCCTCCTCCTCCTCTATTAGCAAAAAAAACATTGCTTTTCCCGCCCAAAGAAGAAGTCATATTGGAACTGAAATGTTAACTCTATTTCTCTCTCTACAGGCACTTCCAGACCTGAATTTCTCCAGCACTTTCTGTTTTACATTAAAATTATGCCTGTTGAGTCTGGAGGTGACATATATATAAATGGAGTAAAGCAGGAACAAGTCATCCAATGTAATGGAAGTGAAAGCAAACAGTTTTTGTGATAGAAAGTATGTTAGTTTGGAAGCTTAGGGTTTAGGTAGATGATGAAGCTATTTAAGAGGATAAATGAGGGTACGGCAGTGGATGTTGTCTATATGGGCTTTAATAAAGCCTTTGACAAGGTCCCGCACAGCAGGCTAGTCATGAAAATTAGGTCACATGAGATCCAGGGAAAGATTGCTAATTGGATTTGAAATTGGCTCGATGGTAGGAAGCAGAGGGCGATGGTTGAAGGTTGTTTCTCGGACTGAAGGCCTGTGACTAGTGGTGTGCCACAGGAGTCAGTGCTGAGACCATTATTATTTGTTATTTACATAAATGATCTGAATGTGAATGTACAAGGCATGAATATTAAGTTTGCAGATGATACAAAATCAGAGGTATTGTTGATAGCAAAGAAGGTTGTCATAAATTACAAAGGGATCTTAATCAGCTGGGGAAGTGGGCTGAGGATTAACAAATGCAATTCAATACACTTAAGTGCACTTTGGGAAGTCAAACCAAGGTATAACTTATACAGTAAATGGTAAGGTCTGAGCAGTGTTGTGGAACAGAGGGATCTAGGAGCTCAAGTACATAGCTCATTGGAAGTGGCGTCACAGGTAGACAGGGTGGTGAAGAAGGTATCTGGCATGCTGGCCTTCATCGGTCAAGGCATTGAGTATAGGAGTTGGAACATTATGTTACAGTTGTACATGTCATTGGTGAGGCCACATTTGGAGTGCTGTGTACAGTTTTGGTTGCCCTTTATAGGAAAGACATAGTTAAACTGGAAAGTGTGCAAAGAAGATTTACGAGGATGTTGCCAGGACTAGTAGGCCTGATTTCTTGGGAGAGGTTGGCCAGGATAGGACTTTGTTCCTTGGCACATAGGAGAATGAGGGGTGAGCTTATTGAGGTGTGTAAAACAATAAGGGGCATAGATAGGATGAATGCATATAGTCTTTTTCCCAGGGAAGGGGAAATTGAAAACTAGAGGGCATAGGTTTAAGGTGAGAGGGGAATGATTTAAGAAGGACATGAGGGGCAACTTCTTCATGCAGAGAATGTTGATGGTGCATATATGGGATGGGCTGCCAGAGAAAATGGTTGAGGCAGGTACAATAGCAACATTTAAAAAACATTTGGATGGGTACATGGATGGGATGGGTTTAGAGGGATATGGATCAAATGTGGGCAATTGGAACCAGCTGAGTAGGCACCAAGGTCAGTATGGACCAGTTTGGGCCGAAGGGCCTGTCTCCATGCTGTATTACTGTATGACTCTAAGTCTGAATTAACCCATAGCCAACCATCTCTCTTAGTTTGTTTCACTCTTACTGCCTCGTTTCTTATCTCTAATTTCTCTTCTTTCATTCTCCCTTCTGCTTCAAAGTTTCTCACCCCCATCTATTTACCTCCTGCTACGACCTCAAACCACTTTGCACAGAAGCAAAGTATACATTTTAACAGCACTCTGAAGATGTGGAAATGAATGTAAGATGAGCAGGTGAATTACGTCGTTAAGAATTCAGAACTTGATACCATCCATGTTGGCAGCAACGAACATTTACTAATCATGTTTCCAGGCTGGTCGTGTTTCTTGCATACTAGGATCTTCACTGCTTTTGACAATATTTCATATTAAAACTAGTGGCTTGTCTCATAGATCTGTCAGAACAGGTTGCTGGATGCAAAATTAACTGATACACTTTAATTTATTTGCTATGGCTGCCTAAACATTGGTACAATATATGAACACAGTACATCTGACAACTATCATGCTCTCAATATCCATTCTTACATTGCAGCTCTTATTTTGCCCAACATCCATTATTACTTAGTTTTTTTTGTTCAATCATAGCCTCTACCATATAATTACATACTTCCATTATACTTTCCTTCAGACAAGAGGCCAGGGTATTGAACTGGAAAGATTTGCATAATTTCTCATTTCTGGATGACACTGTGGTTCAAACTTGAGAATACAGGTTAAAAATACAGACAAGGCAAATGGTTTAGCTCTATTTCACAAAGTTCCACGTTTTTCTAGTTGTGCAGTTAGGAATAGGCAGAACTAAAGACTACAAAATAAATTTTAAAAACACTCTATTAATAAAACTAAATCACCAAACACAATTAAAATAAACTCTCAGAAATAGCCAAGCATATTAAGCTTTTAAAATCCACTACTTAAACTCAGTTTACTCAGCAGGGAAATGGCTGGTTATGTACATAAAATTATTTCTTTCAGTTGGCTTTTGGGTGACTTTAAAATCAGTTTATTGTGCAGCGAAATCATGATGGTCATAAAGTTAACATGGCTTGGAATTTCTACTTTGTTGCCTCAGGGAAATGTTAGGTAGCAGGTGCAGTGAGGGGGAAATGACAGCAGTGATCCATAACATCAGGTCTCTGCCCTCTCAACGTTACCCTAGGATATTTGGGCTTTGTAAGGAAGGGTAGAAATAAGGCCTAAACCTGTGGTATGGTGAGAAAGGTTGTGCCCACATGCTTTTCATTTCGCAGGTAGTGCTGGAGCCCAAAAAAGCTTACAACAGAAGAAAAGATGTATTTAGGGAGAAATCATGATGATTACATCAAGGCTGCAGAAAGCGTGGTTGTCAGATTAGGAAAGAATTCAGCGATGGGTTGAATACAAGGATTGCAACGGTGGACATTTTGAGGTGTGAAGATTGTGGTGAAGGGAATAGAGATAAACCGTGCAATGTGTTCACATAAGGGGCTGACTGGGGGAGTTTGTTGGAACAGAGATCATGGAGATGAGAGAACCATCAAACAAATCACAGCGGTTTGGAGAATAACTTCTTGGGTCAGGAAGCCATTCCTGCTCTTTCCAGTTGGTCACTGATCAGCCTTGGCAGTCATATACATATACCTGCAGCTCTACTAAACACTCTAGATTATGCACATCATTCCATAACCTTGAAGGAAAGACAAAACTGAGTCACAAGCAGTACTTTAAGACCACTTGCCTTATTGCTACAAATGCAAGGCTTTATAAGATGGTTATGTTTTTTATTTCCTCTTCAGTTTTCAGAAAATATAGCAATGAAAAGAAAGCGCAACCTACCTGTGTGGTTTGGTGACCATTGTGGGCCAAGGCAGTTTGCTACTGAAATGTACAGTTGTGATTTAATATCTGGAAACAACAACAGAGGCAGATGTTCTTGATATTGCAGATTCTCTGTTCCAGAGATTTTAAACAGGAGCAGAAAGAGTGAGAGACAGGCAGACACAGAACAGCAGCTCCTGCAGGCTGAAGAAAGAAGGAAAATTCTTTTATCTCTTTCAGTTGCCAGACAGAAGGTAGGGAAGGCTTGTCCAATGGTCAAAGAAAAGGAACCCACAGCAATTTAAGACACTAGAAGATAGGTCCTAGCGAGGCTGGGAAATGATAAACCAATGTGGGTCTTACTGCAGAAAGTTGTTTTGGAAATTCTCAGACAGATGAGGAAGGCTGACTGAGGCCTTTAATGGTTACTGTATATTATAGCTCAGTGAAACAATGAGCAGTGATTGATCCATTGAAAATTTGGAGTGACTTTAGCCTTTAGCCCCAAGATAGCGGCAGCAGAGTAGGCATTTCCACTCCGTCTGCTGCTCTTTTTGTTCTTTTTCTTTTCCTTCTTCTTTTCTCATTTTTCTTTTTTTTCTACTTACTTACCTCTGGAGAGAGCTTGGTCATGGAGGCAGCTGCAACGATGGCATCGCAGCTTTGACGGGTCTGGAGCATGGCAGCACCTGGGGACCTGGATCGAGACTTTGATGCTCAGAGATCCTGCCCAATGCAGGAACAACAAGCTCAACGCAGTGGTGAGGGGGGTCCCCCTGGCATCTGCGGAGGCAGCCCAAGGTCTCCTGGACGGCAGGTCAACGGGGAGGAGATTGAGCCATTGTAGCGAGTGCGAGCCCAGCATGGTTGAGCACTTAAAGACTGTTGAACTTTTAACTTTATTTCTTAGTAGAAAAATAAAGAAGGACTACAATGTTTAACACTTAACTTTGTCTCTTTATTTTTCTACTTTGTACCTAAGATTTTGTACAGAGGTACCTTTGTACCTAAGATGGCGCCAGGACTGGTGAGATTGCACACTTTTCACTGTATTCACGTATTTCTGTACTTGAGTACACGTGACAATAAAATCTAATTCTAAATCTAATTCTCAACTATTTCCTAAATCACTGAAATTCCGTGGAAAACATTTGCAAAGTGTATATGCAGCATGGGATTATCAATTGCATTCAGACATTCAATAGCGATGTGCTTTATGTGGTTTACAGTATCAGTTGTCTATTAAGTAATGTTTAGTTGATGTTGCTTTTAGTTTGCTTGCTACAGTCTTGAAGAAATTGCATGACAGACTAGGACTCAAACACATCTTTAAAGTTATTGATGCCTAGACAGATAACAATGAATTATGGGCTCCTGCTGGGTTTGAATCCAAAAGCTGGAAGGAAGTACACTGGAATTTTTACCAGAGTTTAAAAGAACAAGATATCACAGTTACTTCTGAAATATTAATTGAAAAGTTAACATGGATATTTTTATTGCTCAAGTGCTTCTCAGAAGCGATGACCTGGCTGTGAATGACTTGAAACAACTAACAAAGGTTGATTTGAAGGTGGTGGAGGAAAAATCAGCATAGATTTAAATGGAGGAGCAAAAGCTTGTTCAGATATTTGCTCAACACCTGAACTTCAGGGACAAAAAGTATAATCCAGATAAAATGCACATTGAGAGAGCTAGAATTCAGTTACAAATGAAACAATGAAGTCAGAAAAGCAGAAACTTGAAGAAGAAAGAAGTGGAAAATATTGAACTAGAGTGACTGGAAATAGAGAAAAAGAAGAGATGTGAAAAGTTGAACTTGAATTTCAAAGAACAAGAGCAGGTAACCTTAACTGCGTTTCAAAAGGAAAGAGAAAAAGAGAAGCGAAGTGAAACTAATTAGAAAGGAAATCTGAACTCAACAGGAAAAGATTGCAAACAGGAGGTAGCAGAAAAACATGACCATGATTCAGATTTAACTCCTGGTGTTGAATCCTACCAGAAGTTGGTTAAGTTTAATTTTTGGCGGGTTTCATGGAGGGATTCTCTCCTGGAGGTCTAGCAAGTTGTCATGCACTATTGTCCCAAACCCGCCTCATTAACTGTGCACCATGCATGTTGGTGCCCTCCCTGTTCATTGTGGTTTCCCACTCGCCGCTGCCAGGATATGTTGGGATTCCTGATGCCACCGCCATCTGTGCGCCCAGTCAAATACTGGCAATTTGGAGCTTTCTTGCACAGTTTGATTAACTTGGTCTGGGCATGGTGGATAAGGGGCACTATCAGCTGTGCCAATCCCTTTCATCTCATTCAACCCTCTTTCTAGGAGAAAATGCCCACGATAGACTGAAGAGAGCCAAGACGGGTAGTGGGCTCCTCAACCTCCTACTCAGAGAGAACCCTGGCACTGGCAGGCAAAAACCAGTCCTGCAAAGTCAAACCTCCACATACACCAAGTAAGAAGCATTGCCAATTGCTCTGTTACTCTTTCATTACCGCCACAACAAATGTAATCTTAACATGCTCAACATCCACCCGTTGTTCGCAACTCATTCGCTCTTCTGTCTTCTGCAGGTACTAGTGGAATTATCAAGGTGTTGGCAGCCAAGAGGTCAGTACTGAAAGACATTTCCTCCTCCACCTTTGAGGAAGAAAGCTTGGATGCCTCAGGGGATGCACCAGCAAAGTTGCCTCCTACACCTCCACCAGGTTAGATACTGACACTTCAGTGGGAACATCAGCTAGAGTCTGGGGCACATGCTAATGAGCACATCGCTACCACCTCATCACAGAATCAATGGCAAGGCAACAGGGAGAGAAACAGTCCAGGTCACTCTAGATGCCCCTTCCTCGCAAGGAAACAGGACTGGAAGCGGAAATGCATACAAGCCTTTCAGAAATCACCTTTCAGGTCACTGTAGAGCTGGTCAGGCCTTCCACCTCAACCCTGTCTGTTACCCCCAGCTGTGTGACAGTTCAAGCCGAGGAGGGAAAAACTGCCTCTGAGCAGCACACACTCAGCAGGTCTGGGTCCTCTAGCCATAATGCCCATGGGGCTACCTGAGTAAAACTCCTTGGCCAACAAGCCACACTGCAGGGGAGGCTCCCCCACGCCAGTTGCAGACCATGGGACTGCACTGAGATGTAGAAGAAGGGAAAGAAAGATCTTCTGAGGGCACAGATATAGCAGGTGACACTTAACTGTAAATATACTATCGCACTTATTAGTAAATGTGCACTTTTTGTCATCAGTTGTCAGACAATATGTCAGTCCAGCTGCAACTACAAGATTGAAGGTGCAGACCCTAGCCATCCTAAGGGCTATGCCTCTATTAAGGCCCAAAATGTTAAGTGAGCAGCTCCTGCACTACATACATGTTATGGGAACTTGGAAGATGCTTGCAAATTTGCCAAATAGGGTGAAGGTTCCCAAGCTGTAAAGCACAGCATGTTCATCCCAACCACTGGTGACATTAATTCCCGATGCTGCATGTGAAAAGTGATTGGCGCCTGGATTTGTAATCCACAGGGTAAGTTAATACCTAAGGTGCAGATAAAATGTACAGCTTGCAGATGTCTTCCACTTGTACTATATGGGTGGCTATGTAATACATTTGCCCTGTGAAGGGCCTCACATCACGCCTTCCCAGATTTTGCACTGGACATATAGGGCTGACTACGGTCCACTTCCTGGACTGCGGAGGTCCTGATCCCCAACCCTGACCACTTCCCAACCTCTGGCCACACCAGCCATGCTAAGTCCCTGGACTGATATAGAAGGCTGTTTTTGACTTGCTGTATTTGTGACCTTTTGACAGATGACAATTCTCCTTGACTTGATTAAGAACTACATCAATTTGACTTTGAAACATGGCCACACAGTCATAGACTCACACAATCCCTACAGTGCAGAAAGAGGCCCATCAGGTCTGCACCGATCCTCCAAAGAGCATCACTCAGACTCAGCCCCAGCCTGCGACCTATCCCCATAACCCCACATTTACCATGGCTAATCCACCTAGCCTGCACACCCCTAGACAATTTTGCATGGCCAATCCACCTAACCTGCACATCTTTGGACTGTGGGAGGAAACTGAAGCACCTGGAGGAAACCCACACAGGCACAGGGAGAATATACAAACTCAACTCAGACAGTTGCCCAAGATTCAAACCTGGGGCCCTGGCACTGTGAGGCAGCAGTGCTAACCACTGAGCCACTGTGCATGTACAATGTGTTTGCTGCATACGTGGGAGATGTATGGTGCAGGTGTGAGACTGACAAAGCACAATGATGTACAACAACACATCCATTCCTTTGACTGAATGATCACTAATGATAAACATGACCGTTGCTTGGTTTTGTGTCTGCACTAAAAGGTAGGTCAACACAGGTGTACTTCGAACATTAGAGCTCTAGCTGAAGGAGCAAATTGCAATAACGCAAGGCAAAGCAGTACAGAATCAGAATTTTGTGAAAATTAGAGGGAAGGAAATATTTGATATGTAGTAGAGAAAATCTCAGAGAAGTAATGTCGATGGAATAACGTAAAAATGGTGTCCCATTGGAAAAGACCAGAGCACAGATAATTATAACAATTGTGGTTAGAAAGCAGGCAAACAAAAATATTCTTAGAGATATAGGGTCACGTGAGTCAAATGGTAGGTGAAAGGCAACTTCCTATAGGTGGTAAGCTAGTTAAGCATGTATTAAGGGTATTAATGAGTGCTAATTAACCATTCCATTACAAAATGTGAAATTAATTGGGATTTAATTTCTGGTTTTGTAGTTGTGAAAATTGTGTTGAAGTTGTGCATTCATTCTGATAATTTTACACAAGGAAATCATCTTGCAGGAGATGAAACATTTCTGGTCTCCAGTGACATTAGACACGTCCATTGAAACCGGGCAAGTTGAAAATGTAGAAGAAAAATCCAAGACTATTTTATAATATGCTGTAGAAAGTACTGTTTCACAAGAGATGTCCCTGAAAAGTCAAAAACTCACACTATTCATCTTAAAAATCCATTTGGCTTCAAAGATTTGCTTTTCTTTTATCATCAGCTTTGAGTGCTTCTGCTGTCTGTTTTGACACCTCTTGCTTGTGGTTTTATTCTGACAGCTTGACTTCAGTTCCTGCTGCTGTTAACTCTTTTCAGAATTAAAGCATGAAATGGAAACAATTTGGGCTAAAGACTTAACCTTTTCCATTCAGGTCATGTTTTCTTCCGAGACAAAATGTTTGAGAATCAGAGAATTGGAAATTGCTTTTAAACTAATTGCAAACACTTCTGTCACCGATATTAAAACACAGTTTAAAATCACTCAAAAGGAACTTTATCTGAAGGTTAAAGGGATAATCAAATGTTATAATTTCTTTTGTTCTTCCTGCATGAAAGACTGAATTATAAGCTAACCGATTACAAAATGCATTTATTAACAGACTTTATTTTCTTACTTTCCACTTAATAAATCTCTCTCTGCATTGCACTCTTTCTCAGAAAGACTGCAGACCAAAGACTTACATGTAAATTTCACCAATTCTGTTTCAAAGCATCCAATATAAGGCAATGCTTAAAAATTACAAAATAGAAACAGACCAAGAAAATGACCCAGTTTGATTGAGCCTCTAATTTTCAATACTGAATCGTATAGCACCACCTCACAACAGTCAGGTTGAGATCTGGACTTTAGCATCTGTGGATTTATATGTATGATTTGGATCCTTCTAAACCTGCCAGGCTATTATTCATAATACCTCAGACCATGGTCTCATAGAAGAAGGAAAGGAAGTGGAATTATGGTGGTAACTTCAAAAAGCTGCAGTTGTTACCATAGTAACAACATTTCAGTGCTATGCAAGATGACAATGGAATGGAAATCTGTCAGAACCTTTTAAAAAAAAATCAGCCATTGAAGAGTTGCAAAAGAGTTTACACAGAACCTTTTTCAGGCATATGTAAAAACCCCCAAAAATTCTCTGATCTCTTTGAATTCTGATACTATTTGCAATACAACAGATATTTATCTGAAGTAAATATTTTGACTAATTGGGGCTGAAATTATTGATATTGATGTTGCTCTAAAATAGGAAACTGCAGTTGAGGTCCATTAGTGCACTGGCATGCACAGTCCCATGAGAACTTAGATAGGGCGAGTGTCAGTACCAGGACAATCACACACTGCAATTTGTTGTCTTGAAATGCATGAACTATAATTAACTTTCAACTGGGTTATTGGGTAGAGCATTTTGAGTGAGTAGAAAATTCCCCTAACAAGGGATGAAAAATTGATGTGGTTCTTGTAGAAATACTGCTGGCAGTTGCAGCCTTAAAGGAATGACTGACCCTCTGAATTGAAGAAAGCATGTGTAGTGAACCAGAGTCTGAGGAATACAGTTGGTTGGATAATGCAAAGTAACATAGGAAAACTATCAGAGTATTACTTCAGCCACTGACTTGAATTCTCTCTTATTCTACATGACAGTCACAATGCAAGCACTTAAGTAATGAACAAGTACTGCTGTAGAAACAAAAACAGAAATTGCTGGAACAGCTCAGCAGGTCTGGCAGCGTCTGTGAAGAGAAATCAGAGTTAACGTTTCAGGTCCGGCGGCCCTTTCTCGGAACAGTTCTGAGGAAGCGTCATCAGACCCGAAACGTTAATTCTGATTTTTCTTCACAGATGCTGCCAGACTTGCTGTCCTTTTCCAGCAATTTCTGTTTTTGTTTCTGATTTACAGCATCCACAGTTCTTTCGGTATTTATTATGCACTTTTGTAGCATGCAAAATCACCGTAGCCATGAGTAAAAATGCCATTTGGCAGGGAATTCCTAATTAATGACAGGTCTATCTTTAAATATTCAGTCAATTCCTAGTAAAGAAAGTAAGTTTATTAAAAACAACACAATTGACAATCTTTCAGTGATTTTTCATTATAACATAGGGAGTGAAAGGTAAATCATTTAAGATAAAGCATTGAAATGCTTTTACAATTTTGGAATGCATGAACTACCTACAGGCTTTTTTAAACCACAATCAACCAATGGACTTTCACATCTAAAACCAAATCCATTTCAGACGGAAATAGGACACATGCATATTTAATAATGCACACTCTTGCCACTATGCTTCATATGCAGAACTTTTCCTCTAACGACTTAGCTGGTTGCAGTAGTGTTAGCTGAGCCATACATCATATGTGTGTCTCAAATTTAATCTTTCTGCTGTGTTAACTGATCACCGCCAGGTTATCAGCAATAATGTCACAATAAGTTTTAGCCCCTTGAGTTAGTGAAAGGAAAATCAACCAGGATTCATTCAGTCCACCTTACTGCTAAAATAATAATAGAGAGAGAGTTTCCCTGATAGGGTAGTTTTTCTTTTAATCCTCAGCCCCAATTTTTTTGGCAGCCTGAGCAAGCTGGCACTGTCATAAAAATATATACTGAATTTTTCATGTTTCACTCTCTTTAAGAGTAAATAAGAAGCAACATCAACAATACCAGTATGTTAACACTGGGCCATGATTTGTCGTGGGATCGTATCCAACAGCATCTGTGTCAGACATATGTCCTTGCATATTTACTTTTTTAAAAAGTTTTTGCGCTGCAAATTGGTGAAATTGCACACTGATAGTGACTAGCAGTGCATGCTACTGTGTATTACCTCAACAAATCAGGTCAAAATACTGTGAAATTCATTATGCTTGGACTGAGACTGAAGTACAAAAAGAATGGATAAACACAACGTCAAATCAGATACAGCGAGAAAAATAAGAGGAAAAAGATTGGATTAAGAAAGTATATAGACAAAGCAAAAGTTTATAGAAGTTAATTTTACATTGTTTAAAATCTTCAACAATAATTAAATGCTAAAAGAATGACACTTCACAGTTGCAGTTGTTAATTTTCAGAATTTGTCAATTATCCACACTTACAACAGTCATAAAAGGGTACTTCAACTGAAACAGACAAAGATTAACTTTCCGTGGCTACCATGCAAATACAGGAACTTAATGCCATTCAAAGTATTTCAGTGGTGACCCCTTCATTTCAGTTCCATCAATGTACTACGAACAAAAATATGAACACGCAAATATAATTTGGTTCACCAAGATTGTCCAATGCAGAGATGGTGCAGCCTCACCAACAGATGAATCACCACTATCCCTTCCAACTCACCTTAAAACACACAAACTCCTGAAACTGGAAAATGACCAAGAGAAAAAGTACAAGTTGCATTGAAAAAACAACATGAAAATGATAATCAAGCCACCAGTAGTCTTCATTCTCTACATGAAACATACTGTTTTCTGTCAACTCTGATATCATATATCTTTGAACCCAATTTTCTCTATAACACCTACCAAACCTATGCTTAAACCATGACATGGTCTCTACTCCAATCACTAACCTCTCAGCTTCAAATGCTGCAATTCGAGCAAAATTGTACAGTTACTTTTCACCTTTGATATAATGAAATATCCCAAGGCTCTGATGGGCATATAAACTGCTCATACAAACATGAATAATTGCTCAATGATGAAACAATCTTTCACATATTTTGCAATTCCATTGCTTTTCTTCTTTGATTCCTCCCACCCAATCAATGAATGTATAATTAAAATATCTGAGAATAATGATTTTGACATTCCTTCTCATTTGCCTCCTCCATGTATAGGCTTCCTGTTCAGTTTCCCTCCTACAAAAAAAGGTGGCTTTTCATACAAAATTATTAATGTAACAAAGCTCTCTCTTTGATTTTTGGTTTTGCAGAACTTCTCTTCTGTGGACATCAGTCGTCTCTTCTGCATGCAAACTCCCCGTCATCAATATTGTCACTCTTCTTCATATTTTACTATTATGTATCTCCAAGGGTTATTACAATGCAAGGCGTTCATCTCGAATTTTGCAAAGGCACCAGGCTGGGAGGCAGTGATGCCTGTAATTTTGTGTAATCCATGTTCTCACCGCCAGCCTATTTCTACTGAGGCTACTTCTAGGGTGTCTTCAAGAGGTAGGAAGCCATTAAGGACTAAGTAAAAGGACTCATCACATACTGTCCGAAGACACTGAGGCTGAAGGCAAACAGATGGATGGAGCTGGCAATGCCTTCTTTAATTCTACATTTCTGTGAGATTCGGATATCACAGGAGCATAGCTGCAGCCACAGGCCATTCTGTGGAGGGACTCCCTTTACAATGGTGGCCCAGTAGCTCAGGCCACATTTTATTTCAAACTTTCAGAAATTTTGAGGGCTCTCCCATCTTATGGTTCCCTCTCCTTTCACCTACAATGTCAGTATTCAGCTCTTACAATGGGGCTGCTGGCTGCCTAGAGCCTCCAGCGATCCTGCAGACCACCCTTACTGGGTACTTCCTCCATAATCTCCTCAGGGTCCCTTTGCAGAATTTTCCAGATTTTATCTGAACAGTAGGATTGGGAACTGGAATGAAAATCATTTTCAAAACTATGCCTATATTCCAACCTATCAATTTTGCAGCTTTGCTTTCTATTAGACTATTAAATATCAGGAACACTGATTGATGATAAATAATATGATATGTAATAACAATTACAGTACTCAGATGAAACCGCAGCCCAATTTTCCAAGGAGTGGCAATCTCTCACAGATTGCCACTCTGTCCCTTCTTTTTATAGAAAGGAGATAGCTCCACATTTCTGACAAAAATTCCAATTGGTTCTCTTTCAGCAATGCAGAACAGTATTTCCATTAGACAGTTCTCTCATGGAGCAGAATGGTCAGGGGAAGGCAAACCAAAGCCCATTTTCATAGCAGGCAGCTGCCGTATTCTGAACTTTAAAGGTCCAGAATCACAAACAGTTACATTGCCAGCTGCTGTCAAAAGGTAAGTACATTAGGCAAGTAGGAGTTTAATATGCGGAGGATAGGGTGCCAGGCAAGTAGGTCCAGGTTAGGTGGATTAGCCATGGGAAATGCAGGTTACAGGAATAGGGTGGGGGGGGGTTGGGGCCAGATGGGATGCCTTTGGGGGTTGGTGTGGTCTCAATGGGCCAAATGGCATGCTTCCATATTTTAGGGATTCTATGATTCAATGATATATCCCATCCTGACTAATCTACCTGTCTCAGACACATCTATCCCTGACTGTATTGGCAGTAGTGACCTTTGCACAACCCGAGTGGAGATGAAGTTCTCTCTTCACATTGGCAATACTCTACATCATGTTGTGTGACACTATATTGAAATCTGAGCACAAACAGGCATAGAAATTCAAAACTGGATGTATATGGCGCACTGTGGGTCATTAGCAGTAGCAGAATTGTATTCTAAACGCAGCTATAACTTCATCACTTAGCAAAATCCCAGTGCATCATTACCATCAAGTCAGGAGATTAACTCAGGTTTAACGAAGAGTGCAGCAAGGCATACCAGGAGCAGCAACAGGCACACCTAAAAATGTGATGGGAACCTGGTGAAGCTACAATACAGGACAGCTTGCATGCCAAACAGAAGAGCCAACATGCGACAGATAGAGTCAAGTGATTCCAACTGATCATATCTAAGCTCTGCAGTCCTATCACATCCAGTCATGAATGGTGCTGGACAATTAAGCAACCGAGCAGAGGAGTGTTCACAAATATCTCTATCCTTAATGATGGTGGAGCCCAGCAGGTAAGGTTGAAGCATTAGCGACCGTTGGGTCAAATTGTAGATGCTCCTCCCTAGAGGCATTGTGGGTTTACCAACAGTAAATTGATTTCACTGGTTTAAGAAGGCACTGCTACCTTTGTAAAGGCACTAAGGACAGGCAATAAATGATGGCCTAGCCAGCAATGCCCATCTTCCATGAGTGGATAAAACTAAAAATGCATCTCCAGCCAGAAGTGTTGAAAGGATGATCCATCTCGGCCTCTTCAATGTGTAACAGTTTATCCTTGTTGTTTCTGTCAGACCACGAACAGTTATTAAAGTTCTGAAGTTTATTATATCACACTATATTGCCAGGTAGATGCCACTATTACAGCTGTACGGCATTACAGATGCCAGTCTGCAATCAATTGGATTCACTTCACATGATATCAAGAAATGTGTGATGGCACTGGATTCCGCAAAAGCTATGGATTCAGCAATCGTAATGAAAACTTGTGTACCAAAACCACCTGTACCCTAGACAATCAGTACAGCTGTTATAGTGGCATCTACCCAGCAATATAGTGTGATATAATAAACTTCAGAACTTTAATAACTGTTTGTGGTCTGACAGAAACAACAAGGATAAACTGTTACACATTGAAAGCAGCAGCAATGACTCTGTCTGGAATAAGCTGTTAAGGGACAAAGACAGGCTGTTACATAGAGACCGAAAGCAATTAGCCGTGGTTTGGAAAGGAGGGAGTTGAAGTTATGTAAACAAAATTGCTTTGACACCTGCTTGATAAACTGGATGCTTTACTGCCACAAAGGACAAGGATTGCCCTGCAGAAGAATTCAAGGAGTTAATCACGGGAAAGCTGCATCTTCAAACAGACAGTTAAGGCCAAATGTAGCAAGAACAAAGAACCCACTTCTGATAAAAAGGCAAGCTGCAGGCTTGAGTTAATTTGAATGAAAGGACTTTTAAAATGTCATCAATAATATCGCACATAGACATGAAGGTCAAAAATTTGTGTAAGAATTGTACACCAGAACTCCCCCTTTCATAGAACTTTGAAGAATAACACTACACAAGGATCAACCCCAGGACACTTCCACAGACAGACACTGCTGGTGGAATCCAGGCCAAGTTCCACCATTAATTGGGTAATAGCTAAGTTGAATTGTGAGGCTTAACATGCTTGCTTGAGGGGTCTTATTTTGTTACATGTAACAAAGTTTAAATCATTGTTTTAGTACTTGATTGTCTGAGAGATTTATTAATAAGTAGGCGAATTAAAGGTAACTTAATTTACCCACAACAATGGAAATCTGCCTAGGTATATTCAAGAAGGCAGCTCACCATCAACCTTCTCAAGTGCAGTTAGGGATAGACAATGATTGTTGCCTTGGCCAGATATACCCACATCTCATGGAGGAATAAAAAGTTAAGTTCAAACACCTAACTCCATTTCCTTTCAGCATCCACGTCTCTCTGATAAGATTTAGGCTTCATTCTTCAGTGCTGCACATTCCATGTACTACTCTTTCTTTATGTGAAAAACTGTTTGACACTGGGCCCTCGACAGTTGTAGTGACCCTCCCTCTGGACCAGGAGGCCTGGATTCAAGACCTACTGGCTCCAGAGGTGTGTGATAGAAACTCTGATCAGGTTGATTAGAAAATAAAAGAGAAATAAATATAAAAATCCATGTTCCTTTGCCTTACTTTTGCAGTATTTAAGATTCTGCTTTGTGGCATTTCTCTGAATGGTTTCCAGCACTTGAAACGTTTCCCTTGTGTTTCACCACAGAAAGCAGAGGATTGCTGAATTTACAGAAGGGGCTAAATTTCCTCAGTCCATTGGAGATGAACCCCTAGGTGACAGTATAATACTATTGACAGGAATCTTGGCAGCTCACCACCCACTAAGCAGCCAATGAACCATTTAAGTGACTACCAAGAGACTATTTCCCAAATTTCAGGCATTTTGCATGTGGTAGAATATCCTGCTGCCATGTAATGGTCTCCCACCTGGTTCTGCACTGGGGGGTCTTTTTGATGACTGCTCCACGGCTTCCCAGCTACATTGGTCACTCCCACAACAACAGCATAGCCCAATTTGGCCTGCCTGCCCAGTCCTGGCTTCCCACAAACCAGCTCACCTCTCTTCAAGGGCACCCTGCTATCTGACAGGGTGACATCTCTTTCATATCACAACACTGAGGCAAAGGTAGAAATCAGGATTATAGAAACATAGATTAAGAAGAGGTTAAACTGGCTTGGAGACAGATTGATGTTTTCAGAGGCTTAGATGTATATCATGCCAATTTTCCAATGGAATTGGTACCCACTGCTCACGAAAAGCTTTGCATAGTAACAGTGGTATGTCAACCCCACTTATCTGGCAGAAATCGGATGGCATAACTGTTAAAATCCACCAAATTACTTACCTGCCATCAAGACTGAGTCAGTGTCTACTGAGACAGGATTTCTAATATTAGGAAAAACTTCCTCTTAAGTGGAAATGTCCATGGCCTACATGATTTTACAATCTTGTAAAAATATAAGTTGCAGGAAGATAATTACACCATATGCATTTTCTTCTTCTAACTATATATAAATGCAATCAGTTAACTAACTAAATCATGCAAGAATGAAAAAGAGCACATTCAATACTGAACAGATACTGGGCTGATTATTAACTGAAGGGAAGAAAAGCACAGATGTCCATATTTTTTGGTTTCAAACATCTGCTTGAAGTTTTGGCATGGTGCATCAGATCGCCAGACATCCATGTACATAGAGGTGTATCCAGGGAATTTTTTTTAAAAAGAAGCTGTCAAGTGTTTCTAAAATTGATACTGGCCCTCCAAGGTCCAGAAATCCAAATGACAAAAAAAATTATGAACATATTGCACAGCAACAGTAACTTTAATCACTAAAAAATTGCACAGGTTTTTTTTGTTATTTACGATATTTCATTGTCCAATTTAAACCAAGTTTCCTTTTATTTTAACGTAAATTGTTTAGCTAATGTTAATGTTTCTTTCTCCATTATAACAATGGATAGCAGAAAGTGAGAGGTTAAATTGTTATTTGGTCTGCCAGCATGTGGTGAAAATGATTTTTTTTTGTGGCAAATTTTCTCAAACTTTCATGTTTCCCAAGTTATCAACATTTTTGCTTCCAATAAATGCACAGTTATGGTAATCCTGAAATTAACAATGCCATTTACCTTCAGTAATTGTGAACTGAAGGCACTAGTCTGCTGGTGAAGTGCATCACTGACTTTGCTAGAAACTAAAGGGTCAGCATATTGGATGTTGGACAAAGACACAACTCTTGTGTAACATAAGAGTAAATAACTTGGGTGAAGAAACTTGCTGTGTAGCGTAAAAGCCCACAAAAAATGTAAGGTTCTTCCTCCGGCTTTTGTCACAGCATACAACTAAAGTGGTATTGACCAGGTCACTTCTACATTTTTTCAAAATTTCGTGGCAACACGAGCTGATTCCAAAGTAGGGGCCAAGGGTGTTTTTTTTTTAATAAACATTTGCTTGCTCATGGGATGTAGGCATCGCTGGCAAGGCGAGCATTTATTGCCCATTTCTAAATGCCCTTGATAAAGAAATGATAAGCCGTTTTCTGAAATTGCTGCAGTCTGTGTGATAAACCTACTGTGTTGGAAAGGAAGTCTTGGACTTTGACCCGATGACAGTGAAGGAGCAGGGGTATATTTTCAAGTCAGTATGAGTGTGAATCAGAAAGGCACTAGCAGGTAGTGATATTTCCATCCACCTGCTGACCCCTGCCCTTTCAGGTTGTGAAGTTTGGGTTTAGATGGTTCTGTCAAATATCCTTAGATAGTTGCACTGCATGCTCCGTGATTGAGGGATTGAATATTTGGGGTCGATAAGATGCCAATTAATTAGATTACATTGTGCTGGGTGGTGTTGATTATAACAATCTTGTAATATGTGTTGTACATTCTCAGCAGGGAATTTGCCACTGTGACTTTCTTACAATGTTCATGTGGCCAGTTCAGTCAAGGGCAGTTGTTGGAGTCCCTCTTGTTGGAGAGGTTATTGCTTGGTACTTGAATTCTGTGAGTATTATTTGCCACAGATCAGCCCAAGCCTGAATCTTGTCCATGTGGGAATGACATCCTCAAAACATCCTTATGGCACCAGTGAGCTGTCTGATTGAAACTGCAACTTGGCATCAATACAGTGAGACCATCTAAAGCCCTTATCGAGTCAGCCTTATACTTCTGCCTTCTCAAGCTCTTCCAAAAACATTCCACCCTAATATATCCCACATATATAAAGATGAAGAAATTACCAAGAGAGTGGTAATGAAGAAAAATAAAATAAAACAAGTAAAACTCCATTGTATGCAATATATTTAGACCCTAAACACAAGCACTGAACTTCTTTCAGAATGAAAAACTACATTATTGTTTAAAAGCAATTGTCAACTAATTAGCACAAGATTAATTTAAACTTTTTTTTCTAAAATACTGAAGTTAAGCAATAAATGTTTATTTGAAATAAATGATTATAAACCAAAGCTCTGTGTAAGACTTTCTTACTGCATCTTTCTTTATAAAGATGCAAAAGCCTCAGGAAATAAGGCTTCTGATTGATAACTCTTTTTACAAATGATAAATAAAATTGTTGTATAAGCTGAAAATGGGTAATTCTTTGATAAGAAAATTGCATGTATAAATTTCCTGCCTCACAACTGTCAAAAATGATTGCTGTGGTTTCTGTTGTTTAACAGATCTGCAAGAATTCTTTATCAAAAAAAAACTATTAACTGCAATATTCTGACATAACGAAACACATATTGTGGATTGTGAAAAATAATTCAACTAATTATATGCTTTCGATATAAATGTTCAATCAACTGCTCATGTTAAAAAAAATCTGTCTGCTTGTTTATAAAAGAAGAGATGCCAGATGAAGACTGCAGTTTAAGCACATTCATATTTGTAGCCTGTGTTTGATATGTGACAATTCAAGCTCAAGCTTACTATACACTCAAGCTTACTACAAAAACTATATATGTAAAAGAATGTATCTCTAGCTTTCTGCGTTGATTCTCACTAGGTCCTGGAGACAATGAACAGTGGAAAGAATGAAACAGCAGCACCTCTATATAACAAAGGGCCCACATTATTTTTTCTAAAAAATGCACGTAATTTGACCTGAATTGAGAAAAAAATAGCCATAGAAGAAATCTGTTGTCGTAACGACTCCTCAAGGTGTGAGACGTTTTGACGGCAGCTGATAAATTTGTCCTCAGGAATGAATGCTTCCTATTGGGACAAATTTCAGTCGTCTTTATTGTTAATGAATATCATTAAATCTGTACACAGAACTTACATTCTGATTGCAGTTATTTTCCTAGGCATCAGACTAATTTAAGCCTAGAGGCATTAACTAATTTCTGCTGTGCAATAACAATCGAGCAGCAGGCTCACTCCAATGTTCTAATGTAAAATAATGCAGTCATAAGCATCTGTAGCTTCAGACATCAAACTAAAACAACAAAGCAACTGAGGGTATACAGCATTATAGAACTTGGAAATACGAGCACAGTTCTGATGAAACATCACAGACCTAAACCGGTAACTCTACTAATCTTTCCTCAGATGCTGCCTAAACTGCTGAGTACTTCCAGGTTAATTCTGTTATTAGTATCACATGTATCACAATTGGCTTCTCAACTGGAAGACGACTCCTGGTAACTGCACACTTCTAATCCTCAACTCAATAAAATCACACACCCATGTGTTCATTATCCTTTACAGTAAACTTTATAAAATCAACGCTATCATATGCTACCCGATCAGCAGAGCTGTGCTACATTCTCATTGTAATTATCTTTTAATTTCCATAATTATACTTTCTTCCTTGAAGCAAATACATGACTATAACTCCATTTTAATATCTCAGCTTTGTTCAAATATGTTCAGACTGCAATTATTTGAATTGAGTTTCTGGATTAAATTGACATCTCCCTTTAAAAGAAGTTTATAGATAATGTGAGGAATTGAAACATACCTATAAATAGATATACTAAAATTCCTACATTGTGTAGCATGGTCAGCATTAAAATTAAAAATGTGTATTTTAAGAGCAACTTATTTCCTTCCCAATTGATACACAGTAGCCCAGAAGCAAGCATGGCTTATTTTTCCTAATATGCAGGTGATTTTGTCTTAAAGTAATACAAGGAGAGTGTAAACAAGCCACCTGCATCTTGCCGAGCGAACAATGATTGGTACATGAAAATACATACGTATTTGAAAAAGAATAGTTAAATTGCTGCTATTATGTGTAATTACTGTACACTGCAATTACTGGAATGCAAAAATTAATTCTAAGGTAAGAATGTGCTAAATTAAAACGAAGTTTGTAGGTGTCAGTATTTCAGAAATTATAGCAAAGGAAGAGCCATTCAGCCCATATTGGCTGTGGTGGAGCTGTCTACTTCTAGTATCCAAGAGCTGAATTTTCAGGGCCCCATTCACAGCTTTCAGAAAAGCAGGTGGGAGAACCTAACTGGGTAGAAGGCAAAACCCTCATTTCCTGATGGTGGGTTAAATTTTTGACATTAAGTTCTCAGCAACTTTCAGGTGAGGATGCGTGAGCTTCTTGGTCTAGAATCTGCTTTGCAATAATTAGCATCATGAATACTAATACAGTCCACTGTAATACAATTGTGCTCACCCCCCAAAAACAGAAAACACATGTATTCACAAACCCAATTTTATATATATACAAGACAGGTACCTGGCAGGCTAGATTGCTTTCCCCAAGCTCCGGTGAGAAAAGCATAAATTCATTATTTGACTTTTCATTGTTGTTTCATTGTGCAAATGCTTCCCATGTTAGGGGTTGAAGGATCTTACTGTTCAGCAGCTCACAAGACAGTAAATTCAAAGGTAGTCATGCTTCTTGCATTCAGATGCTTACAGGGTAAGGAATGAATGCTGAATTGGCCCAATAGCCTGTACAACTGAGGCAGCCACACTTGCTCAAGGAAGCATGCCTGGAAAACAGGGACCAACTTAAACCATAGAATCCCTACAGTGTGGAAGCAGGAAATTCAGCCCAGCGAGTCCACAATGACCCTCCAAAGAACATCCCACCCAGATGTATCCCAGCATTTCCCATGGCTAACCCACCTAGTCTGCAAATCCCTGGACACTATGGGCAATTTACCATGGCCAATCCATCTAACCTGCACATCATGAGAGGAGATGGGAGTACCCAGAGGAAAGCCTGACAGACATGGAGAGAACGTGCAAACTCCACACCAACAGTCGTCCAAGGCTGGAATCAAATCCGGGTTCCTGGCGCAGGGAGGCAGCAGTGTGAATCACTGAGCCACTGTGCCGCCCAATGGGCACAGTGGGGTATTCATTTAAATAAGGGCACAGCCTAAAAGGGACATCAACAAAAAAGGTTGACAGAAAGGTGACCCAGGTGCAAAAGGACAGAAGGGAATTCAACTTGAATTTCAACCATGAGCTTTAGCAACGGGAGGAAGGCAGGAGCACTGTACTTCTAGTAGTACAACAGGGATAGATGCAATGAAGTGACAGACACTGATTGCACATGAGGCACCTGATGGAGATACCTGACACCCAATCTTGTGCATTACAGTCCTGCGCAGTGACAAGCTTACACAGTTAACTCACATTCATAGGTCATGAAGCACCAGGAAGGCGGCATTGTATCCAGTATCACCTCTGGTTGCCACAGGCACCTCCATTCAGACCACCTTGGTATCTCAGGATGACTTACTTTTACACTCCTGGGAAATAGCACATCTCTTTCTTTGGAGACACCTTCCATGAGTACCCCTTGGGAGGCATCCTTAAACATGAAACATTCTTTTGTCACGTGTGCAGCACCTCCAGAATGGGGATGATGAGCTGAGGTCCATTGATGGTTCTGTGGTACGTCAATCACAGAAACTACCTTTACCACCACCATCTGTCTCCAACCACTGAGCCAATTTTGGATCCATCCTGTCAAGTGACTCTGGATCCCATGTGCTTTTACCTTCTTTATCAGTCTCCCATGGGGGTCCTTTTCAAAGGCTTTGCTGAAATCTATATAATCCACCTCAACTGCATGACCCTCATCTACACAGCTGATCACCTCGAAAAATTAGATCAAATTTGTTCAGAATGACCTCCCTCTGACAAAGCCATGCTGACTATCCTTCATCAAACTTTGCCTCTCGCGTGGAGATCAATTTTGTCCTTCAGAATTTTCTCCAACAGTTTCCCTAACAATAGTGGAACATCCTGTTCTGCTAAAATAGACACAATAAATTAATGCAGAAAATGGATTTTATCACAACACTGACTTCTGGGATCTGGCTTTAAATCTAGCCCAAACTGATTGAATAGGGGTTCCCAACCACAACAGTCCAATTTAAAAATTAATTTTAGTAATTTCAGGCCATTTCCCATATCACAAAATAACGCTATAGCTTGACAATGTCAGTCTGACAGTTTGAACTCTCAGCAAACCTGTTCATGTCTTTTCACATCCACTTGTGAAACCAAACCAATGACCCTTCTGGTGTGGGAGCTGTTCGATTAGCGCAAGTTCCAACAGAGCAGCTCATTGCCATGGCTTCTGATCTGTTTTCCTTTCTCGTGAACTGAGGATGCACTCTCTATCCCATACCATCTCGTCAGAGCAGTCAACCATGTCTCTGTTCCATTCCCTTTATTTCTGCTTTTGCCCCTCCCCAGGTGTTGGTTAAATTAAACCTCCTAATCAATATAAAGAGTGTAAGGGCATTCTTAAGAGAGAAAATCGGGAAGGCAAACAGGGGATATGAGATGGCATTGGCAGATATGGTTAAGGACAATCCAAAGAGATTCTACAAATACATCAAGAGTAAGAGGGTAACTAGAGAGAGGGTAGGGCCTCAAAGATTGAGGAAGTCGTCTTTGTGTTGAACCCCAGGAGATGGGAGAGATATTAAATGAGTATTTCGCGTCGGTTTTTACTGTGGAGTAAGAAATGGAATCTAGAGAATGCAGAGATATTAATGATGTTTTAAAAACAGTTCACATTATGGAAGAGGTAGTTCAACAGATCTCAGAGAATATAAAGGTGGATAAATCTCCAGCACCTGATCTAATGTATCCCAGGCCATTGTGGGAAGTAAGAGTGGAAATTATGCGAACCCTTGCAGAAATATTTGCATCATCTATAATGACGGGTAAGGTGCGTGATGACTGGAGGGTGGCTAATGTTGTCCCTTTATTTAAGAAAGGCTGTAAGGAGAAACCGGGGAACTATAGACATGTGAGTCTGACTTTGCTTGTGGGCAAATTGTTGGAGGTGATTATAAAAGATAGCATTTATGGACATGTAAAGAGGCAAAAATTGATTAGGGATAGTCAGCATGATTTGTTGAGAAGAAAATCATGTTTTACAAACTTGATTCAGTCTTTTAAGGAAGTTACCAAAAAGGTTGATGATGGCAGAGCAGTAGACGTTGTTTATTTAGATTTTAGTAAAGCCTTTGACAAGGTTCCACACAGCAGACTAATTAGTAGAGTTAGGTCACATGGGATTCAAGGTGGACAATTGGATACATAACTGGCTTAATGACAGGAGACAGAGAGCAATGGTGGAGGGTTGTTTTTCAGACTGGAGGCCTGTGACCAGCGGTATTCCACAGGCATTGGCTCTGGGTCCTCTTTTGTTTGTCATTTATATAAATGATATATATATTTTGGATGAGAATATAGTTATAATATGGTTAGTAAGTTTGTGTATGCCACCAAAACTGGTGGTATAGTAGACAGTAAAGAAGGCTTTCTAAGATTACAGAGGGATCTTGATCAAATGGGTCAATGTGCTGAAAAATGGCAGATGGAGTTCAATCCAGATAAGTGTGAGTTATTGCATTTTGGTACAACAAACAAGGGCAGGGCTTATACAATTAATGGTAGGGCCTTGGGTGGTATTGTAGGACAGAAGGACTTAGGGTGCAGGTACATAATTCTTTAAAGTTTGCGTCACAAAGATAGGATGTTTAAAAAGGTGTTTGACACGCTTGCCTTCATTGCTCAGTCCTTTTTGTATTGCAATTGGGACGTTATGTTAAAATTGTACAGGACATTGGTGAGGCCTCTTCTGGAATACTGTGGCCAGTTCTGGTCGTCCAGTTATAGGAAGGATATTATCAAGCTACAGAGGATTCAGAAGAGATTTACTAGGATGTTGCCAGGTATGGAAGGTTTGAGTTATAAGAAAAGGCTGGATAGGCTGGGACTTGTTTCACTGGAGCGTAGGAGGTTGAGAGGCGACTTGACAGAAGTTTATAAAATAATGTGAGGTATAGATGGAGTTGGTGGTAGTTGTCTTTCCCCTAAGATGGGGAATTTCAAGACTAGGGGACACATTTTTAAAGGTTAGAGGAGAGAGATTTAAAAAAGACATAAGAGGCAAATGTTTTACACTGAGGGTGGTTTGCATGTGGAATGAACTTCCTGATGAAGTGATAGATGTGGGTACAATTATGTTTAAAAGTCATTTGGATGGATATATGAATAGGAAGGGTTTGGAGGGATATGGGCCAGGAGCAGGCAGGTGGGACTAGTTTAGTTTGGGATTATGTTCGACATGGAAATGTTGGACCGAAAGGACTGTTTTCTTGCTGTATGACTCTATGATTCTAATGTCAAAGTGGCATCCTTGTCCTCACCTTACATTTCATGAGATTTCACATTCAACACTTCATCTTCCAAACATATTTCCACTTCCCTCTTCTGTCTGCATTCCAAAGGGATTGTTCTCTCCACAACACTTCTATCACCTCCAACAGCACATGCACCTTTTATACAACACCCCAGTCTGTTTACCTAATCCTTTTTCACTGTGCAAGACCCCAAAACTCCTCTGATATGAAGATGTAATTTACTTTGAGTTCCTTAAATTTTTTCACTATAATTGTTGCTCAAGATGTGATCTATTCCGTTCTGGAGAGAATTATTGCTGATCCAACCATTTGCCTTTGGCATTCAATGGTATCATCATCACTGAATACTTAATTTTATGAATTCTACCTTCCCACCCCTGGGTGAGGGGTCTGTTAGCTTAGTTGGTTGGATGGCTGGTTTGCAATGCAGAGTGATGCCAACAGTGCAGGTTCAATTCCTGTACCAGCTGAGATAACCATGAGGGACTTGCCTTCTCAATTTTCCCCTTGCCTAAGGCATGGTGACCATCAGGTTAAAATCAGCACCACGTCTCTCTAATGAGACAGCAGCCTATGGTCCTCGGGGACTATGGCAACTTTTACCATTTCACTGTTCTGGGGTCACCACTGACCAGAAACCTAACTGGATGAGTGATATAAATACTGTAACTACAACAGTTGGTCAGAGCCAGGAAATGGGTCATCAAGTAACTAATTTCCTGACCTCTCAAAGCCTGTTCACCAAGCCAGGCACAAGTCAGGAGTGCAATGGAATATTCATTACTTGCTAGCTAACTGCAGCACCAACAATACTTAAGAAGCTTCACCACATGAAACATTCACTTCCTCAAACAACAACAGTGTATAACATACACAGGTGAAGTGCAGCACCACACCTTACAAATCTGTTTTCTCTACCACCAACTAAGACAAAAAAAGTAGACATATGGCAATAAACCACCTGCAAATTCCACCCAAGTCACATTGTGGAACAATTTTATCATTCCTCCGGTGTAGCAGTGCCAAAAACATGGAAATCCCTTCCTAACAGCGCTGTGTATGTACACCATGTGGTTTGCAACAATTCGAGACAGGGTTCACCACCAATTCTCAAAGACGATTAGTGATGGACAACAAATGTTGGCCTCACATTCCATGAAAGAATTAAAAGCAATTGGGTGACTCTGCAGAATATCTATGTTCAGTTTGCAACCATGATGCTGGGTTTACAAACGTCTGTCTTTTTAATTGTCTGATTTTGCACTTTTCCATGAACAAGGGATGAGACAAAAGAATGTGGGGTGAGTCTGCTACATGCATCTATAACTCAAGGCAGGAACTCTTGGAGAGGTTAGCGATCCAGTTACAAGTAGCAACAAAGCACTGAGATTGGCAGCTCACTAATATGGTTTCAAGGTCAGTTTTAACATGGCAAAATCATAGTGCTTCTAAGGCCTAAAAAATATAACTTTGGCCATTCTCACAATGACCACCAGTACCTCTGAACCTGTGCCCAGACCAGCAGGTTACATGCAGTGGTCAGTCATTTAAGTGAGAATGACCAAAATTCCTTTGTAAATGACAGCCTTTTCCAAAGCTATAGGCAGAGGTCTTCAGACCTGGGCCCAGTACCCTTTGACAAGTATACCAGATTCAGGACCCTCAGCAACATAACTTTAAATATAACATAAATCACCTCAAACCTCAAAATACAAATATCTCGGCTACCTATCACAAAACAGACAGGTAGGAACGGAAGCTGGTAAGATATAAAGCACAAGGGATAGATATAGTTGCAAGATATAGTTTAGATAATCATATCATAGAATAGATATCATATCATAGAATCTCTACAATGTGGAAACAGGTCATTTGACCCAACAAGTCCACACTGCCCCTCCAAAGAGCATCCCACCCAGACCCATCCCCTTACCCCTGCATTTCCCATATCTAACGAACCTCACCTAAACATCCCTGGACATGGTGGGCAATTTAGCATGGCCAATCCACCTAACCCGTAGGAGGAAACCGGAGCACCCGGACGAAACCCATGCAGACACGGGGAGAATGTGCCAACTCCACACAGACAGTCACCCGACGGTGGAATCGAATGCAAGTCCCTGGTGCTGTGAGGCAGCAGTGCTAACCACTGAGCCACCGTGCCGCCCCTGACAGCGCCTGTAGTTAACTAGATGCGAACACACGATATAGGAGGATTGACGCAATAAATCGAAGTAACCACTAAGCAAAATCCCTGAAACTATTACTATAGTTTGGGAAACATACTCTGAAGTACAAAAAACACTTGACTAGTTAACAGTTCATTGCTGTTGATGTATGCAACTTCATGAAATAAGTATTTGAGATGCAAGAATGTGACATTTCGACTTTGATGCACAGAATCCTTTACAAGTAAGTTTTAATGAGGGAGTCAAGAGTGTGGGACAGCAGAAATAATGAAGGAAGGATTTCAAGTTCTTGAGACAGGCTGCATTTTATTATTGACATAGCAATATTGATTGATCTTTGGATACACCTGCCTAGTTTACAACCTTTTACTGTGGGGTTGAAGGACCACTTTCATCTTCCTCATTGCCATTCTCTTCAGCTTCAGAAAGTAATTTGCCTTTCTCTGTAACAATATTACAAATCACTTTGACAGCTATTATAATTTTGGATGTTCTTAAAAGACTGTACTGCAAAATCCAACTAGATTCATTTAGACATCTAAAACAAACTATAAGAAAGCTAAGGTCTGCATTTACAAAATTCTTGATGTCCTACTGACCTCATTATATTGTTCTCTCACTGTCTATGAATCCACGCTGGAAACGTTATGCGCAACGTATCCTGTTTACCACTAAACTAGCCCAAAACCCCAGAAGAGATTTAGTCTAACCTGCGCAGCAAGAAACTGAGAGGATGTGATTGATTATTTTATATTTCAACTGACTCCACTGATATCATTTATGCGAAGAGTGCTGGATCATTAGATGCTTTATCAAATGCTTTGCGTCAGGCAGAGACCATTGAAAATAAATGAATATTTGAAGAGGAGAAAACAGGGCTATGGGGGAGTGGAGATCATCAAGAGAAATAATTTTTCATTAGACAGGTGACATCATTACAGGCTGTAAAAAAGCAATGGGTATAAATGCATCATATCAAACAGCTTACTGAATATTTCAGGGCAAAAACACTTTTAAGAAAAAAAGTTTTCAAGCAGTCACATTTAAAAATTGTTGGGAAATCTAATATAAACATTAAGTTAAATCACAAATTAAATCAAAGTCTAATTTTACCAAAAGAACTCAGTTCCAAGAACTTTGTAATACTCAGTTTGCTGTTTAGTTGTAATATCCTTCAAGAAAAGACTGAGAGAATATTACCTTACTCAAATTGAGGACAATAAGTTTGCTAACATTACTGAATGTGATAATAATCCTTTGAATATTTCTTAAGCTTCTTATAGTGTCAGCTTTGGTTCAATGAGAAGCATAATGAGCTCGAGTACCACTCCAAAGGGTTAAGCACATGATTCAGGGTGAGATCTGAGGACCAGAGAGATTTCAGGTCCTGGGCCTCATTTCCATAAAATAGAGACAAAATTCCTGTCTAAACCAGTTCGGAGTCATTGTCTGGCCATCAGGCAGGGCAAGTGTTTAGGGGCAAGGAAGACACCACAAAATTCCACACAGAGGGAGGTAGAAATATAGACTGTGCTGCCTGAGAGAGTGATGGAGGCAGATACTCTTGCAACATTTAAGAAGCATCTTGATGAGTCCTTAAAATGCCAGGGCATTGTTGGCCCTGCAGTAAGTACAGTAAATGGGATTCAAGTAGTTTGGTGTTTGTTGGTCACCATTGACATGGTGGGACTGAAGTACCTGTTTCTGTGCTGAAGATACATGAATGATGAGCGCCAGGTACAGTTGGCTGCGCCTGAGGAGGTGGGGTTAAGATTTGGAATAGAGGAGGCCCACAGTTTCTTCACAAGGCCTGATGGAGCATTCCTGTGCATCCAGGCACTCTTGGAAACCCTTTAAAATGTAGGAACCTATGCTTCTCTTGCCACCATCTGGCTATTGTTTTATCTGTCAGCAGGAGGCAGACAAGGAAAGCATCACTGCTTCTGCTCAGGCCTCAATATTTCAGTTGAGTACATTAAAATAAATACCCAATCTGATTCTGGATAGTGTCCTTACCAGCTGCGATTTAAATTGCTGTTGGCCAATTGGGTGAAAAGATGGTGAGCGAATCCCTCCACTCAACTTTAACAGCTCACAGCTCTGCTGAGTGAAAGGGTAAAATTTATCTAGCATTTTACTTTACAAGCATATATCCTTTTCCACCACTCTGACCTATAAATTGCCTGCATGCACAACTTAGCGCACAAATAACACACTGATGATCCTTGGAAAATTAGTGATTCAAGAGGAGGAACTTAATACAGGTGAAGAGTGTCTCACCTAGTGCGAGAACCACATTGCCTCCAGTGGAGAAGATCCACTCGTATTGAGTGTCTCTTGAGGACCTTGGACTGAAATTCTGGCCCTGACACCAGTTCAACACAAAAACCATAAGATGTAGGAGCAGAATTAGAGCATTCAGCCGACTAAATGGTGCAGTTGTCTCAATCATGGCTGATAGGTTTCTCAACCCCATTCTCTTGCCTTCTCCCCATAACCCTTGATCCCTTTACCATCATGAACCTATATATCTCTGTTTGAAATAACATCAGAAGTCAATAAAATTATACAAGTTGATAAAATCTGCTCCAGCAAGCAATACCAGCAGGAGCAGTCACAGTTGCCTGCAAGGGAAAGGCTTACATTCATTCAGTGCCTCAAGTCACAGCGGAGTGAGTGTGTATCATGGACTCATGGGAGACAGGGTGGGTCAACCAATAAAGGTAGTGGTGAAGTTCATATTGCGCCCCTACCCCCCACCACAGCTTTCTTAATGCTGGTCCATCAATAAACAATTGAGTGCCCCTGAACAAGGACCCCTCCCCCTTGAGGTTGTAGACTTGCTCGCCATGTGTTTGGTTGCAAACGTTTCAACAACCTGCTAGGTAACATCATCAGTGCTCCTCTGGTGAAGCATTGGCGTTCTGTCCCGTTTGTTATTTATATGCCTCAATTTGCTGGGGTGGTTGGTATTACTTCTGGTTCTGTTTCTCAGTGGTTTCTACACAGGGTCTAATTCAATGGGTTTATTGATGGAGTTCAGTTTGGAATACCAGGCCTCCAGGAATTCCCTGGTATGTCTCGGTTTGGCTTGTGCAATTATGGATGTGTCGTCCCAGTCGAATTTGTGTCCCTCATTGTCCATGTGTAGTGAGACAAGTAAGAATTGGTTGTGTCTCTTGGTGGCTAGTTGGTGTTCACGTATCCACATAGTCAATTTTCTTCTGGTTTGGCCTATGTAGTGTTTCTCACAGCCCTTGCATGGTATTTTGTATATGGGTATGGGGTCCTTTACATTCGTCAGTAGCTGTCATAGAGTGGTTGTCGGTTTGTGGGCTCCTCTGATACCTAAGGGTCTGAGTAGTCTTGTGGTCATCTCTGAAATGTCCTTAATGTATGGTAGGGTGATAAGTGATTCTGGTCATGTTGTGTCTTCCTGTTGTGGTCTGTCTTGGAGGTAATAGCAGATTGTGCTTTTCGGGTATTCGTTTCTTTTGAAGACTCCGTATAAGCGTTCTTGTTCTGCAAAGCATCTGTCCGTTGGCTGTTGTTCTAACCTTTGCATTACTGCTTCTGCAATCAGTCCTGATATTGGGGATCTCATTGGTGCTCCATTGATTTGTTTGTATATGTTGTCGTTGAAGGTGAAGTGAGTTGTGAGGCACAGATCTAGTAGTTTCATGTTGGCGTCCTTATTGATGTTGTTGGTATCCTGGGTTGTCTGCTTGCTTGATTCGTCTAGCAGTGTGGCAATTGTTTCTTTGGCTAGGTCAAGTAAATAGTGCTGTTACGTCGAAGGATATCATTATCTTGTCCTCATGTATCCTGGTGTCCTTGGTGATGTTGAGGAATTCTTGCGATGAGTGAATGGAGTGGGTAGTGTTGTCAACTAAGTACTTCAATTTCTGTTGTAGTTCTTTAGCACACCTATATGTAGGTGTACCTGGCAGTGAGACAATGGGTCTGAGGGGGACCCCTGGTTTGTGTATCTTGGGGAGTCCAAGAATAGAATAGAATCGAGGTGCATTGGATCCCTCTGACTTCATTTTTTGGTACGCTGTATTGCTAATGGCTCGGAGTTCTGTAATTTCTTCAGGGTTGTTTATAGTCAACGGAACACAAATGAGATCCCCAATATCAGGGCTGACTGCAGAGGCAGTAATGCAAAGGTTAGAACGGACAGCGCTTCCCACTATACAACCCAAACTTTGGGTCCAATATGCAGATGGTATCTTTGTGATCATTAAACGCACAAAACTGGGATAAACCCACCAACACATAAACAGTATCCTTACCGGGATAAAATTCATGAAAGAAAAAGAGAACAACCACCAACCACCCTTCCTGGGCATAATGGTAGAACGCAAAAACAACGGGCTCCAGACTAATGTACATAGAAAGACCACACATACAGACCAAATACTCAATTACACTAGCAACCACCCCAACACCCACAAATGGAGCTGCATCAGGACACTATTTAAACAAGCCACTATTTAAATGAGCCACAAAACACTGCATCAACCCGGAACTACGCAAAGCAGAACAGAAACACTTATACAGAGTCTTCAAAAGAAACAAATACTCGAAAAGCACAATCCGCCGTTACCTCAGAGACAGGCCACAACAGGAAAACACAACATGACCAGAATCACTTATCACTCTACCACACATCAAGGTCATTTCAGAGATGACCACAAGACTACTCAGACCCTTAGGTATCAGAGTAGCTCAGCCTACGACAGCTACTGGTGAACGTAAAGGACCCCATACCCAAAACTGGCAAAACTGGGATAATATACAAAATACCATGCAAGGGCTGTGAGAAACACTACATAGGCCAAAGTGGAAGAAAATTGACTATATGGATACATAAACACCAACTAGCTACCAACAGACATGACGAATTCTTGCTCGTCTCACCACACAAGGACAACGAGGGACACAAATTCGACTGGGACAACACATCGATAATCGCACAAGTCAAACTGAGATGTGCCAGGGAATTCCTGGAGGCCTGGTATTCCAACCGGAACTCCCATCAACAAACACATTGAATTAGACCCTGTGTACAAACCACTGAGAAACAAAACCGGAAGTAATACCAACCACCCCAGCAAACTCAGGCATATAAATAACAAGCAGGACAGAACACCGGAGGCACACTGACGATGTTACCTAGCAGGATGACAAAATGTTTGCAACCAAACCCACTGGCTCGGCGAGTATGTCTATACCGTCATCCACAACCCGATCTACAAATCTTCTCAAAAACTTCAAAGGTCCCCCTTTCCTGCCACTGAAGGGAGCCTGAAAGCAAACAGAACAAGGCTTGCTTCTCGGTCTTTCCTTGTAGAGACTGATTTTTCTTCATTCATTCACGAGATGTGGACACCTCTAGTTAGGCCTGCATTATTGCCAATCCCTACTTGCCAAGAGGGCTGTTGACGGTCAACCAAGTCGCTGTGGGTCTGGAACAACACATAGGCCAGAAGAGGTAAGGATGACAGATTTCTTTCCCAAAAGGACATTAGTGAACCAGATGAGTTTTTGCAATAATGGACAGTGATTAAATCGTTACCATCAGGCTAGGCTTTTATTCCACACTGAATACCAGCAATGGTAGGATAAGGCCCTCAAGTGGATTTCAATTGTCTTATTACCAGCTCTGCTGTCCCACATTCAACTGAGGCAAAGACAGGAAGGTAACTCTGGGCCCACATTGCACCCTCCTTCCCAATGAAGTGTCCTCTGTCTCTAAATGTGCCTTTAGGGAGGGTATTAAATTCCATCCAGCACATTTTACCTTGCCTCTGCAGTCTTTAGTTTTTAGTGTTAAAGAGGGATGTTTAGATTGAGATTGAAATGTGGTTAGGCTAAGATCTGTTGAATATTACTGATGAAAGCAATTGAATATGTGACACACTGTTTTTTTTAGCTGATCCAAATGCATCCCAATGTTTATCATTCTTTCACCATTAACACACAGATGCTTCTTTAGTTAGTTAAAGGATCTAAATAGGAAAAAATCCTTGCTTGACAATGAAGAATGTGGATTACCCTGCTAAGTAACTCTTACCGCAGAACAGCATTGAAGAAGCTAACGATAGCTGATGAAAAGTTGGCTTGCATTTGTGTTTCACCTCTGTTTTCTACAGACATCCCACAGAACCCAGGAGATCTAATTTAAAACCACACACAAATGTCACTACAATCCTTAAAACGTTTATAGTTGAACCCCAGATACACTGTGGTTAATGCAAGTCTTTTGATAGTGACTACACATTCCATCATTGCTAATTCATGGAATAGGTGACAGGTTTGAATAGGCATGGTATAAGCTTCTTAGTTTTTTTGACTTTCAGCAAATGTATTTGAGCTGGAGGATCCCAGTGGAGATGGCACAAATATAAATGAGCATTCCTTCTTACATCAAGTGTTTTGACAGCTTTTTCTTGGGAAAGGTAGCTTTCAGTCACCCATCATCAAAACTTCTGTTTGTCACACTACGAGAATCTATTTCAAAAACATAAGAAATTGGGGAAAAGTACACCATACAGCCACTAAAATCCATTTTCTCACCCACCTCCCACAATTCCCTGACAGACTACAGGTCCTTCTATTGCAGTTAACTGCTACATCTTAGTCCGCTTACATACTGTAGAATTAGTCATTTCATTGTACAAGATCCGCTTGGAAAAGTGATCATGTATAATTGATCGCTTACACAATCAACCTTATCCGGCTCCTCCCTCAAACCCATGTAAGCAGCTTTGTTTGAATTTAATATTCTTGTTTGGAACTGGAGTATCTTGTTCTCAAACTTAATTTGGAATTCAACTACATATGATCACATTTGCCAAGCAGATCTTACACAATGAGATAACTGATTAAACCCGGCTGATTATACAATCGAAAATCTAAATCAGCTAAAACCCGAACTAGTTCTGCAATGTGTCATTCCAGGAAGCTGTTGCCAACTTTATTTGTCCAGCCTACACAAAGACTAAACTCCCCCTCATTTGTTATATTGTCTTTGTATCAAGCCCCAATAATTTCTTGCTTAATGCTCTGTCTGCCAGTATAATTAGTTAGGAGATTTATAAACTAAATCCTTCAGGTTTCTGACTTTTGTTATTCCTTATCTTCACCAATATAGTTTCCACTTCCTTATCTTCTGAGCCAAGATCTTTTCTTGCTAATAAAAAAGAAAGAACTGCAAAGGCTGGAGATCTGAAACTAAAATAAAATGTTGGAGAAATGCAGCAAGCTAGGCAGCATCTGTGGAGAGAAAAACAGAAGAAGCATTTCAAGTAAACCTTCTTCGTTAGTCACGTGACTCAAAATGTTAACTTTTTTTTATACACAGATGCTGCCAGACCTGCTGAGTTCCTCCAACACTTTCGGTTTTTGTTTCTTTCTTACTAAATTCCTTATGCTGTCCTTTAGTATCAGAGCTGTTCTTCTTCCTTTGCCATTCTGCCTATCTTTCCAAAATACATTTAATTTCCAAACCGTGGTCACCTTGGCACCATGACTCTGAACCTACACCAGTTATCTCTCTTTGTGTCACTATCTCATCTATATTATTGCAAATGCTTCATGCACTCAGATAATGAGCCTTTGATGTTACTGTTTTACTCCAATTCATTATATCAATCTTACTCACTGATACCTTTGGCTGAATCTTATGTTTTTTCTACTTAAGTGTAAATTGCAACAAGTCTTCTGAAGGATTTATTTCCCCCTGTATGGCCTAAGGACATTTCTTGCCATATCTTTTCAAACTTGTTTCATTAACTACCTAACCAGATCCTTCCACCCCCTCCTTACGACACGCCATTCCATGATGCTGATGCAAAGGATGCCTGGTCTTTCTGCCGATGATATGCGATTCCCTTGACTATTTGAGCTGGCCCTACAGGACTGACAGTTGCCCACAACCTGGACTCTAGTCAGACAGATCCCCATCTGTGAGCAACCCATGTGGACCACAGCCAAAACCCTGGACTGTATAAAGACTATGTCCATGACTGACGATATTATGACTCTCTGACTGACAGCAGTCCCCTTGACTGACTGAGAAGTAGCACCAGCAAGGTTCCAACATGGCTATTTGGTTGAATAAACATGCAGCATGTTTACTGTGCAGGTGGTTTGCACGTGCCAAGTGTTAGACTGAACTCTTGGTGTGTCATTTACAAAGAAGACTGCATCATCCCTGCATCAGCCCCCTACCCTGGCAAGGAGTTCACTACTGACAAGCAAGGTAAGCGGCCAGTCTGTGTATACTGTCAATACAGCAGTACTTATAGCTTTTGGCTCTGGGTAATGAGCCAAGCTTCTAACAGGCAAGGTGAAGCATGGGATGTTGCAAGCACACAGGTAGGCATAGACTGTGCGTGTGCTAATAGGCCAAGCAAGCAGCCCTGGGATGCAGCCTGGATCAAGCCATGAGCTGGGTGCTTGTGCCTGCTGGAGAGTGTCCTTGCAGCTGCATTTCAATGCCCATTGCCAGGGTACTCTGCAATTTAGGCTTGCACTTCTGAAATCACCTACAAGTAGATCAGAGAGATGCCATGATGGCCCTGAGGGATTGGTGAATGCTGAATGCCTAGGTCCATGAATGAAGAGTGCCTGTTCAAGCTGTGGGAGCACTGCATTGTCTTAATATTGTGGACAGCTGGTCACCACAGCACAGGAAAATGAACTATTTGTTGCCAGCTGAATTTCACATTGTGCACACCCCCTTGGTGCCAGGTTGTCTGCAGTAACTTGCTCCCACTGCGTGAACAAGCAACAGTTTAAACAGCCCTTATTACAAATGCTGGTAACTTGCTTTTAAAAAAATGCAGCAATATCTTCCACAATGCTTGATTTTTAAAAGCAGACTCCATGCTTGTCTTTTCTCTTTAGTTTATAAGTCTTTCTGGAACTCTCCACTGTTAAGAAATCTTGTGAATCCTTACTTCACAGGTAATTCACATCACTCAATAAGTCTATATCAATTTTTATATTTCATAGGCACCTCCTTCCACCATTCTTAATTTAACCCCAACTCTTCTCTGAATTTAACATTTTGAGGTTACTTTAACAGTACTGACTGCCTTGAATTTCTGTATTTTTCATTTTCCAAGGAGTAAATTCAGGCACTGTGAAGGCAGTCTGTCAGCAATAAACAAAAAGCATTTGATTCATGGCCAGAGCTCCTTAAACAGCTGCAACAGTGCTTTCAATATCCATTTCTGAGCATGCATGCTCCAACAGGCAGCCAGCCCACTGTGGGGTTCGGTATAGATTCTGATGGGAATCTAAGTCAGCAGGAGTCTCATAATTCCATTTCCTGATGCTGAAAAAACACCATGATAATGCCAAAACCAAGACTTTTTTTTTAACTCTATCAGGAGACCTAACAAATGCAATTCAATGAGATAAACAGTCATTTTGAAAATGGCTGATAAAATCTAATAAGGATTAATAAAATTAAGACGGAGTTAAGATTTTAAAATAGTGTCAAAGCTACACAGACCTCGGAAACTTATTTGGAAGTAACAGACTTAAACAAAGGAATTCTTAGAAATTAATCTAGTGTACTGTTGTCTCATTGAGGAGCATTTACAAACTTTTTAGAAGAGTCTAAGGTCTTGAATTATCATTTGTTTGCATTAATATCCATTAAACACTACGAGTGTTACCAGAATATTTTGAATCTGTAATAATTTGTGCATGTTTAAGGGCATGGACATGGTGCTGAAGCAGGTCATGGATTCAAAGATCTATAGCACAGAGAAAGGCCCTTCGGCACATCGAGTCTGTGCTGGTCAAAAACAACCAGCAAGCTATTCGAATACTACTTTCCAACACTTGGATGCCTTGGCATTATTAATGCTCTAAATACTGCTTAAATGTTATGATGGTTTCTGCTTCTACCAGTCTTACAGGTAGTGAGCTCCACATTCCCACCATCCTCTAAATGAAAGACTTGCTTCCTCGCATCCCCTCTAAATCTCCTGCTCCTTACCATCTACCTTGTCCAAGTCCCACATAATCTTAAATATCTCTTTCATGGCCCCGTCCTCAGACTTCTCTGCTTCAAGGAAAACAACCCCAGCCTTTCCAATCTGTCTTCATAACTAAAAATCTCCAGCCCAGGGAACATCCTGCTAAACCTCCTCTGCACGCTCTCCAATGCAATCAAATCCCTCCTATAATTTAGGTTCCAGAACTGAACACATTTCTTTAGCTGTGGCCAAACCAATATTTTATACAGTTCCAGCATCAGTTCCCTGCTCTTAATCTCAATGCCTCAGATAATAAAGGCAAGTGTCCCAAATGCCTTCTTAACCACTTTACCTACCTGTCCCGCTATCTTAAGGGACCAGTGGACATGCACACCAAGGTCACTTTGATTCTCGGTGGCTCCCAGGGTCTTACCATTCACCATGTACTCCCTTCCTAGATGGATGACTGCTGAGAGAGCCACCTATTGCCCTTGCTGCTGGGCAGGGTGCTGTATCCTGTGGTGCTCAGTTCCGAGGAAGGTCCACTGGTTCGCATGATGGGCAGAAGATCTCGCAGATCTTCGTTTTCATATTGAGCATATGTGTCTCAACACTTTTGTAGGCAGCAAATCAGGCACCTGCCAAACTCGGAAGATTCTGACAATAAATTATTGATTTACATAGATAACTAGAAAATCAATATGACAACTGATGGACAAAATACTTTTTAATCTGAAAAGGAATACATACAAGCCTTGGAGATAGTAGGAACTGCAGATGCTGGAGAATCTGAGATAACAAGGTGTAGAGCTGGATGAACACAGCAGGCCAAGCAGCATCAGAGGAGCAGGAAAGCTGA
>NC_063340.1:58551751-58567511 GCF_021869965.1 Rhincodon typus
CTGCTCCTCTGATGCTGCTTGGCCTGCTGTGTTCATCCAGCTCTACAACTTGTTATCTCAGATTCTCCAGCATCTGCAGTTCCTACTATCTCTAATTAACACCAAATTTGTTTACAAACCTGAGCTCTTGAAGAACACAATTCACATTACAATTGCTCACTTTAACTGTCATGAACTGCAACAAGGATTTTGACTATATAAGCAGTCAGATCAGGAGTACGCCGCTGGGCAGCTAGATGAGATGCTTAACCTCGATTCTCCCTCCTCATCTCCATTTCCCCCATTTCCAAGAATCTATCAATTTCAGTCTTGAACACACTCAAAGACCCAAGCAGCTACAAACCTAAGATACAGAATTCCAAAAATTCACAACATCAAATTAAGAAATTTCTCAGCTCAGACCTGTGATTGTTCATGATTTATTATTATTTGGAAACTTGGGTTCTAAAGTGGACAAAACCACATGTAACTTTAAGTTTGAGTTATATTTATGTATTGTGTTAAGAAGGGGAAACATAATTTTAGCTTCATTTTTGAGTTCTGATGTTCTGGTGTGAACATAAATTGTAGCACTAGTTTTATACCTTAATAGCCTGAAGTTTCTTTGCATGCATTGAAAGGAGGTCTTCTTACTCAAAAATACAAGTGAATAGTTTTGAAAAGATGCATAGAAGAGAAAGCTGGATTGTTTTCCAGCAACAAGGTCTTCTAAGACAGAGTGAGGCAAAGAACGAAACAATTATTCCTTTTAGAAAGACTGAACCATACAGAAGGTGACTGTGCAGGTTTGTTTTGGAGAGATACAAGCTATTTGGAGAGTCAGAGGCCTCTAAGATCAGCAGTGTAGTTCAGCAGTCTTCAAAATAAGTCAGGCAGAGAAAAGTCCTGAATGATTAGAAGTCACCAAGAAAAAAGTTCCAGAAACAGAAGGTCTTAAAGGGTCAAGAAAAGACTTTCTACAAGGCTGTTAAAGACACGAGTTTAAGGAACACATGTTGAGTAGTAAGTGAGCTATCAGCAATTTGTTTACGGGTGTCATGAAGGGTCATTACTTGAAGGAGACAACATCAATTGAATGCAGAAGCTTGCCAGAAAGAAATCAAGTATAGTCATGCAACTAAACAAGGAACTTTAAAGTAGAAACAGGATGACTCCACTAAAATTTGATTATCTGTAAGTTTGTTGATGGTACCGGGGTCAAATCCTTTATTTTTATTATGACTATTTTCAAATTGTTCTTATATAGTTTGAAAGAGGCTTTTTTCTTTTGTGTAATAAACATTGTCATTTCATTGAAGATTTATTGGCAGCTTCTTGTGAATATGATCAGTGACTAACCACAACTGTAAACAGATTGCAAAAATAAAACATGTGGGTTATCAAGTCAGATGTTACTCTGGGATCTGATTTATTCAGTATTACTTTCAGCTGAGACCTTAAAAATCCCTAATGGTGGCCTTTAACCCAAGACCATGTTCTCTATTTTTAGATTTGTCAACACGAGAAACAGCTACTCAGCCTCTACCTTGTCAAACCCTCTCAGAATCTGAATTTTCAATGTCATCACCGTACATCCTTTGAAATTCAAGCCAGTTTTTCGATCTCACCTCGTGGAATGTCCCAAGAATGAATCTAGTTGACCGGCAGAGTACATTCAACAGCATTAGCACCTCTGAATCCCCTACCATCAGCATTCTGGGGTTTACCATTAACAAAAATTTGAACTAGGCAGGCCATATAAATACTGTGGCTATAATAACCTGAGGCTTGAACTTTACAGACAATAGCTCACTTCCTGGATCCTTGAAGCTTGTCCACCATCAAGAAGGAAAATGTCAGGAGCATGAAAGACACCCTCCCCTTACCTGGATGAGCACAACTTAAACAACACTGAAAAAGTTCAACATAACCTAGTAAAAAGCAGCTCACTTGACTGGCATTTCAATTGCTGCCTTAAACATTTACTCCCTCCACCAACACAGTAACAGCTCCACCAAAGCAGTGGGATCAGTGCGTACAATCTGAAAGATGCAGTGAAGTAACTAACTAAGATTCCTTCAACAGAACTTTCCACAACCTCTACCACTTAGAACAAATCAGCTGATGTACAGGAGTACCATCACTTGTGAATTTTTATCCAAGTCATACTCCTCAATGCACAACAACGCCTGCTCTTCCTCAGGAGACTAAGGAAATTCAGCATGCCCATAAGGACCCTAACCAACTCACCAATTCTATCTGGATGCATCATGGCGTGGCATGGCAACTGCTCTGCTGAGGACCATGAGAAACTACAAAGAGTTGTGAACACCGGACAGACCATCATGTAAGCAAACTTCCCATCCATTGGTCTGAGGAAGGGTCACCGGACCTGAAACGTTAACTCTGATTTTTTCTTCACAGATGCTGTCAGACTTGCTGGCCTTTTCCAGCAACTTCTGTTTTTATCTCTCATCCATTGACTCCATCCACACTTTTCGTTGCCACAGAAAGGCGGCCAACATCAAAGACCTCTCCCTCCCTGGTAATAAACTCTTCCAACCTCTGCCATCAGGCATAGGATACAAAAGCTTCAACACACGTACCAATAGGTTCAAGAAAAGCTTCTTCCTCACTGTTATTAGACAGCTGAATGGACTTCTCAAATTTCAAATCTAACATTGATTTCGCTTTTGTACACCTCCTGTGCAGCCATAACTTTGTATGTCTCGCTCTGTTCAATCACGTTATGATCTGTATGTCCTTGTATGTTATGATCTGCCTGTACTGCTCACGAAACAAAACTTTTCACTGTACTTAGATGCATGCGACAACAATAAATCAAAATCAAATCAAATCAGATCACTTGTAATTATGTTACTGTTCCCTCGCTGTCGCTGGGTCAAAATCCTGGTACATACACCACAGAAAGAAGTTTAGCACTATCTTCGCAAGGGCAGTCAGGGCCAGTCTATATACAGGGTTGCTCATTGTCCAATTTTTTTTTTAGAAAAACACTCCAGGCATTGCCTTGGCTCTTCAACTGAGTCGCAGCATCAGCATTCTTCCTGATCTGTTGGTGGCTCAAACTCTGACAGATAAAAATTTCTACCTGAAGAGATCACAATAATGGTCAATGTCACTGAATTCCACATTGCTTGAAGTTTCAGCAACAGAACAATGGAAAGGAGATGTGGGAAGGTTGGCCATCCATCTACGCCATTCCCTTATCTTAGACTGTACTTCAATCCTCTGAATAGAGTGCTGTTTCCTGTATTCAGGAGGAAGAGGCCAGCCTGTCAAAGCAAGCAAACACAGATGGAAATGGTTGAGGAAGCAAGCAACAGGTGTATGGTTCTCCAGACCTCGAGACAATGCCCCATGAGCCAAAAAGGTGAGTGGCATCTCATTCTCAGCTGTCATCCACCATAGTCTGATTTACCCAGCATTCTCCTGCACGACACTGCTCAGATCAACAAGCCTAACAGTTCCACTTATTTCCCTGCCTCCAGGTAACTTCTCACACTATCATCGAACAGTCAGCATTGACCCTCACCTTATTGACTCCTATGTTGTATGCCAGATCTGCCAGCATAGTGTATATGTTGGTTTCTACCGGAACCATGTTGGAAGCATTGGATAGATTTAGTCATCAATCCTTCTTGCTGGTATTAGTCTCAAACACAATTTTCCCCACATGATTGAGTACAGTCACTATAATTTTATGACTCTCTAAGTGCCCTATTAGCAATTCTTTAATCCCATCAAGACATGATCTAAAATAACTGGATCCCTGCTTGTTTACATAACATTGTCCTATAAAACACTCAGATGCATTTCATCAGCTACGAGCTACTTTTGCCAATTGGATTTATCCAGTTGATATAAACATTTAATTCCCTAAGACAAATGAAGTTGCTGAAGCTATGGTTAAGAAGCATGTCGGTTGTCCCTTAAAGCCTACAAACCTCTATTACATTCATTGTGGTCACTGGAGGTGCGGATTCAACATCTAGCTACCAATGCTGGCAATACTCTAACAGGATTGTATCAGAACTGCTATCCACATGACTTTGCATAACATAGCTATACTGCAATGATACTGGAATGAAGGTCAAGGTACTGATTACTCTGTGTTATATAATTTTGGGAAGATTTCACAGTAGCATAGGGCTGAATTTTTGGGTCACGATGGAAGTGGGTGGAAAGGCCAGTGAGCACATAAATGTAGGTTTCCTGTCAACATCCTGCTCCGAGATAATTTCTCAAAGGCGGAATTGTTGGCAGAAAGCTGGTCAACAATAAAGTTGTCATAGATGAAGCCTCCTAATGACAGACCATAAAAGGGAGTGGCCATTGCTCTGGGTATGCACAGAGGAATGCTATGCCTGTCAACTTCTGGTGTTATCATGGGCAGTCTTGTGGAGAAAGTAATGATGATGCCACCTGCTAAGGGCTTTTGTTATTTTAGAAAGTTAGACAGAGACCATAAGACAACAAGACATAGCAGCAGAAGTAGGCCATTCAGCTCATCTAGTCTGCTCTGCCATCCAATGAGATCATGGCTGATCTGCTCATCCTCAACTCCTCTTTGCTACCTTCCCCCATAAATCTTTATTCCCTTACTGATTAAAAATCTGTCTATCCCAGCCTTTAATATACTTAATGATCCAGACTGAAAAGCCTCTGGTCCTAGATTCTCTCACAAGAGGAAACAATCTTTCCACATCTACCCTGTCAAGTCACCTAAGAATCTTGTATGTATCATAAGGTCACCTCTAATTCTTCTTTATTCCAACAAGTAGATGCTCAATCTACTCAACTGTTTCTAGTAAAACAGTCCCGCCATACCTCGTATCAGCCTAGTTAACTTTCTCTGGACTGCCTCCAGTGCCAGCACAGCTTTCCTTAGATAAGTGACTTAAAACTGTTTGCAGTATTTGACCTGTGGTCTGAATAGTGCCTTGTATAGTTTCAGCAAAACCTCCCTACATCTATACCCCACTCTCTTTGAAATAAAGGCCAACAATCCATTCAACTTCTCTATAACCCACTGAATTGGATGCTAGCTGTTTGATATTCATGGACAAGGTCTCCCAAATCCTTTTGTTCTGTAGTTTTTTGCAATCTTTCTCCATTTAAAATAATATTCAGCTCCTCTATTCTTTCTGCTAAAGTGCAAAACTTGTTTTTTCCCACATTGTATTTCAACAAGTTTTTGTCCACTCATTTAACTTGTCTTTATCCCTCTGCAGAATCTATGTCATCCTCACTACTTGCCTTCCCACCTATTTTCCTGTCATCTATAAACTTGGCTATAATATATTCACTTTCCTCATCATAAATTATACTGATGCCTATGGAAGAGCACTGGTTAAGATTGCATCCTAAAAATGCCCCCTCCTCCCAACTCACTCTCTTCTATTAGTTAGCCAATCCTCTATCCATGCTAATATACTACCTCCAGCACCATGGGTTCTTACCTTATTAAGGAGTCGAACATTTGGCACATTATCAAATATCTTCTAAAAATGCAAATATAATATATCCACTGCTTTCCATTTAGCTATCCTGATTGTTACTTCCACAATGAATTCTAGTAGATTTGTCAGTCATGAGTTCCCCTTTGTGAAGTCATGCTGACTGTGCTTCATCTTATTATTCATTTCCAAATGTTTTGCTATTATATCCTTTATACCAGACTACCATTTTATCAATAACAGAAGTTAAGCTAACTGGCCTGCAGTTACGCATTTTTTTTTGTACGCTAGGATGCATCCATCAGGTCCAGAGGATTTATTGGTCTTTAGCTCCCTTAGATTTCCTAGCACTTTTCTAGTGAGTATTTATTTCTTCTCCTCCTTTTGTCCTTTATATACTTTGTAATTTTGGGATGCTTTGGGATGCTATGCTGTTACGTATTATGCAATATTTATTTCAATTTCTTTGCCATTTCCTGCTTCCCCATTATTATTTGCTCGAGCATCATTCTCAAAGGGGGAAGTCACACAACACCAGTTCATAGTCCAACAGGTTTATTTGAAATCACAAGCTTTCATACCACTGCTCCTTTGTCAGGTGACTTCACCTGCAGTAACCTGCTCAGTGATGCCCAGTTTGTGTTCCACCAGGGCCACACAGCTCCTGACCTCATTACAGCCTTGGTTCAAACATGGACAAAACAGCTGAATTCCAGAGTTGAGGTGAGAGTTGACAGCCCTTGACATCAAGGCTGCTTTCCACCGAGATGGCATCAAGGAGTCCTAGCAAAACTGGAATCAATGGGTATCAGGGAGCAAACTCCCCAGTAGTTAGAGTCATACCTGACGCATAGGAGGATGGTCACGGTTGTTGGAGGTCAGTCATTTCAGCTCCAGGACATCTCTGAAGGAGTTCCTCAGGGTAGTGTCCTAGGTCCAACCATCTTCAGCTATTTCATCAATGACCTTCCCTCCTTCATAAGATCTGAAGTAGAGATGTTCACTGATGATTGCACAATGTTCAACACCCTTCATGGCTCCTCAGACACTGAAGCAGTTCATGTTCAAATGCAACAAGATCTGGACAATATCCAGACGTGGGCTGACAAATGGCAAGTAACATTCGTGCCACACAAATGCCAGGTGATGACCAACACCAACAAGAGACAATCAAACCACCTCCCCTGACATTCAATGGTGTTACCATCATGGAATTCCCCACTATCAACATCCTGGGGGTTATCATTGAAACTCAACTGGACTCACCACATAAACACAGTGGCTACAAGTGCAGGCTAGAAGCTAGGAATACTGCGACGAGTAACTCACCACCTGTCTCCTGAAAGCGTGCTGACCACCTACAAGGCGCAAGTCAGAAGTGTGATGGAATACTCCCCACTTGCCTGGATGAGTGCAGCCCCAACAACACTCAAGAAGCCTGACACCATCCAGGACAAAGCAGCCCGCTTGATTTGCACTGCATCCACAAGCATCCACTCCCTCCACCACTGACACTCAGTAGCAGCAGTGTGTACCATGCACAACACGCACTGCAGGAAGTCAAGAGCCTCAGATAGCACCTTTCAAACCCACAATCACTTCCATCTAGAAAGACAAGGGCAGCAGATTCTTTGGGAACACCGTCACCTCCAACTTCCCCTCCAAGCCACTCACCATCCTGACTTGGAAATATATCACCGTTCTTTAACTGTTGCTGGGTCAAGATCCTGGAATTCCCTCCCTAATGGCATTGTGGGTCAACCCACAGCGATAGACTGCAGCAGTTACCACCACCTTCTCAAGGGCAATTAGGGTTGGGCAAGAAATGCTGGCCAGCCAGTGACGCCCACATCCCCACAAATGAACAAATAAAAAAAAAGGCATCTCCACATCATTCTTAAAGGGCCCTATCTTCACTTTGGATTCTCTCTTCCTTTTTATATTTAAAGATGCTTTTGCTGTCAATCTTGATATTGCTTTAGTTCCCAGCTTTAATCTCCATGTGATAATGTCGCTGTAATGGCTATAAGATCATTTCCATTATCCTGTATTTTTGTTGTTAATTCATCAATTTTGTTCCAAATACCAAATACATTCAAGCAAGGAGTCATTAATTTTGCCTTTTTACCATAATTTCTCCTTTTGGATCCTATTCATTGCTGTTTTCCTATGTTTGTATACTCTGTCCCTTCCTGTCCCAGTCTGAGTATCATTATCCAAATAGCTGCACTGCAATTCTGTCATATCCTCTTGCTTTGTGAGTCTATATTTCCGTTCTTTCCCTACATTTCCTATCCTAACAATGTCATAGTTGTTAATGTGGATGAGGACTACTGGATCCCTCTTGTTCCTCTCCATGATCTTCTTCAGCCCCAAAGAGGCGTCCTTTATCCTGGCACTAGGCAGGTAACTCAACCTTCATGGCTGCTGGAATAGTATCTATCCCCCTAAATATACTGTCCTTTACCACAACTACAGTCCTATTTCCTTCCCTCACTTATGGCTTCCTGTAATAAGATGCCTTGGTCAGTTTACTCATCCTCCCTTCAGTGCCCTGTACAGGTCTCATCTCTACAGCTTGCAAGAACCTTGTAACTCCTAGAAAACTGTAGGGGCTGGGGCTCCTCAATTTTAACCCCCAAGATCCTCTTACCAGCCTCACCTGCAGTCACATGTGCCTGTCTCTGACCACAGATCAATTTTCAATTACCTAATCTGAATGCTGTGACCACCTTCTGGATCAAAGTGTCTAGGTAACTTTCCCTCTCCCTGATGTGACAAAATGTCTGCAGCTCCAGCTCCTGAACTTGGATCCGAAGCTCCTTGAGCAGCAGACACTTACAGATGTGTCTACTCTGGATCACATTTGTGTCCAGCAGCTTCCACATGTTTTAGCAGCAATACATCATCTGTGTAGGTGTTTCCACCTTGGGGCACATATGTAAAAGGACATTCTGCTTCTTTTCCTGTGCTGCTGGACGTCCCATTGGCCTTCCAACTTTGAAAGCTGCTTGTGTTCATAACTGGATGGCAATCCCACACATGGCTGTTAACTGATCAATTCAGGTAAAATCATAGTCAGGATATTGTCACCTGACATAATATGGACTTCTGAACCTGGTGGCTGGGGAAAATTTCTGCTCCTCAAAGCAGCCATTAAAATTATACCTGCAACACCTGAGAGCTATAATCACTTTGTGAGATTGATAAGATGTTATTGAAGGAACATGCCATGTGGATGGATACAAGCTGTACCTCAGAGCTAACTGAGTTAGCTGCATGAAAATTAAATAGAAATCTCCCTGGCAAACCCTTTTCCAGTTGATATATCAACAGCAGATTGCAAACTCATTACGGCAATTGCAGATGAACGACATAAAACTCGATAGCAGCTGATTCAATGAATTGAAATGACTCTGAGCAGTAGACAAGCTAGAATGATCACATGCGAGTTCAGCAATGACTCCATTAAAGTGAACACAGCAGTTGTTACAGCAGATAAAGTTGTTCACTAGCTTTATCTGGACACTAGAGAAAATTCTAACCATAGTAATACAAGAACAAAAATATTGAATTCATTTGCATTAGTATGATCTGACCTGGGTTTACGCCATAGAAGCCCCACAGTGTGGAAAAGGCCATTCGACCCAACAAGTCCACACAGACTTTCTGAAGAGCATCCCACCCAGACCCATCCCCTTACCTTTTCCCTGCATTTTCCCATGGCTAATGCACCTAACCTACACATCCCTGGACACCGTGGACAATTTAGCATGGCCAATACACCTAACTTGCACATCTTTGGATTATGGGAGGAAACCCATGCAGACATGGGGAGAACATGCAAACTCCACACAGACAGTCACCCGAGGCGGAAATCGAACCTGGTCCCTGGTGCTGGGAGGCAGCAGTGCTGACCACCGAGCCACTGTGCCACCCCATTATTAGATTGCTCGACATGTCCAAACTTGCAAATGGTATCAAGACTGAAATCTGCAGCTGATCTCAATATCATCCTATGTGACTAGAATACTTTCAAAAGGGCTTTTGTGGTGCAGTGTTAGTGTCCCTTCCTCTGGGCCCGTGGTCCAGGTTAAAGTCTCACCTGATCTGGACTTGTGTCATAACATGTCCAACCATGTGGATAAAAATAACTAAAATACCTTGGATTCAATTAATTGGCCGCTTGATTTGTTCAACTTTTGTAAGATTCCCTAAATACAGCATCGTAATCATTTTAAAACATGGTTAAGTGTCTAAAACTCTCCAAATATTCAGATTAACTTCTCTTTTGCATCAAATTATTTGAACACCTTATTGAACTGCTTTTCTGTCCATTACAGAAAGCTCCCTGTTCCAGAACATGCAGATTTCCTCCCTGAAAAGAATACATTAGCCAACTAATTAATCTGTCCCAGCATACAGAACATGGCCTAATAACTGGAGCTGTCATTGATGTGTGAGGTGCTCTCATACTTAATCATTGAACTCTTGTGGAGAAGGTTTTTGATAAGATGAAAGATGCTCACCTCTTGAGCTCTGATAAACTTTATTAATGAATTGCCATTCATTTATGGAGGTATGCAGTAAAAAAGACAATGAAATAGATAGAGTAGTGGGGGGAATTTCAAGTACCTTAATATTAGCTGTGATAAATTCAGTGTAAAAGGTACAGAAGGCACTGAAATCTACAAATAATTTAAGAGCCAGCAATATTGCAAGCTCAACATGAGATAGGACCATTTCAGACTTAGATTTCAGGAGTGAACCTTACCAGGTGGAAAGGGTATCAGTGGAAAAGCAACTTAGTCTTGACACTATTTCATCTAGATTCAGAATATTTATGGAAAAGGATAAAGATGGACCAAATTTAGGAGAAAGCCAATTTTATCAAGCTGAGTTGTGATTTAGCAAAAATAGATTGGAAGCAGCACCTTGAAGGTAAATCAATATCAAAGAGGTGCTGAAAAGGGTTGAGAGCAAATCTGCTCCCAGCCAGACTGGATGTCGGAAAGCACACAGAGAGTAGGAAAACACAAAAAAGGAAACTTTGCCGGACATCAAAAGCTCTGGATAGCAGAAAATCTAGAAGATTATAGAAAGTGCAAGGATAAATTAAAAACAATATTAGGAATGGACTGATTATTCATGATGCCAAAATGGCACCTAGGCATGTGCAATCATGGCTTACGTCAGTTGGACACAACAGGCCAAAAGAAGCATTTGCGCATGTGCAAAGGTTATCACTGCCTCCTGTGCTGTGCTGCCCAGCCCTCTCTTAGAGTCATACAGCACAGAAACAGACAAACAGACTCTTCAGTCCAATCCATCCATGCCGACCAAGCTTCCCAAACTAAACTGGTCCCATTTGCCTGGTTATCCCTCTAAACCTTTCCTATTCACGTACCTCTCTAAATGTTTTAGATATGTTGTAATTGCAGCTGTCCAGCCCTCTCCTGCTGCTGCACTGCCCAAGGAGGAGTCCTTCCTCGAGCTGGAAGGCTGTGTCTAGGAGCTAGGGTACAGCTACACCTGTTAATCCACATCCCACCTCTCAGCCTGTTGTTCCTGTTAGCCACCTCCTCAGCCAGGGTCCAGAATACACATGGGAGGCTGTTAAAACAGCACTGAAGCTCGGGGCTTCACCACTGCAGCCCTCTTCCAAGGCCTCATAATCTGAGCCCCTTTAATCACACTCAGTACTGGATATAATTCAGGCCACTGAGTCCTGGATCATACAGAATTTCTGTCAGGCTTCCAGAAGTGCCATTTTTTGAGACTCACTGCCACTTTGTCACTTCAGAATGACATGGGGTGCCTCTTCACACATGCATGTTTGTTTGCAGCATTTGTAGCAAATTAGGAAAGTAGAGGTGCATGGAAAAATACTGGCAAGCAATTAAGGAAACCTAAAGATACTTTGTAAATATGTGAAAAACAAGAAGATAACCGAAGAAAGAAAACAGAGCCAATAACAGCGAAAAGGTAGTTTGTGTGTCCAGGTGAAAGTCATCACTCTGGGTATAAAATGCTCGTGAGACTAGAGAGGGAGATCTATATACAATTCTGGTCACTGCAGTGAGGAATGATGTAATTGAATTACATGGGGTACAAAGGATTTGGTCAGGAATTAAGAATTAGCCATGAGGAAAGATTGGATTTGTTTTAGAACAGAGGAGGAAAAAGGGGTGATTCAATAGAGATATAGAAGGTTATGACCTAGATACTGTGTAATTTCTGTTAACAGAGAGGTCAATAACCACAGGAGCAGACAATAAATTACCCGTCACTGGCAAGGCTATCCATCCTAATGTCTACCTCTTGACTAGTTGACTAGTTGTGTGCTTTCTTTTGTTTGTCGACAAAGAGGAGAGGTGAATGCTTGGCTTGCATGAAGAGAAGGGAATGGTAGGAGTTGTGGAAGGTGATTGTGAGGCACGAATGAGTGAGAGTACACGTTGGCTGTTCAGATGGAGTTGTGGGATACAGGGAGAGAGAGAGAGAGAGAGAAAGAGAGTGAGAAAGTGTGTGTGAGAGAGAGAGAGACAGAGAGAGAAAGAGAAAGTGCGAGAAAGGAATGAATACAACTGCAAGATGTGTTGTCCCAAACACCACTGTGCAGGAGATACCTGGGAAAGTCAGAGTAACAGGCTTGACATCTGGAAGTGTTACATTACTCAACTTGTGTGTCCTCCTGAGGTCGTGATTCTCTTGGTGCACTGTTTCCAGGTTGGAGGAACTGATTTCCTGTAACTGACTTCCTTGGCCATGTCTATTCCTGCCTGCCTGGTTGAAGTTTCAGTGTGCATTGTGTTAAAATCTACGAATCATAGTTTAGTATTGATGAGAAAAGATACATTTGTTGAAACGTTTTGTCTTTCACTCACCAGAACATTCACATGAATACCAAAGTAAAGTAACACCACTACCTTGTAAAAATGTTCTGTTCCAATAGATCTTTCCTACTTGATTCCCACAGAGAAACACCAGATTGGATAAAATGAGCAGAGTTGTGGCCACACTTGCCAAGGCAGCATGAGCCCGACGCTGCATACTGGCCGACAAGGACCTTTCCTGGAAAAGAAGGAAAGTAGATACAATGCATAAGGTAACAATAAGTGATTTTTTAAAAACCATTTAACGTTTATTTTCTTCCTTTGCTTCCCCCAAACCATTTATACAAAATGCATAAACTGCACATTTTCTTAATATTTGACTGACGCTATTTCATAACCAGCTTTCAGGATATAGCATTCTCAGTGGTTCCCTAAAACTTCCCCTTTCTTGTTGCTCACCAAGGCAGTTTGACCCTGTGACCAAAGACCTGTTGGATCAAAATGAACAATTTATCATGAAGAAGATGGAATCCAAGCCTGGGTATTCCAGCACTGCTCTAATAAACCACATCACGAGTAGGATACAAAAACAGAAACTACTGGAGGAACTCAGCAGGTCTGACAGCATCTATGGTGAATAAGCAGAGTCCCAGTGACCATTCTTCAGAACTGAAGACAGGGTGGGGCAATGTGCAGGGGTGGAGAGTGAGAGGATAGGCTGAGTGAGAGCCCAGAGAGAGAAAAAGACAGCTAGAGAGGCAAAGGCATGGATAATAGTATACTCCGGAGAAAGAAATTCTGATAGTGGGGATCATAAGTAGATGAAAAAGGATTGGCCATGCTGAAAGCAGCCTAAGTGATAACAAGAAAGGTGGTGGTAGTCAGTTGGGTGATGGGGGTGGGGGTGGTGGTGGTGGTGGTGGTGTGTATAGTTTAGGGACATGGAGGAAGGTCCTCAGGCCTTAATTTGTTTTTAACTTGATATTGAGGCTGCAAGGTCTCCAAGCGGAAACTGAGATGCTGTTCTTCCAGCTTGTACTGAGCTTCACTGGAGCACTTTGGCAAGCCCAAGACAGAAATGTTGTCCAGGGAACATGCTAAAGAAGGAGCAGGCAAGTGGGAGCTCAGGGTTATTTTTACAGAGAGACCTTAGGTGTTCCACAAAACTGTCAGCCACTCTGCATTTCATTTCCTTAGCATAGCGGAGACTACATTGTAAGCAGCAATGACAGCAAACAAGATTGAGTGAAGTGCAGGTAAATTGCTGCTTCATCTGGAAGTTACATCTGGGGCCTTGGATAGTGGAGGAGGGAGGAAGTAAATGGGCAGGTGTTACATCTTCTGCAATTGTATGGCAAGGTGCCATGGGGGGGCCGGGGGGTTGGTGTTGGAAGGAGGAGTAGACCAGGGTGTCCCAGTGGGAATAGTCCTTGGGAAGTGTTGACAAGGGAGGGGAAGAGGCAATGTGTCTGATGGTTGCACCTTACTGGAGGTGGTGGAAATGGTGACTAATAATTCTGGACATGAATGCTGGTGAGATGGATAGCTAAGGAAAAGGGGACCTTATCCGTGTTTTGGAAGGGGAGAGAACAGGTGACGGCAGAAGTGCAGGAAATAGGTTGGACACAGCTAAGTGCTCTATCAACCACAGTGACAGGGAATCCTCAGATGTGGAAAAAGGTGGACGTTTCTGAGGCTCCCCTGTGGAAGGTGCAATCTCAGAACAGAGATGGAGAAACTGGGAAAATGGAATGGAGGGTAGGAGGGTGTATTGTTCAGGTAAATGTATGAGTTGGTTGGGTTTGTAATGGATATCAGTGGCCACCTATCCCTAGAGATGGAAACAGGGATGCTGTGGAACGAAAGCAGGGAGTCAGAGATGAACCAGGTGAAGGTGCTAGCAGGGTGAAAATTTCCAATGGGGGCACTTCTGCACTCACCCCTACTCTCCCCTCCCACAACACCCCTCCAGCATCTACATCTAAAAGATCATAAGCCGCCACTTTTGCCACCTCCAGCAGATGTCTCCCCCCTCCACTGTCATCAGTTTGGAGAAGGATTATTGGACTTGAAATGTTAACTCTGCTTTCTCTCCGAAGATGCTGCCAGACCTGCTGAGTTTCTCCAGCAATTTCTGTTTCTCTTTCAGATTTCTAGCAATTACAATTTTTAGTTTAATTTCACTAGTATGATATTTTTATTCAAACAATACTCTATAGTTCCTTTTCATTTTGGTCAAAAACCAAATTAATATTTATCTGAAATACTTAATTATGATAACTAGTCAAAACAAAGGAATATTTCAGATGTCATCAAATTTAAATTCCTAATTGTGGTTTGCAATTCTGTACAAGTGATTAAGTTGTATTTATCTCTCTATAAGATATGGTGTTCTTGGAAATTTCAGCAGGGCAATATACCCATTTTTGGTGGTAGCTGCATGTTGTTGTTACGTACCAAATCAGCAAGCTGCTTGTTGGATTATCATTTTTGTAATTTATTCTTTCACAGGATGTGTGCTTTGTTGACGAGGCCAGTGTGAATTGCCCTAACTACCCTTGACAAGGTGGTGGTGACCTGCCTTCTTGAATCACAATTGTCCATCATGTACAGCTGCACTGCTGATAGGGAGTGAGATTCAGAAATTCAAACCTATGACAGTGAAGCGACAATGATATAGTTTCACGTCAGGATGGTGCGCAGCTTGGAGGGAAACAACACCATCTACAAATTCGCATGTATCCACTAGTATTGTCCTCTTAGATTGTAGAGGTAACGGGGTTTGCAAAAATCTGTTGAAGAAATCTTGGTGAGCTGCTGAAGCGAATTGTCGAAAGCATACATTCTTGCCACTGTGTGTCAGTTGCAGAAGGAGTGCTAATCAAGTGGCTGCTTTCTCCTAGATGGTGTCAAGCTTCTTCAGTGTTGTAGCTATATTCATTCAGGAAAGTGGCAATTATTCCATTACAGTCCTGACTTGTGACTTGTAGACGGTGGATAGGCTTTGAGGACACTAGGGGTGAGTTATTTGCTGCAAAGGTTTTAGTCTTGGATCTGCTTTTGTTGCCACAATGTGACTGGTCCAGTTTCCGTTTAATGTAATCCCAGGATGTTGATGGAGGATTCAGAGATGGCAATGTCAATGGATTTCAAGGGAAGATGGTTAGATTATCTTTGGTTGGACATGGTCATCTTCTAGCATTTGTATATCATGAATGCTACTCGCCACTTACTGGGCTAACAGATACAGGGCTCTATCCTTAAGGTTTCTCAGTGGTCCTTTTTTTAAAAATCAATCTGTCCAGACATATTACGAATCAAAAACAGAAGTTGCTGGCAAAGCTCAGCAGGTCTGGCAGCATCTGTGAAGAAAAAATCAGAGTTAACGTTTCGGGTCCGGTGACCCTTCCTCAGAACTGATTAACTCTGATTTTTTCTTCACAGATGCTGCCAGACCTGCTGAGC
>NC_063340.1:58567911-58584329 GCF_021869965.1 Rhincodon typus
CTTCTGTTTTTGTTCCTGATTTACAGCATCTGCAGTTCTTTTGGTTTTTATGTTACGAAACACCACTGCAGCAGGTGGGTCCTCTGACCCAGATGTTGGTATACTACCACTGAATCGCAAGAAGCCCTCACAGTAGGGGTTTAAGTGAGTAGCACAACCACTCTCCACCCATAGCATTCCCAAACATAAATCCATCACCATGTCTTTAAGTTACAGAATGATGAATATGTAATAAACCAACTGGAGGATACTTCATGCTTACTCATCTAATTCTGTGCACATCTCAGACTATATTTTTAATTATTTCATCTTTGAATGATACATTTTTGTTTTATTCTCTTCAACTTAGTTGTCACATCCATTGTCCTCTCTAACAATTCCGCACGCATTCTGAATGTATTTCCTATTCAATCATTATTTACCTCTTTAAAGCCAACATTTTCCTGATCCAGCTCAGCTCTCTCATTTTTGTTCTTTTCACGAAATGATTTTACACTGCAGAACTTTACACTTATTTGTATTTGAAACTTTCTTTTAAAATTTACTCGCTTATGTTTTACAATTAAGAATACAACCTCTGTGAGCAACATGTAAGAACATAGGATTTAGAAGCTGCATCAGGTCATTCTGCCCTTCAAGCCTGCTCCATTATTCAATAAAATCATGGCTGACATTGTTGGGGCCTCAATCCCAATTTCCTGTCTGCCCCACATAACTCTCTCAAAAGTCTTAATTCCTCAGTGTAGTATAAATTCAATAATAGCCTCCATCATTTTCTGAGGAAGAGAATTCTACAGACCAACAACTGTCAGAGAAAAGAATTCTCAGCTCTGCCTTAAAAGGGAGACCTCTTAGTCTTAAACTGTGACACCATGTACAGCAGATTCACGATAAAATGCACTTTGCATCATTTAATGCCTCTGCCATTATACAATAGTGTATGCTCCAAGTCACCCTGAATGCTGCCCCAGGTAAACCACTAATATTTTAAAATAGTGATATATAGCTAAAATAAGGGCTTAGCGCACTAATTTCCTTCAATCCTACTCTTCCTTATTATCCTGGCATTATTTAAGGAGAACAGTACATGGTTAACACTACTTTAGCAAATATTTTGCAGTAATTGAGCAGAAGCTGATAGAAATCCAAAAGGTGCCACTCATTTGAAATCCTTGTTGAAAGGGCTCTTGCGGCTCAGTGGTAGTGTCCCTACCTCTGGGTCTGAAGGCCCAGGTTCACAGAAACATAGAAATTAGGTGCAGTAGGCCATTCAGCCCTTCGAGCCTGCAATGTGATCATGGCCAATCATGCAATTTCAGTATCCATTCCCGCTTTGTCTCCATTCACCTTGATCTTTTTAGCTGCAAGGGCCACGTCCAGCTCCCTCTTAAATATTTCTAACAAACAGACCCCAACAGCTTTCTGTGGGAGGGAATTCCACAGGTTCACAACTCTGAGTGAAGAAATTCTTCTTCATCTCAGTCCTGAGTAGCTCACCCCTTACTCTTAAACTGTGACCCCTAGTTCTGGACTTGCCCAATATCAGGAACATTCTTCCCACATCTGGACTGTCCGGTCCCATCAAAATTTTATCTGCTTCTATGAGATACCCCCTCACTCTTCTAAATTCCAGAAAGTACAGTCTTCATATGTCAGTTCTGCCATCCCAGGAATCAGTCTGGTGGACCTTTGCTGGGTTCACTCAATAGCAAGAATGTCCTTTCTCAGACTAGGAGACCAAAACTGCACACAATACTCAAGGTGTGGCCTCACCAAAGCCCTGTACAACTGCAGCAAGACATCCTTACTCTGATACTCAAATCCTCTTGCTACGAAGGCCAGAATGCCATTAGTTTTCCTCACTGCCTGCTGCACCTGCATGCCAACCTTCAGCGACTGGTCCACCATGACATGGTGAATCTTGCATCTCACCTTTTCCTAAACTGCCATCATTCAGATAATAATCTGCCTTCCTGTTTTTGCCACCAAAGTGGATAACCTCACATTCATCCACATTGTATTGCATTTGGCCACTCAGCCAGTCTGTTCAAGTCACCCAGCAGCCTCTTAGCATCCTCCTCACTGCACACACTGCCACCCAGCTCAGAGTCATCTGCAAATTTGGAAATATTGCATTCAATTCCTTCACCCAAATCACTAATGTATATTGTGAACTGCTGGGATCCCAGCACTGAACCCTGCAGTACCCCACTCATCACTGCCTGCCACTCTGAAACGGAGCCATTTATCCCAACACTCTGTTTCCTGTCCGCCAAAGCGTTCTCTATCCATATCAATTCATTACTTCCGATACTACCAGCTTTAATTTTCCTTACTAATGTCAAAAGATTACGTCGGATTTGGATGGAAATTGCAACTTTTTGGTCTCAACATAAGGACCTTGTTCGATACCTTGCCTGATTTTCCCAAATTGCTCACCATAGCCCACAATATTCTGGGTCAAAAAATTTCTTTTAAAGGATTTTAATTGCATTAATTTTTTTTCCAAATACTGCACAATCATTTCACAACTTAAAGTTTATTTCTGTGATACAAGTGGAAAAACATTTACAATGACGGGATTATTTAATATAAACTTTCAGTTGCTGGCACATCCGACCAGTGGCTATGTAATGTAGTAGCATATTTTTACTGAATGCTGATCTGTAAACTTTAGATCCACTTTGGTTCTGGCATTTTACATCTGTTTATAGGTATCTAAGCATTCATAATATCCATTTCAGCGACTAAACACTAACATATTCTTACACAGAATGTACAAAGTTGAAATATAACATGTTGGAAAATTCCACTTGTTAAGCACAAAGGGTTAAATTGCTTTTCAGCTTTTGGAAAGCATAAAATTAACCCTTCATCTTCTTCATCCTTGCTGTCTGTTGTTACTAGGCAAATAATAAGAAAGTAACAACTGTTTCGTATTATTTAATGTTCCAATCATCATGTAACACTATTATCTGACTCAAGAACATCGTCACACGAAAATCACTCATGCTTACAAAATAAACATTGATTAAACACGAGTTCTGATCTTATTTTTCTATTTAATATCATGGCATTACTAATAGAACAGTTGCATATAGTTAGTGCTATTAGTGCTATTTTAGTGAATAGGTCAATAAAGGTATTATAAAGAGCATGTGATTGGAATGCTATTAACGTTTCTTCTTCAGCATTTTTAGTGCATTGTAGTTTTATCATCTGCTGCACTTATCTACTTTAAAACATTTTCTCTTCTCCCAAAACCAAGTCAGGATTATAATTCCATGCATGCTGGGCATCCTTTCATGCCTTCTCATTGGGATATTTGACCATAGGAATGAAAAACATTGTCAAATCCTAGCCTTTCCTCACTTCATATACACAAATATACTACATCAGCATCACCGGATAGGGATTAGCAAAATTGTTCAATTTTCCTTTTCTATTCTGAGCAGTCTGAGACCAACTGCAGCTCATAAACACTGCTCAGGCACTCCGAGATCAGCTGAAGTTCATGCATAATGTTCAGGGAATCAGGAATACAAAAAACAATAAGATTAGCTAACATAGCACATGATAGGGAATCAAAATAGTTGTACAGGGACATGGACAAGTGCATGAAATTGGGACTAGTGCACTTTTACTGGTAGTTATGTCGGTGCATACCCAATTGGCCGTAGGGCCTTTTCTATGCTTTATGAATCTATGAATCTATGAATATGGCAGTGTTAGCCAAATCAACTTATTCATCAATTAAGCCATCAAGGGAGCCCTCCTCACTAGCATTTCTATCAATCAAGCATAATGTAATCTTTTCAGGATTATTTCCTCTGAATGAAGTTCAAGATTCTGATGAACTAAAAAATAAATTATGGAGCTACCATTATTCTTTACTGATGTTTCCCAGTTCTTTAGGATGTTGGCTGTAAGGAAACAATGTTTGCAAAGAACACACAGGAAAGACATCTTATCAGCTTAATTAAAAGATGGAGGCAACTGCTATAAATTATACTGGAATTTTTCATTTTGATTGAAGACTAGTATTTTTTTTTTAGTTTACTCAAAAACCTAATGCAGTATTATGGAGGAGAAATCTACTCATGCAGTACTGCCGCATATTTATCTTGATTCCTCGGGAGCTGCTGGTAAACTGCTCACTTTCTCTAAGGCATTTGTCAGTGACATCAGTGAAAAAACTTAATAAAAAATTAAAATTAATGAAACTTCAATTAAGGCATTCCACTGCAATTTTTAAAAGAAACCACTTACACTAAATCACACCATTTCTTAATTAATTGCTAAAGTCATAATGTTACAAAGGCAGACTATAGATTCGACTTGTTAAATATTATCTCAGGAGCAAAACAGCACAGCACACAAGGTCACTCATTTGTGAGACAGTTCTGATTCTTTTTGGATCACTGTCTAGCATTCTGAAGATGTTTTGAAACATGCATTTCTTTAGCTTGCCCAACAGAAATTAATTTATCATTCAAGCAACATAGTGGCAACTAAAAACAGACACATGAAAGCAGCCTGACGAAGGCAATTCAAAACCTCCATGTTTCAGGTTACTCTGCATTTAGTACTGTTTCTGTTGATTCTGTAATTCACGTCAGAATCTCTGAATTTGTTGATTGCTGGAACTACAAAAGTGTCAACTGTTTCAGTTAAAAATGTTGTTACTGCCCTCTAATGTATGGTTTATCCAAACAAAAATAAACAGATGATAGAACTAGTTTGCATGCAGCTTTATTACTATATATGTACATTATGTAGTGTATTACTGTAGCTGCTTTTAAAAATCTGGCATTTTTATTACTTCATGATATATATTCAGATAAAAACTGGATGCTATGAACAGGTTGGTCACTTTATATTGTACTGGAAATTCAGATTGCCAAGTAATAAAATTAATTACAAGAATAATGAATAGTTATAGTGGACAATCTGGAAATTGATTGATGATTGCTTGTTCTTTCAGGGGTAAATGCTCAAAAAGTATAGTGGATAAATTATTCATGAAAAGGTAACTAAATTTATTTCATTTACTGCATTAAGCAGCAAAGAAATCTCAGGAGGAATAACTTTTGTGTCCAGCAGTATTGGCATAGCTTATCTTAATTTGATGGTATCCCTCTGCCCATTCCCACTGCAAGTTAATTTAACATTAGGCAATTGCACATTTAAAATGTAGTTATGACAGTGCATTTCCTTTTCCTCACAATAGGAAACAACTGGATACTTGAATGTATAAAATAGGGATATAGCACATATATTTTGCTTTCAGTTTATTTTTAAAATGAGTGAACGGAAGCAATTACACACAGATGAACAAATAATGAATATGTTACATGCAGTTGGATCTCAAGTTGAATCATTTACTGATTGGTGTAGTGTTTCACTTATAAAATTTGTGTTTTAAAAACAAAAATACATTAATTGACTACTTCAAATGACAAGTCACTGAGAATGAATACAGCAAATGCATGCTGATAATTGTAAAACTTATGCAAATTTGGAAAATAGTGATAAATGGCAGTTGGAAACTAAACATCCAGTCTGTTATATCAATTATGACATTAAAAAGGCAAATCATGCAATTAACCAAAGAATTTAACAGCAGTCACACAGATTATGGAAAAAAAATGGACCAAATCTCAACAGGGTACTGGAATTTCTCAATTGAAGCCGAAGTATGGGAAAAATACATGCAACCAGTGGTAGCCCATCAGTAACTTTTAAAATGACAATTAGTTAATCAGTTACATTTTTATCAAGGGAAGGAAATTTCAATGAACAATATTGAATATCTGAGTCAATTAGTCAAGTCAATTTTGTGTTTAAATACTGAATCGTACACCTTCCCACCCTATGTATTTGAGGAATTCATTGATTCCATAAGTTTTTTTTAAATCCTTCTAAAAAGTCTTTTCTTGCTTGATCTGAAGGTACAGGATTTAAGGCAATAAATATACAATCATTTTATTTGTAGATCAATTGATAGACTTGTCCTGGATGAACTGAAAAATTCAAAATATTACTCCTGAATACATTTTTTTCTCTTCAATTGGGAAATTAATGATAAATAATTATTTTGAAAGTAATAAACTGAGGATTTGCTAAACAAACGTACTGTTTTGGTTATTTTCAGTTAAAACATGGGAGGAACTTGTAGACTCTGGCTCAGGATATTTCATTGAACAAAAACAAAAGTACGTGCAAATATAAAATCATTATCTGTTTCCCATCATTCTTTCATTTCTATTCACTGGTTACACTAATTAAACCTACTGGGTATACACTTCAGATAAATTAAATTTTCATTGCATATATAAGTTTGAAATTAAAATTTCAAGTGCTCAGCTGACAACTAAGAAAATCTTCCACTTTCATTTAATTAGCATCAGACTTGAACAGCAAGGAGCAATAATCATCAGTTTGCAATGTGGCTTACAATTATCTTTTCATAAATTACATTTTATAATGCATTAGTATGGAAAAAGATTGATTAATTAGCTATATTTTTCCACATTAACGTGGACTTGAAACACCTATGTGGGACTTTCAAAACATTTTACAATTTAATTTCTAAATCAAAGATAATAACTTTTATCCAACCTGTTCAGACATGTTCTGACAGACCTCTGGGACAGGCAGGACTTGAAGCCAAATCACCTGGCTCAGGGCTAGAGACACTATCACTGCGACACCAGACCGTAAAAGACTCAGACTCCTTCTAACTGGAATTGAACCAGCAACATAAGGATGTTGGTTTTGTGATCTATCACAATCCTCCACTCCCAACATTCATTGACATGGAAAAACATAAAGTGTTGTAGATGTTTCCAACAGGATACATAAAAATGGCACTTACAACAATCTCCCGAACAGGTGAAATGGAACAGACCATCTTCAATATGCTTTCCACCATTACTCCAGCCCAGTTCAAAGCTGCCCAATTTAGCATGAAGCTATGGCCACCATGCCAGTAGCAAACAAAGCTAAAGGCCATGGCAGAAGAAAACATGATCCGTAGTACACCATGCCGTGACCCTCCCAATGGAATATAAATATACCTGCAGGAACAAAAAAATCAAACAGTAACTAACACATTGGGAGATTAGATTGAAACATATCTCTTCTTTTCAATGCTGAGGAAGTGCATGCATAGGAAAAGACTGAATGAAACCCCACCCTTATTCTGAAATACAATCCCACTTTTAATCCGGTCTGCCATCCATAAACAGCAAAACTGGGTGATTAATAGATAGTCAACTGCTAAAGACTGTATTCCTGACCCCTTTGCGCCTTCCATCATTTTAGCCCTTCTATCTTGGGTTGCTGGGAAGTCACCTGCCACAGATTGGCAGCTAACTCATCAGTTGGTGAAGGACAATAAAACAGAATTCATGATAATAATTTCCCACCGACAAAAACGGAATTGCACAATTTGAGGGTTCAGCTAAATTTGATGACAAGCAGGATACAGGTCTTAAGTTTTATACTATTTAACATTTTCTTGTGTGTCTGGAGGAAAAGGAAAGCCCCAAGAAGAAAGAGCACCCATGCCTCTCGTGTTCCAGTCTTAATCGAGCCCAAACTAAACTGCCCTCTCAAGCCTGTCATCTGAAATCTTATTCCTTTCCAATGGCTTCCATATCGCCCTCATGAGCTTCTGGTGCACACAGTTGTGGCTAATTTAAATGGAATCTGGGAGTTAAATGGCCTCGACCCACACTGGACTTCACAATCCCTCCCTCCACCATCATTAACACTGCCATTTTCCCAGCCCTCAGTCAGCATGCCACAGTCCCACCACAGGTTATTATCAGGGCTACAAAATTAAAGCTTTGCAATGTGATTTTCAGTCCATACATAGATATTCAAAACATAGTGCAGTACCCTTTTACATAAGTGGAAAAGTACTTAAGTGATTACGGACTAATTAAGAACATTTCATGTATGTATCCTAATTACCTCTGAAAATAGACAACTTCACAAATAAACATCTAAGTTGCCATTTTTTTATATAAAGAACACAGCTTCTACTGAGAAACGGTTATATTATGCTAAGGAATATTGATTTCAGTTGAATTCATCCATTTTTGATTTTGTCAACTTGTGTTTAAGACTAGATTCAGTCTTGTTAATAATTTACGCATCTTGGAATGGTAATTTTCAGAATATTATAGAGTTCATATGGAATTTTGGCACAGGATAAGGTCACTTCGCAGAGAAACTTTCTCTTTTCTCTGGAAAAGCACAAACACTCATTAGAAATATTGCGATCTCCTGGTTCAGGTTGCAATATTGATATTCCTAAGTTAATAGGATGATATTTTGTAACAAATGTCTCATGGAGATTAACAAATGGCTCCCAGCATGTGGTAAATGAAAAGATGATCTTGCAATAAAGTTATGGATGGGATAGTGGTGACACTTCAGCAACTTGCCTTTAGGTTGTCAGTTAGAGCTATTTAACAAGTGATTGACACGAGGTAAACAATCAGCTCCTAGAAATAGTGTATATTAACGGCTACTCCAAAGCAAGAGCCGTCCTCATCATGTTGTGGTCTTCTTCAGAAGGAGAAATATTGGGACAGACAGAGGAATATTGATGGAAAATCTTCTTGATGCTTTGCTTATTGAACAGAATTTGGATCAAAATCCTGTTCTCCCACAGCACTGGCTGTCTACCAACACCAATGGACTGCAGCAGTTGAAGACAGTTCACTATCATCTTCTCAACAGCAACAGGAATGGACAATAAATTCTGGCCCAGCCAGTGACACACACATCATATAAATGAGTTTTAAAAAAAAGACAACTGTCCTATCAGTCTAATCTTATTACAAAATAATGGAAGAGAGTTGTTGACAGTGCTACCTAGCAGCAATTTCTCACTGATGCTCAGTTTGAGTTCCCTCAAGCTCAGCTCATTATAGTTAGTTCAAACATTGACAGAACAGCTGGACTCCACAGGAGAGGTAAAAATGGTGTGCCTCGACACCAAGGCCACATTTGACGGAGTGCAGCATCAAAGAGACAAAGCAAAACTGGAGTCAGTGAGAATCAGGAAAGCTCTCCGTTGGTTGGAGTCACAAGAACACAAGAACTAGGAGCAGGAGTAGGCCGTCTGGCCCTTCGAGCCTGCTCCGCCATTCAATAAGATCATGGCTGATCCTTTCGTGGACTCAGATCCACTTACCCGCGTTCTCACCTTATCCCTTAATTCCTTTATTGTTCAAAAAAAATCTACCTTTTTTTTAAAAGCGTTTGCTGAAGTAGCGTCAACTACTTCACTGGGCAAGAAATTCCATAGATTAACAACCCTCTGGGTGAAGAAATTCCTTCTCAGTTCAGTCCTAAATCTGCTCCCTCTAATCTTGAGGCTATGCCCTCTTGTCCTAGCTTCACCCGCTAGTGGAAACATCCTCTCTACTTCTATCTTATCTATTCCTTTCATAATTTTATATGTTTCTATAAGATCCCCACTCAATCTTCTCAATTCCAATGAATATAATCCCAATCTACTCAGTCTCTCCTCATAAGCCAACCCCCTCAACTCCGGAATCAATCTAGTGATCCTCCTTTGCACCCCCTCCAGTGCCAGTACGTCCTTTCTCAAGTAAGGAGACCAAAACTGCACACAGTACTCTAGGTGTGGCCTCACCAGCACCTTGTACAGCTGCAACATAACCTCTCTGCTTTTAATTTCAATCCCTTTAGCAATGAAGGACAAAATTCCATTTGCCTTCCTAATTACTTGTTGTACCTGCAGACCTACCTTCTGTGATTCATGCACAAGGACACCCAGGTCCCTCTGCATAGCAGCATGCTGCAACTTTTTACCATTCAAGTAATAATCCTTTTTACTATTACTCCTACCAAAATGTATGACTTCACATTTATTTACATTGTATTCCATCTGCCAGACCAGAATCTAATCATTACCACTTGACATTCAATGGCATCTGTCATACCCAGCACAAAGAAAGATGACAGTGGTTGCTGGAGGTCAATCATCTCAGTCCCTGGACTTCACTGTAAGAATCCTCAGGGTAATATCCTTGGTGTAAGCAGTTTAGCTGTTTCATCAAATACTTTCCCTCTGTCATAAGGTCAGAAGTTGGGATATTCGTTGATGATTGCATGACATTCAGTACCATTCACAGCTCCTCAAATACTGAAGCAGTCAATGTCCACACACAAGACCTGGACAGGTCTTGGGCTGATAAGTGGCAGGTAATATTCATGCCATACAATTGCAGGGCAATGACCATTTCCAACAGGAGAGAATCTAAATCATTACCACTTGACATTCAATGGCATTACCATTATTGAATCCCCCACTATCAACTTTCTGGGGGTTACCATTGACCAAACAGTGAACTGGATCTGCCCTACAAAACTGTGGCCACAAGGCATCAGCAGCTGCAAATTCTGCAATGATTTACTCTCCTCTTGACTCTGTCGATAAAGCCTGTCCATCATCTAAAAACCGAAAGAACTGTAGATGATGTAAATCAGGATCAAAAATAAAGTTGCTAAAGAAGCTCAGTAGGTCTGGCAGCATCTGTGAAGGAAAAAAACAGAGTTAACGTTTCAGATCCGGTGACCCTTCCCCTGTTTTTTCCTTCACAGATGCTGCCAGACCTGCTGATCTTCTCCAGCAACTTTAGTTTTGATCCTGTCCATCATCTACACGACACAAGCAAGGAATGTGATGGAATACTCTCCTTTGATCTACAGCACCACTAACAACACTCATGAAGTTTAACATCCACCAGGTCAAATCAGCCTGCTCGACTGATACCTAGTCCACTAACTCAACTTGCTGAGGAAGATGTAGCTGTGAAAGGGAGTTTTAGTAGCTACTTGGTGAAACACATGAAGGAAAATTTCAAACAATGAAAATAAACAATGTAAAAGCGACAAATAGAAATTGCATCAGACAGAAGAGAACTTCAAGGTGTGCATTCAGAAAGAGAGGCAGCAGTAAATTACACACTACTACTAAACAAAATACTGCTGATGATAGAAATCCAAAATAAAAACAGGAAGTACTGAAAATACTGAAGAACTGTCATCCAGCTGAATTGTTAAGCCTGTTAATCACTCCACAGGTGCAGCTAGACTTGAAGTTTTGTGGCATTTTCTGTTTTTAGTTAACATTTTGGCAATCCTATTCAATTAAAATCTATTCATATTAATGAACAATTTCCAGTGAATGCAGTTTCCAATTCTGTGCCTGTTTTCTTAGTACCAAAAAACTCAATTTTACTGCAATGCGTACTTAGTGAGTGCAAAATTAGCTTGATTTTAAGCAAATGTACAATTTCTGTAAATTAAAACAATCAGGCCTCATGCACAGCATCCGCACTGGTAGTGAAAAGTACTTTCCGTTCAGGGCTCATAAGCAGAATCCCAATACAAACAGGATTGTGGTGCTTTCAATAACATTGACTAGCTAAACAAAGTGGACTAAAGAGCCTTCAATTATATGCTTGATATCAATGTCAATTTTAAAAGAGCTATTAGGGAAGACATGAAAAAGATTGGCAAGAGATATGGGGAAATTCACACCAATGCAAAAAAAAATCATCCATCTTGGAAAAGGATCAAAGTCATATCATCAGGCAAAATTGAGGGAACTTTACTTTCCATCTGGCACACCTGACAACCCTCGCCAATTGAAACAAAAGGACTTTGGGAGATAAGTACAAAAATATTATTTTCCAGATCAAGGACTCCTGCAAATGATTTATTTGTCAGAGCCAAGTAGTTACCATTACAATGAGCTATGAAGACCTTTAGAGAGGGTTATCACCATGGAAAAGCTCACAGTGGAGCAAAGGACTCTTCAACAGCTGACAATAGAGCTAATTTTCTGAACGCTCAGTCTTTCCTTGTGGATGCGTACAGTGCAAGATCAAAGGAAGTCTGTCCCCAATTTCTTTTTAATTTTTACCATATGTGCCCCCTGCGAGGCAGAATTCTCAACAGAAGTTTGCACTCAGAAAATCCACCACCTATTTTCCCATCTTAAAAGCTAGCAAAAGATTATGAAAAGTTACAGATCTCCAAAAACCTGACATTTCAAACACAGGCCATACCATTTCAAAACAAATCAATACCTTGAAATACATGAGATAACTACTTCTTCTAGCTCAAACTGCAGGAGTGCCGTCATAGAATCATAGAATCCCTACATGTGGAAACAGGCCATTTGGCCCAACAAGTCCACACTACCCCTCTGAAGAGCATCCCATCCAGACCCATCACCCCACCCTTTCCCTGTAACCTGCATTTCTCATGGCTAATCCACCTAACTTACACAACCCTGGACACTCCCGGCAATTTAGCATGGCCAATCCACCTAATCTGCACATCTTTGGACAGTGGAAGGAAACCTGGCAGAAACCCATGCGGATACAGGGAGAAATGTGCAAACTCCACACAGACAGTCGCCCAAGCCTGGTGTCAAACCTGGGTCCCTGGTGCTGTGAGGCAGCAATGCTAACCACTGAGCCACTGTGCTGCTCCATTACTTGAAGTGAATGGAAAAAAAAATTTTGGAATATCAGATAATTACCAGCTAAAATTGAAAAAAATATTTTCTAAACTAACATTAAATAAATATGCAGAAATTGGTTTATTTAGTGCAGTTTCTGCATTCTAGGATTGCTTTTCTTGGAAGGGTTATTTCCTATAAGTTGTTTTTGACTCCTGTCTCATTGTAAGGAATGGAGCAAGTAAATAACTTAAAGGCTGTTTGGTGGACCTGGATTTTTACCAATTCCTTTTGAAGCAAGGAGGGGTGTAGACCTTTCGTCATATGGTCAGAAAACGCAGAAGAATTGACTTCCCAAATATCATAACATCCAACATATTAATTAGGAGCAGGATTAGGACATTTGACCCCTCAGGCCTGGTCCTCTATTCAATAAGGTCCTGTCTGTTGATTGACTGTGGCCTCAAATCCACTTTCTTACCTAATCCTGATACCCATCTGACTCCCTCGTTAGTCAAGAACCTATACACTTCAGACATCAACATCGGAAGAGATTTACCAGGATGTTGCCGGGTATAGAAGGTTTGAGTTATAAAGAAAGGCTGGATGGACTGGTTTTATCACTGGAGCATAGGAAGTTGAGAGGCTACCTTATAGAAGTTTATAAAATAATGAGGGGTATAGATAGAGTTAATGAGAGTTGTCTTTTCCCTGAGATGACAGATTTCAAGACAAAGGGACACATTTTTAAGGTGATAGGAGAGAGATTTAAAAAGACGTAAGGGACAAATCTTTTACACTGAGGACGGGTTGCATGTGGAATGAACTTCCTGAGGAAATGGAGGATGTGGGTACAATTGCAACATTTAAAAGACATTTGGATAAGTATACGAATAGGAAAAGTTCGGAGGGATAAAGGCCAGGAGCAGGCAGGTGGGGCTAGGTTAGTTTGGGATTATTTTCGGCATGGACTGGTTGGACTGAAGCATCTGTTTCCGTGCCGTATGACCCTCCTCTCTTACTGTCGGTTGAAATGCTTTCCACAGACTCACAACATGAGAAATAATTTCTCCTCAGAGGAATAATTCCTCCTCATCTCCATCTTACAGGAGAGACCTCCTATGTTAAACTGTGTCTCCTCGTTCTGAATTCAACAGCATCTAAAGCTAATGTGTGAGGGTGGTGCAAAGATAGATGAGTGTAACATACAGCATCCTTAAATGGAAAGAGAAACAGCAGCTCTCTTGGTAAAAGTAGCTCCAGGCAGGAGCAGGAGTTCCTTTAAGTGAGGTTTTTGCTCTCAAACTGCCTGATCGGCAGGCTACAAGCCCTTTGAGTGAGAAGCCTGTTTTACAAACTAAAAGTACAATAACAGATAGGTGCAATGCAAACATGAGAGAGGTTGTGTAGGCAGTGAAAGGGTTGAAATTCTAGATCATGATTGGGGAATAAGTTAAAGCAGAATAGATTGCAAGATGGAACAAGTTGACTGCATTAGCTTGTTGGGTCTGGAGGACGCACTCATGCTCCTCATGGCCATCAAACGGTGCAATAAAGACATTTATCTCAACATTTCAGCCATTTTCCCCGATGCCTTCTATCTTAAACAGCTGAGTTTCCAGAATTCTTATAACATTCTGTTGCTTTGCCCTCTTCAATGCTTCTTCAAATTGGTGCTCAACAAGGAGGAGCCATTGGGAGCGCAATTGGTGTCATTCAGCAGGAGTCTTCCTTGCTATGTATGACCTGGTATTTTCCTTACCCTTATGAGGCAGTGACTTATACTACTAGTCCATCATTTTGATTTCAATAACAACAGGCAAGAAAACATATTAAGCTAATACGCTATTTTACTTCTTCACCAAATATCACTGCAATAGTTTTATCAAAAGGCACTATTTAAATATATATGATGAATTCTGAACATTTATTCAAATTTGCGCTCTGAATGCAAATCCTTTCCTTTAAATATGAATGATGCATTCCTTCTATAATTTGACATTGTCTATGTTCATTACTCATTATCTTAAAATGCAATGAAATGAAAATAAACTGTTAGTGCACATACATAGAAAATAAACTATAAAAATTCACTCTTGGTCATTTGCACCAGAGCCCATGGACAATTTGCTTTCTTCCTCCTTTGTTGTGTCTAGCTGTTGTACTGTAATTGCCAAATTTAGTTGCAGATCATCTAATATATTATCTATGTATTTTTGCTTTTCACATTAACTCAGAAAATAATAAAGAGTTCATACTTTAAGTTATGTACAAAATCAAGATCGTGACAACCCTCACTGTCTCTAAAATTGTTTCACTGGGGATTTTGCATCTGTTGTAATTTTTGGCTAAAATTACTTTTTCATTGTAAAATGTCATGTTTTCAGTGAATTTAAAAATGACTGGCTAGCATCAGTTGCTCGGTTAGAAGAAAAACATTGTAAGTCTACCCTTGGTAAAAGCAGCTAGCTGGTAAGTACAGGGTCAGGCCATCAGTGATGAGATCCTGATTTGTATGCAATGAATAATTTTTGTACAAAAATGTGGTCCTCAAACCCCAGCTACTGTAGGACAGTTGGCTTGCATTTGCATGCGGAAAAAAAAACAGCAAATTGTGTAGCAGAGCTATACTTTTCTCAAATCCCTCTCACCATTACTACTCTCCTCCAGCATGGAACTTGGGTTTGCAGAACAAAGGAGAAAAAAAAAATGGCATTTCCAATGTTACAACCTTGCCACATAATCATTCCCATTAATTATACACTATGATCTCCTACTGAGACATAGTAGTAATACCTAAGCTCAGATTTTCAAATTTGAGCTAAAGTCTAACATCAGGGAGTTCAATGACATCATATCTGCCAATGTCTGCGCGATCACGCACCTTTTAGATCACTACCTATGCAAGCATGCTGTGCAAATTATTCAGCTGATCGCTTGAAGAGCAAGCTAGATGTTCTTACTACTACTGTGACCTTCCCAAGTTGAAACTTCTGGCATCATATTTAAAAGGTCAACAGACACAGTTCAGTCACTGCAAGCCAGGAATCTTCCCTCAGCCTGTGGTGACTGCTCTCAGAAACCAGATACATTCTAACAAATTGAAGCTGCCTTCCAGGTTCGCTAACGCTGTCTTTCAGACACTACTGAACAGTGTCACTGAGAGAAGGTCTATACTCTTCCAGGGTGGCGACATCAGGAGGCCATCTCATCAAACCCAAGTAGCCTGCGCTGAGATTGCTGTGTGGGTCAGGGCTGGAAAGTCAATGATGTCCTGCTGTCTGCAAGGTTAAGTAGCTCCATTTTCTCTCCTCTACCTCAAACTCACAGGGACACTCAATTTAACTTTGTCACTACAGAAGCATCTCATAAAACCTCAGCACCTGCAAGTCTTAGTATCACATGTGTGATATGTGGTCAAGGGCTCACTCCTCATTAACCTCTCCAACTACTAGCCCTTCCTGCCCACTGGGACTTCAGACATACCTACGAGGGACATCTCACCACTATGCATGCTTGCACAGTGCTGCTGCATGCACTTCCATTGTATTCAACCCTCTCTTTGTCTCAAAATAAAATTATCTTGGAAACAAGGAAGAAAACTGTGGAGGACACCATATAAGATATTGTAACCAAACAAAACAACCAAAAGAGAAAAAGATAGAAAAGAAGGAACAAGTATATTTATTTCATTGTTTGGAACTGGGGACACTCAATTTACTGCCAATGAAGTACTTACTAAATGTAACTACGCTAAGAAACGTAGCAACTAATTTGAACACAAAAACCATAAACAACAGATGATAACCAAAGATAGTAAGAACTGCCGATGCTGGGGTCTGAGGTAACACAGTGTGGAGCTGGAGGAACACAGCAGGCCAGGCAGCATCAGAGGAGCTAG
>NC_063340.1:58584729-58648100 GCF_021869965.1 Rhincodon typus
CCCAACCCAAAACGTCAGCTTTCTTGCTCCTCTGATGCTGCCTGGCCAGCTGTGTTCCTCCAGCTCCACACTGTGTTATCTAGATGATAACCAAATATGTATCTTCTTTTCCCTCCTCCTTCTTTATTTCCTACCACAATTCTCTTTTTAAAATTTCTGTTCCTGATTTGACTTTAATTTGCCTAATATAGTTCACCTCCTTCTCTGTTACTGCTTTGATTCTTTCTCAATCCTCTAATTCCTCTGGTTAACAGACCGTCTGTTAGTCCCATTGTTCATAGAGATCTCAAACGTTTCATTGGTCTTGCTGTTATCAGCTTGCACTTCCAGAGTAAAAACATTAAGCAGCGGAAAGATACAGGTAAACATTTAATGTTGCAAGATATCCCGCACCATTAAGATTTATTTCAATCTTACTCCTGGGTCCCACTGCCATGAAAGCAGATCCAGGGCAGTGGAAGTCAATCAAATCTGTAAGCTTACATTTTAACAATTAGTTCAATTAATTAACATATTATGTAGAAGAACATGAAAACGCTTGGAGGTAAATTCAACGAGCCTTGCTTTCAGAGCATCAAGAAATTTGGTAATTAATTTACTTTGTATATACTAGTCATAGTGCTTTGCATATTCATTAGCATGGTCACCCTATCTTTTTGCTTCCATTTATGCTTCCAAGATTTGGGCCAAGCACTTCCACTTCATTGGTCCATGCTATAGTTTGCTACTGCTTTCTGTAGGGTGGCTGACCAGGAGGCTTCACTTTCTGCCTGTCATCAGGCAAATTGGAAGTGTTTACAAGATGCTAACCAACCTGATTGGCTTCTCTAAAAATGCACCTTCCAAGGTCAAAAGATCTTTGGGAAATAAATCTTGGATTTGAACCTGAAGCTTCTGGCCCAGAGTAGGGATACTTCGACTGCAAAACAAGATCTTCCCATGTTCATACTAACAGGTCAAAAAGTAGTATTGCAATTTTTAAAAAATTGTTGTTGATTATTAACAACACCCTTGATGGTGTTTCTGTTCCTATATTTTACCATGCACATACCTATGTAAAATTAAGAAAATATAAAGCTTACTTTGTGTAAACTCAAATCAAGACAATCATTCATTAACCATACAAAAAACTGAGATTAAATTTATGAGACTCAAAGAAAGAAACCAAAACCCATAATACATAACTAAAATTTAAAAAAATGAAAAGCCATAGAGTTCTGGACAAAGGAGTTTTCACAAATTGGGTGTAGCACTGAAGTCTGATGAATGTTAGTCTGTCTCTTATATCAGAACATTTATGTAAACACTTTGAAATTTCTATCATACTTAATTAAATTTGGGTAAAATGCCTCATTGAAAGCAATGAATTTCAAATGGCTTGTAGTCATTCTAAAGGAATCAGTTATAATGAATGACAGTTTAAGACTAAATTGAGCTCCAACCTCTTCAAGATTGCTGACTTTATTCTGACACAATATCGCAACCTGCTGAGATATACACAAGAAAAATAACCTCGGTTATATCTTAGGAAAGTGATACCCTATAATTCAGAAAAGCTCGTTAGATAGGCAAATTACTATTAGCTGTTCTCATTTAAAAATACCTCAAGTGCCTTTTTCATTTTCATGCAAGATTCTTTTTGCTGTCTTGTAAGAACCTATATTGAAACAGTGCGGCGTAATTTCTCCCATTGTCCAACAGATGATCAACAGAAAAGTTGGAGAACTTTATAAATAACATTTATGCTATTTCACCAAGGTTTTTGCCGAGTTTCATGAAAGCTACAGTAGGGAATAGGAAAAAAAACTTACAGCCTCAATTCTACTGTATGCTTTCGCATTCGAAAATTCTCAATAATGTAGGTGTTGAAAAGACTCCTTGGAATATAATGGGATTTTATAACTAGACTAGCAGTTGAAAAAAAAAAGTTGTATTTCTATACAGCTTTATACAAATATGAGAATTCCAGTGTTTTATAGTCAATGAAGCACTTCTGCAGTGTAATCACGACAGAAGGTAAAGGTGTGGAAATTTGCACCCGGCAATCCCTACCAACACCAATTAGATAATGGCCAGGTAATGTATTTTAACAATGTTGTTTCAGAGATAAGCGTTGACCTGGATATTGGGGAGAATTCTCTGCTCTTTTTGAATATTGCAACTGGATTTTGTATATCTACTTTAGGTTGGTTTAATTTCTCATTTCAAAGAATGCATCAATGCACTCTCTTGCTACAGCACTGAATTTGCAGCATAGATTATGTGTTCAAGTGCCTGCATTGGGATTTGAACCCACACCTTCTAAATCAGAGGAAAGAGTGTCACCACTGGCATCTGAGGCTGACTGTTACTGAGTTTAATGTACCATTAAACAAGATTATCATATCAAAATATTGAACTAGCATGATAGCTACACTCTTCCAGCAAAGTATAAATTAAAATACAAGAAAATAATGTTCTGCAACTTTACACATTTAATGAACATGATTTGGTAGCAGTATTGGAGTTAATGGAGGCTATTCACCTCCAACTGCATCTTCTGCAGCTACATTCGTGTCTGTTAGACCACAAATAAGAGGTGTTCCACATTTCAGGCAATAATTTTATTATGTTTTGGCCTGTATATTATCTGTAGGATTTATGTAAAGTCAATTCACCTTGAAGTCTTCTTGGGATGTAGAAAAGAAAGATGTGCATAGGAACAATGGAATTAGGAGTGGGAGTAGGCAATTCAGCCCTTCGAGCCTGTTCGACCAGGCTGATCTTATCCTGGTTTCAACTCCACTTCCCTGCCTGCTCCCCATAGACCTTTATCCCACTTTTCATCAGAAAAATATCTCTTTCTTTCCTGAATCTGATGATTGATTCTGTCTCTACTGCACTCTGAGGCAGAATTCCACAGATTCACAACCCTCTGAGAGTAGTTTCTCCTCAACTCATTTTGAATCCAGCTCCTCTCACTCCATACCTCACACCTCTTGTTCTAGTCTGTCCCACAAGCAGGAACATCTGTTCAAAGTGCACCTTATCAATCCCCTTTAGCATTTTACAAACCTCAATCAGATCCCCCCATATTCTTCTGAACTCCAGCAAGTACAAGCCCAAGCTATTCAACTGCTCCTTGTACGACAGCCCTTTCATCCCTGGAATCAACCTGGTGGACCTCCTCTGAACTGCTTCCAGTGCAACCACATCCTTCCCCACATACAAAGCTCAAAACTGGACAAATATTCCAGATGTGGTCTTACCAAAGCCTTATATAATTGTAACCACACTTCTTTACGTTTATAATTCAGTCTTTTTGCAATAGATGCCGGGATTTCTTTATTCATTCATGGGATGAGGGTGTCGTTGGTAGGGAGCATTTATTGCCCATCCCTAATTGCCCAGAGGGCTGTTAAGAGTCAATCACATTGCTGTGGCTCTGGAGTCACATGTAGTCCAGACCAAGGAAGGATGGCAGTTTCCTTCCTGAAGGGACATTAGTGAACCAGACGGTTCCAACAATTGGCAATGGATTCACAGTCATCAATAGATTCTTAATTGCAGATATTTGTTGAATTCAAATTCCACCATCTGCCATGGCGGGTTTCGGACCCAGGTCCCCAGAAAGTTATCTGGGTGTCTGTATTAACAGTCCAGCGATAATACCACTAGGCCATCATCTCTTCTTTCTTATTATATGCTATAACATATCTGCATCACAACCTTCTGCAATTCATGCACAGTGTCGCCTCTGTGCTGATATACTTTGAATCTGTTTCCATTTAAATATTAATTTGCCCCTGTATTTTTCCAGCCAAAATGGACAACCTCACACTTATCCACATTAAAGTCCATCTGCCAGATTCTGGCCCACTTTCCAAGCATGTCAATATCCATCTGTAAATGCTTTATCTCCTCATTGCTGTCTGCTTTCCCACCTATTTCAGTATCATCTACAAACTTTGCTATGTTACACCGTGTCCCTGCTTGCAGATCTTTATATACATTGTAAATAGTTGAAGTCCAAGAACTGAACCCTGCAGCACCCATTAGTTACAGTTCTTATAATTATGCTCTTATAATTATTTGCCTTTACTTTCATTTGTTTACAAAACATGAGAATGACTGCATCCCCTAGATCTTCTACAGTAAAATTTTTTGATCAAACCAGGTGGAAGCATCGCCAAAGAAATGTTTTGGTCCAACTGCGCCTCCCATTGGCATTCCATTGCAGATATTCCTAATTTAGCACTTCACTGCTCATTTTAACTAGCATAATTGATAGAAATAGAAGCAAGAGTAGACTAAACAACTTCCTGAGCCTGCTTCACCATTCAGCTGGTCTTCTGCTTTAACTCTATTTACCCACATGCTTCCCATATTCATTGATTCTGTGAGACCAAGAATCTGTATACCCCAATCTTAAATATTGCCAACAAAGGGATAGAGAATTCTAAAGACTTCCAATTCTGTGCAAGGACATTTCTCTTCATCTTACACATAAATGATCAGCCCCTTATCCAGTAACTGCCTAACGAGGGCAGATAAGCTCTCAATTTTTACCTGTCAAGCTCCGAGGTTGTTGTATGGCTTTGTGCACTTTGGGAAGAGTAGATGAAGGCTTTCTGTCAAGTGTGTCAAACCTATTACAAATACAGCTTTTCACAGTTTCAATGAAAAACCGTTAACCTGAACCACAAGGGCCAGTAAGACTGCAGAAGGGTCCTGACCCAAAACGTTAACTTTCCTGCTCCTCTGATGCTGCCTGGCCTGCTGTGTTCCTCCAGCCCCACACTGTGTTAACCTGAACCACAAACTCTATTTCTCTTTCTGGATATGTTGCTGGACCTGCTGAGTATTTCCAGCATATCGTTTTAATTTTCTCTCAATTAGTTGTGCTCAATCTTATCCATAATGTCTTTGGTACAGACAGAAATTGAAGATCAACATAGCCAAATGCAGGCAGGCAGGAACAGGGTCAGCGTGATTCAAGAAAGGAAGGAGTGAGAAAACAGAAAAGTGCCGAGCTTAAATCTGATCTGTTGGTTGTGAAATCTCTTAGCCCCATCTATCACTTGCTATTTATGCTGTTTAGTGTGCAAGTAGTCCTATGTTCAGGAGACCAAATGAACTGGAGGATTTTAACTAAATTGGGAGGGGTTTGGAAATTAAGACCAAATATCAGAGAGCAATACCAGAGTGTATAAATACTGAGAGAAACAGTTAGCACTAGAATAGAGAATACCAGGTTAATATATGGAGTCAGAATAAGGGAGAAATGACAACAGAGTACTATAAATAAGATTGGTGAGTTACAAATACAGATTGCCACGTGAAACTACAACATTGTCGCTATAAAAGACCTGGCTAAAAGAAGAACAAACATGCATATTAAATATTCCTGGATGCAAGGTATTCAGGAAAGGAAGAAAAGGAGGACAGGTGATGGCATTGGTTAAGGAGAGTACTATGATGCTAGAGAAAGACAATACAGAATCAATTTGTCGAGAGGTAAGGAACAAAAATGGTGCAATTACATTGCTTTGTGTAGTCTATAAAACACCACTTGGTATGGAGGAAGTAAAGGAAGAAATCTGCAAGGAAGCTACAGAGAGGTGCAAACATTACAGAGCAGTCACAATGGGGAACTTTCATTACCGGAATATGGACTGGGTGGGAAGGGCTTCAGTCAAACATTGGCTGGAAAAACTGTAGCTGAACAATGGGCTACTTTCAAAGAAGAGATGGTTCAGGTACAGCAAAGGTATATTCCCTCAAAAAGGAAAGGACAAGCAAACAAATTTAGTGTTCCCTGGATGAAAAATGAAAAATAATTTAAGAAAAAGAAGGAAAAGTGCAGTTATGACAGGTCTGAGGAAGGACCTCTCGACTCAAAATGTTAACTCTGATTTCTCTCCAAAGATGCTGCCAGACCTGTTGAGCTTTTCCAGCAATTTCTGTTTGTGTTTCTGATTTACAACATCCGCAGCTCTTCTGTTTTTTTTTCAGTTATGATAGGTGTCTGGTAGAAAATATTATTGAGAACCAGACTGAATACAGAAGCTCTAGAATGAAGGTAAAAAAAATGCAAAGAAAGAAGCAAAAAGATTTATAAAGAGAGACTGGAAGCTAATATAAAAGAGAATCCCAAGGTCTTCCAAAAGTATATAAATAGTAAAAGGGTAATAAAAAGGAGTAGGGTCAATTAGGGACCAAAAAGTGGGTTTATACATGGAAGCAGGTGGCATGGTTCATGTATTAAATCAATATTTTGTAGCTATCTTTACCAAGGAGGTGAATGCTACCTAAGCCATGGTGACAGGAGAGACAATTCAGTAACTAGAAGGGTTTTAGAATTGATAAGGTAGAAGCGTTAGACAGACTGTCAATACTTAAAGTTCACAAGGCATTGGGATTGGATGTGTTAGTGAAGAAAGTCAGAGCCAAATTTGTGGAGGCACTGTCCATAATTGTTCAGTCTCCCTTAGACTCAAAGTTAGTACCAGAAGACTTGAAAATTGAAAATATTACAGCCTTGTTCAAAAAATGATGTAAGGATAAGCCCAGCAATTACAGACCAATCAGTTTAAATTTAGCAGTGGGGCAACTCTCATGAACAATGATTTGGGATAGAATTAACAGTCACATAGACAGGAAAATCACAGTTTAACTAACTTGGAGTTTTTTTGAACAGTTAACAGGGTATTGCTGCTGATGTGGCGTATCTGAACTTCCAAAAGCTGCTTTGTACCAGAAAACACAATTGTGAGCAAAGCTAGACCTTATGAAATAAAAGGGAAAGTAGAACGTGGATACAAAATTGGTTGAATAATAAGAAACAGAGAATTTTGTTTAATGGATATTTTTAGGTGTGGAGAAAAGTTTTTAGTGGAGATCCCCACAGGTCGGTACTGGAAATTTTCTCTTCCCATTATATATTAGTGATCCTAATTATTAATGATCAATTAATGATTGCTGTATAGTGGAAAATTCCAAAGTCTGCAAATGATCTAAAACTTGTAAGTATTGAGGTGGATAGTATAGAACTTCAAAAGGACACTGACTAGTGGTGTGAGCAGATAGGTAAGTGGCTGATGAATTTCAAGGCAGAGGAGTATGAGGTGATATATTTTGGTAGCAAGAACATGAAGAGGCAGTATAAAAGGATATTTTCTAAATGGTGTGCAAAAGCAAGGTGACCTTGGTATATATGTACTTAAATGATTAGAAGTGACAGAACAGGTTGAGTGGGCATAATAAAGCATATGCTAAGCTTTTATTAATAGGGACAAGATCGAGGAGGTTATGTTGGAACTTGTATAAGACATTTCTTAGACCTTAGCTGGAGTTTGTGAATAGTTTGAGGCAACACACTTCAAGAAGAATGCAAATGCATTGGAGAGACACAGAAGAGGATCACAAGAATGGTTCAGGAATGAGAAACTTTAGTTGTAAAGTCAGATAGGTTAGAACTGCTTTCCCTGGAGAGGTGAAGGTTACGAGGAGAACTGCAAAAAGTTTCCTAAATCATGAGGGATTTGGAAAGAGATCTGATGGAGGCAGGTTGAATAAAGATATTCAAGAGGGCATTAGATGATTACTTGAATAGAAACAACATGCAGGATTACACGGAAAAGGCTAGAGACCGCATTTGGAATATTGTGGACAGTTTTTGGGCCCTATATCTAAGGAAGGATATGCTGGTGTTGGAGGGATCCAGATCAGGTTTACAACAGTGATCCCAGTCGTCTTGGGCTTGCTACGCTGTGGTTGGTTCTCTTTCCGAGCTGGTTCATTAATTCGCAGACGTTTTATTACCCTGCTGGGTAACATCATCAGTGCGGCCTCCAATGAAGCGCTGTTGTGTTTTCCCGCCTGGTATTTAAACTCTGGAGTCCGTTGGAGTTGATTACCTCATTTCCGGTATATATACACCACTGCAAAGAAATGAGGTAATCAACTCCAAATGTCAGGCGGGAAAACACAACAGCGCTTCATTGGAGGCTGCACTGATGATGTTACCCATCAGGGTAATGAAACGTCTGTGAACTAATGAACCAGCTCAGCAAGCGAACTAACCACAGCTTCCACAACCTGAGCTAAAATTCAAGTCAAGAACCTTGGGCTTGCTATATTAGGAGAGGTTAATGACTCTGGGCCTGTACTCAGTGGAGTTTAGAAAGATGGGGTGGGGAGTGTGTGGTCTCATTGAGACTTACAGAATAATGAAAGGCCTGGATGAAGTGGATGTGAAGAAGATGTTTCCACTAATAGGAGAGATTTGAATACAAGGGCACAGCCTCAGAGTGAAGGGATAACCTTTTAGAACTGAGATGAGGAGGAATTTCTTTAGCCAGAGGGTGACGATTCGGTGGACCTCACTGCCGCAGAAGGCCCTGGAGGCCAAGTCATTGAGTGTATTTAAGACATATATAGATGGGTTCTTGGTTAGTAAGGGGATCATGGATTATAGGGAGAAAGCAGGAGAATGGGACTGAGAAACATATCAGCCATGATAGAATGGTGGAGCAGATTAAATGGGCTGAATGGTCTAATTCTGCCCCTATATCTTATGGACTTATGATCTTCTGTCAGCAAAGGCACACAGATGCATCAAACAGCTCTGTTTACCAAAACTGGTAGCTTTTAGCTTCTTTTATTGAAATAATGAGACATAGACTGGCTCTATCTAGAAATCCGTAAATGGCTTATCCACTGTTTTGCACTTCTAACTCAGACTTTGAAAATAAACTTAAGTTCATTTTTAATTGCAATTAAGTCCGACTTTAATTTTCATGCTAACTCTATTGACTGAACTCTGGTTTCAAATCACTAAGGAGGAAATCCTACCCCTTCAGAAAAATCTTGGCAATTGGATTTGGCATAACCGTTCTATTTCTCATCAAGTACAATAAAAGTTCATTGTGATATTTTATTATCTGAACCCAACACAACTGTCTTGGTCTGAGGAATCAAAATCCTGCCAGAAGACCCCAAAACTGGTAAAACTTCAATTTCCAAATTAAATGTTATATTCCTGAAACTGAAATTTACATTCTAAGCACATGAATTATGAACTTTACTACTGCAACAGTATTATTCCAAAGTATGATACGGACTTTTCCCCTTTATAAGTCCCTGGAAATCAGTAAACTTTTATAGGAACCTCACAGAACCTTACAGACCCTTCTGAGGAAGGGTCACCATACCCAAAACATTAAATCTGTTTTCTCCTTCATAGATGCTGCCAGACCTGCTGAGCTTTTCCAGCAACTTTGTTTTTACACCCTTATTGATGTTTAAACTGACAATGGAAACATTTAGAGTCATACAGCATATAATCAGGCCCTTCAGCACACCACTGCCATGCCTACCAACAAATGCCAAGCCACTCTTAATCCCAGTTACCTGCACTTAGTTCATAGCTTACAATGCCCTGGCATTTTAAGTGCTCATCCAAATGTTTCTTAAATGTTGCGAGAGTGCCTGCATCCACCACTCTCCCAAGCAACATGTTCCATATTTCTACCACCCTCCGGGTGAAATATTTTTTCCTCAGATTTCCTCTAAACCACTTATCCCTCATCTTAAACTAATGCCTTCTAGTCTCTGCCATGGGGAAATGATTCTGATGATTTACCCTGTCTATGCCTCTCATAACTTTATGTACTTCAATCTTGAGACATTTCTTCAATCACTCCTTCCAAAATCAATAAGATTCACCCTTATCAAGAGGGTTTTCTTTTCAGAAATGGGAGCTAGATCAGGTAGACAGTTTGTTCTTAGGAGGCTTTCCTGCAATGCAGCCTGTCCTTAGCAGGCTTTCCTCCAATAGGCCACATAAAGCAAGAACCTCTCCAAACTAGTCACTGGTCATTAAAAAGAAAAGCCTCAGTTGGGGTCTACACCAAAGTATACAGTTATAACCAGCCATGTGATTTACAGAAAGCTTTGTTAAAAATGAAATTCCAATGTCAACAGTGAACTTGCGATGACCTCCTTCTAAAAAAAAATCATTCCAGGCATTTCCACCAATCCTGCAATAAATCAGTTTACCACAATCCTTCAAAACTTAATTCCTCCAAGCAGTGTTGAATATAAAGTGTCTTTGTAACAGTGTAATGCATCTGCCCACATCTCACCTTCATCTCATCCCACAATTTCTTCTGGTTTATACACTGTATATGATGTAAATATGCACTATTTATTTTCTTATCCTCCTGCCTCCTCTCACCACAGCACCTCCACCCTTTTATGTTTGAAGATACCCAACAACTTACACCTTGGCCAGGTAATGGTATGACAGTGAGGGACTGATGGTAAATAATCACCATCACACTCACTCACTCTCTCATAGTAACAAGCATCAGCTCAGATATTGACATTATGTGCAATGTAGAAGCTGGCAGACAGGAGCAACCTGCAAGTGGTGAGGTGTCGGGGAGGGAGATATCTGGGTGTGGAGGTTGCATATGATGACATATCTTGGACAGCCATGCTGTAACCATTGAGGTGGCACTGTGTAGGAGCTCTGGACAGGCACCTGCAAAGGCACTGAGGTGATACAAAAGGTGTGTTTGGATGAGTTCTTTGTAAAACAAGATCAGGAAAGATATGCATATCAAAAGCAATTGTTAATTAATGACATATTAACATGCAAATATGTATTAATTATCTCCCAGCTGTTTCCAATATCCTTACTTAGCTATTCAAACATTTAATTCATTGTGAAAGTGTACTCTCTATTTGCAAATATACAAAGCAATGGAAAACAAGAGCATCACAGCACAGTAAATTAGCATGCTTACACTTATTTTTTTCCTTTGGACAATTAAAATATAAACCTTAAATATTAAATTACAGGGTCGCATTAATACCATTTTAATTCATTTATTGTTTTGAACACAATATTATTGATAAACAAATGTGCATTTACGAATCTGTCTATGTTTACTGAATTTTCTTTCCATCCTCTTTACACTACTGGGTAGACCTCCCAGCACTAAGGCGCTGGAAATGACAACAGTACACTCTGATGACCCTGCAAAGCTGTCCCGACCAACATCCGGTTGCTTGTGCCAAAATTTGGAGAGCTGTGGAACAGACTTATTAAACACCAACCTGAAATAGTAATGTAGGCAAAGTCCCAACTCCACAACCAGCAGATATATCCTGTCTGACCAGCAGGACAGAACCACCAGAGCTGGCAGCACAGTGCTCTGCAGTTTGGAAGAAGTTGCCATTAGAGTCCTCATCATTGAATCCAGACTCCACAAAGTTTCGTGGCATCAGATCAACCATGGGCAAGGAAACCTCCTGCTGTTTACTGCCTACCGCTGTGCTTCAGTAGATGAATTGGTACTCTTCCAAGCTGAACTCCACTTGAATGTATCAAGGATTAAGAACACATGGAACACACCCTGGAGAGGGATTTCAATGTCCGTTACCAAGATTGTAGTGTCATTTCTGACCAAACCCTAAAGGTCAAAGCTGCTAGACTGGACCTATGTCAGGTGGTGAGAGAATCAACAAGATGGGGAAACCTGACCATCTGCTCTCAAAACTACCTGTTTGGTTACTACAGAGACAAAGTCCTGCATTCACATAAGGGATACCATCCATTGCATTCTCCAGTGCTAAATGGATCTATCAACTGAAAACTTGGCAGTCATGAGTTGCTGTGAGCCATCAGCAACTTCAGAATAGTATTCAACCACAATGTGCAATCTCATAGCCTGGCTTATCCTTCTCACCATCATTCCCATCAAACCACAGGAATAAGGGGTGCAGAAGCAGCATTAGGTAAATCTAAAAATAAGGTATCAACCTGGTGAAGCTATAAAGACAGTTGCTGCTAAACAATGAAAGCAGCATGCAAGACACAAAGCTCTTAGGGTGCTTTGTCAATGGCCTTCTCTCCATTATAAGGTCAAAAGTGGAACTGTTTTGCAGATAGTTACACAATGTTCAGTACCATTTGTAACTCTTCAGAAACTGAGCACTCTTCAGAAACCTTAGCAATATTCAGGATCAGGCTGAAAAGTATTAAGTAACATTCCTGGCATACAAGTTTTTTTTAATCCATTCACAGAATAAGGGTGTTGCTGACTAGGCCAGCATTTACTGACAATCCCTAATTGCCCAGAGGCAATTAAGATTGCTGTGGGTTTGGAGTCACATGTAGGCCAGACCAGGTAAGGATGGCAGTTTCCTTCCCTAAAGGACATCAGTGAACCAGATGGATTTTTCCAACAAACAACAGTGGATGCATGGTCATCATTACACTTTAACCCCAGATTTTTGTTGAATTTAAATTCTACCATCTGCTGGAATTTCAACCCTGGTCTCTAAAGCATTACCTGGGACTCTGGATTAACAGTCCAGTGATAATACCAGTAGGTCTACGCCTCCCATTATGATAGCAATGACCATCTTCAACAAGAGAAAATCTAACCATCTTGACATTTAATGGTACTTCCATCACTGAATCTCCCACCATCAACAACCTGAAGTTACCAGAAACTTAAAAGAACCAACCATATAAATTCTATAAGCGATCAGATGCTGGGAACTCTGTGGTGAAAAACTCTCCTCCTGACTCCCCAAAGCCTGTCAAACAAGGCAAAGTCATGGGTATGATGGAATTCTCTCAGTTTGCCTGGATGGTGCAGCTCCAATAACACTCAAGAAATTCAACACCAACAAAGACATATCGTCCCGCACCACAAATGCACGGTGATAGCAATATCTACCACATACGTACCCAATATGTACTGCATCAATCCATCAGGCTTCCTTCCACAGCAGTTTTCAAATCCAATACCTTAGAAAGGCAACAGCAGCACACACATGGAAACACTGCCACTACAAGTTGCCATCCAAGCTACACATCATCCTGACTGGGAACTATATAGCAGTTCCTTCACTATAATCAGATCAAAGTCCTTAACACCACATGGACTGCAATGGCTCGAGGCAGCTCACCACCACCTTCTCAAGAGTAATTAGGGATAGACAATAAATGATGGTCCAGCCAGCAAAATCCACATACTAGTAAGTATAATTTTAAAAAAACTGATCAATGTGTGCTTTAAAACAACTTAGTTCAATTGCAGAGTTGGACACAATTATAGTAAAAAATGTCTTTCCACTTTGCTTGAAACTGCATTCCGAGTGAAGGTGCTGCAAGGCTAGATATATAAAATAATGCCTAAATCACGTTCGTGAGGTGTTTGCACAGATTTTGTTTTCCAGAAACTTACAGAATTTACAAATGCTTAAAATCTGTTAAAAAAAACCAGAAGAAAGACTGAAATAATTTTTTCTTCAGGTTCATTTTCAAATATTCACACCAGCACTGCTGAACTCTGCAGTTGCTGGCAAACTTTATACTTGGTTTTCAAAATCCATCAGAAAGTGATCAGACAATTTAAAGAACACAGGTCCAGGTGAAAGGAGTTTTCCAATGTTCTTTTATTCACTGAAGGTAAAACACTTAATATTCAGTCATTATGGATCATTTGAGCTCCTGAAAGATCACAGTAATGTGGCTTCATCGCCATCTGCAGTTCTTTTTATTCATCAGTGATCATCACTTTCTAATGTTCCCATCTCTGAGTAAAAGCCATGTATTAACTAAGTAACACAAATAAATGCAAAATTGTTTGTCAAGCTATGTTTACATTTCTTTTGGTTATGGAGTTGAACATCCGCAAGTTCTCAACTGAGTGCAATACTGTGAAGGAAGCTCCCATCCCTCACTGAAAGTATTTGCCACATGCTGACCAATAACAATTTTGCCAGAATTTTCAGGGAAAGCCAAAGGAAGATATATAGTACCCGTTTTTGGGCATAATGAGGTCTCTCATGCAACCAAAATAGAATCAGCAATGCACATTTGCTTTCAAACAGAAAGTCACCCATCAACATATTTGCGAATGGGGCTAACATCCCAGGAGCAAGAGTGAGATGATCATGACACTTGTATGCAAGCTGATTTGATGACAATGCTGCCATCTTAGAGGTCCACACTCCAATCCTTTTTTTACGCTCACTCAAAAGAACACTATGGTAAGCAGCATGTAGGATTCCCCAATAACGTAAATTGAAATGATCAAGTCATCAAATGACCTACAAGTCAGTTGCCAATCTTTTACTTCTGACCGTTACTGTAATTCTACAAATCTGGGGGGTGTTCAAAATTGTTTACAGTTTCAATAATGTGGCTGGGAACTGCATGGCAACAACTGATTTAAAGGGTGGCTCAGTGGTTAGCACTGCTACCTCACAGCGCCAGGGACCCCGGGCTCAATTCCACCCTCAGGCGACTATCTGTGTCGAGTTTGCACATTCTCCCCATGTCTGCGTGGGTTTCCTCTGGGGGCTCTGGTTTCTTCCCACAATCCAGAGATGTGCAGGCTAGGTGGATTGGCCATGCTAAATTGCCTGTAGTGTTCAGGTGTAGATTGTGTTCGATTTGTAGACTGTGGGGATAGGTCTGGGTGGGATGCTCTGTGTGTCGGTGTGGACTTGTTGGGCCGAAGGGCCTGTTTCCACACTGTAGGGATTCTATGATATGATTCTACGATGACTTCTGCATGAACCAATTGCTCCAAACAGACAGTGTGCCCATAAGCTTTGCTTCCTGGCGATAAGTTTGTCTGAGAGAACGAAGAAAGCCCATGCAGAACAAGACAAGCTGCAAGAAGTGGAAGGAAGAGCAGGAGCAGAAAGGCTCTTTACAGCTGTCCACTTTTGCAAAGAGTACCTAAGGAGGAATTGTTCTACCTGAAATTCACTGATGATTGAATGCATTGAATCCCTACAGTGTGGAAACAGGTCATTCGGCCCAACAAGTCCACACTGATTCTCCGAAGAGCATCCCACCCACACCCCTACCTTATCCCTGTAACACTGCTTTTCCCATGGCTAATCCAACCAACTTACACATCCTGGACACTATGAGCAATTTAGCATGGCCAATTCAACTAACCTGCACATCTGCACATGATAGCACCTTATAATGTCATGCTTCACAAGAACTGTTCACAATTTGCCAATTGCTGCAGCCATAACTCCAAACTCACCTCTTGGTGACAACTACATTGCCTCTGGCTGTCTAAGTAACAGCTGCTCTTAAGTGCATACAGATCTGACTTCTTTTAAGAGGTAGTAAGAACTGCCGATGCTGGGGTCACAGATAACACAGTGTGGAGCTGGAGGAAGACAGCAGGCCAGACAGCATCAGAGGAGCAGGAAAGCTGCCGTTTTGGGTTGGGACCCTTCTTCAGAAATAGGGGTGCAGGTGCATAGTTCCTTGAAAGTGGCAGGTAGACAGGGTGGGTGAAAAAGGCGTTTGATTGGTCAGTGTATTGAGTAGGAGTGGGATGTCATGTTGCGGCTGTAGAGGTCATTGGTCAGGCCACTTTTAGAATACTGCATTCAATTCTGGTCTCCCAGCTGTAGAGAAGATGTTGGTAAACTTGAAAGGATTCAGAAAAGATTTACAAGGCTGTTGCTGAAATTGGAGTGTTTGAGCTACAGGGGCAGGCTGGGGCTATTTTTCCTGAAGTGAGGAGGCTGAGGGGTGACCTTATAGAGGTTTATAAAATCATATGCAGCATGGATAGGGTGAATATCCAAGGTCTTTTTCCCAGGGTAGGGGAGTCCAAAGCTATAGGGCATAGGTTTACAGTGAGAAGGGAAAGATTTAAAGGGGATCTGAGGGCAACGTTTTCACACAGAGGGTGGTGCATGTATGGAATGAGCTGCCAGAGAAAGTGGCGGTGGTGGGTACAATTAGAACAATCTAAAGGCATCTGGATGGGTACATGAATAGGAAGGGTTAAAGAGGGAAATGGGCCAAATGCTAGCAAATGGGACTTATCAGTTCAGTATATCCGGTCAACATGGACGAGTTAGACTGAATGGTCTGTTTCCGTGCTGTATAACTCTACGTTGCTTATTTCTCCAGCAGTAGCTTTCATTGTGCAATTGGATAACTGCAAAAGGAATGTAAGTGAGGCTCTCTATGACATGAGTGACGACTTCATCACCTTCCTGCTTCCAGAGAGAAACAGAGGGAGAAAGTAAAGATGTTTGCAAAGGCAGTAACTTTTCCAATGTTTCCAAACTTTTCATTGACAATAACCACATGGATATTACTTCCAATCACGTAATGTCAACTCTACAGCGTACTTAAGAGGGATTTCTGTCCTTCCCTGCATAGCAAATGTGTGATCACTGGTAGCACAAGTCAGTGCTAGGTGTTCTAGTAGCAATTATAACTGCAGCAACCCTCTGTGTCAGCTATATTTCAATGCAGCAAGTATAAAGTGATCTGCTGGTAACGTCTTATTTTTTCCTGCAGAAAGCCATGCTGTAGTAACAACGTGATCAGAATCTGGACTAATTTGGAAGAGCCCTGCAGTTTATGGCTGAACAGATCTTGGGATTTGTTGTGGTATGATGTGTGTTGCAGAACATTGCCATCATGATGGCACCACCGTTGTCATCAAAAGCAAGAAGCAGAGAAGCATGAGGAGGTGGAGGAAGAGGAAAGGAGGCTGCAACAGGCCTTTCTATCGGAGATCTAACTGAACAATAATAAATGAACAATACAAGTACCCTAAATTCCAATCACGTTTCAACAAGTCTACATTTCTTATATTCCCTCTGTTTCAGACCATCACCTTGGCCTCTTACCCCAATGTAAATGCAAAAGTGAATGTAAAATACACATTCCAATCCAGATTTAAAAATCATAACATCGTCCACATAAAAATAAAGAAACCCTTATGCATCCAATTAATGCCTCATTGTCTATCTAGACAATCTGTTTGCAGTCCTAGGACTCCTCCTGAAATAACTCCACAAAGGTCAGTATCCATCACCAAGTCACCCTTTATTTAAGCATGGAGAGTCCTTGACACTGATCCAGCTCCCTCAGAGCCAGCATTCAGAATGAACAGAACCTCTGATACTCCTGTTCTTATCTGTCAGCCAGGGCTCCCTGATTGGACTAGATCAACAGCCTAATTAATGAACTCATTCTGTGACATCCACCTGGCTTACCTGGTTACAATCACTAGACCCATGAGGTGTTTTTATAGCACTTTAGCACATCTGATAGAAGGCTGTAGATGGCCTTTGCCTTAATCAAACTGCAATAAGTTGGTCTGAGTGGCAGCAATCTGAACCAACTGGCGGATAAACAAACAAAAATGGCAATGGATCAAGTGGCAGGGATACAGAACAAACATTATCTCCTGGAGAAGTGACAGCAGATTCATAGTCCATGGAGCCACTGCTCTGGGACAGCACCTAAACAATCTTTGTAGGGGAGCTATGATTTCCTGAAAACCCCTTTGAATAGTGGTTTTTAGAGCCATGCCATCAACCTGAGACCGCATGATAGCCACGATAGCACTAAAGACATTGCATCGCTGCTGCTAGTATTCCATTCAAAACTGAGACATCAACCATGAGATGGAGTATCATAGTTGGTTGTGCAGGTGTGCTACTGGAACTAGTCATACATTCCACATTGTTAAGAATGGCCTCCAGGTTCTGTACAAATACCTGTGCCAAGATGGTGACATACTCCTTCATGCTCTTTAACGTTGAATATAGGCTTTCTGGAAAACCCAATGCACCATGCATTTGAGTATGTATGCCTCAGCCTTCCTCTGTAACTTGGTCCATCAAAGAATCATCTCAGAAATAGGAGGACAAACCAGATGGCTGGAAAGCTAGTGCAGGAAGGAGCACTTTAGATTTCTAGAATATTGGGACGGGATCTAAAGAAGAGAAGATACAGGTCAGACAGGTTGTGCCTAAATACAGCCAGTTTCAATCTTCTTGTGGGGTGATTTGCTAGTGCTTCTGGGGACGCTTTAAACTAGCTTGGTACGTGTGTGAGAACCAGGAGGTAACATCAGAAAAGAATACCAACACACTAATAATTCTGGAAGAAACAAGGGCAACAGAAGAGGAATTAGTAAGTTACTAGGTGGATTGAGAGTAAAGGGGGAAAGTAATAAAATAAACATTAGGGTTACTGTGCATGTATGTGAATGTGCACAGTATGGCACATAAACCTGATGAATTACGGGTGCAGATTGCGACGTGGAAATATGATGATGTGGCTATAACCGAGACATGCCTTAAAGAAGGGCTGAACTGAGTATCAAATATTTCTGAATACAAAGGTATTCAGCAAAGAATGGACTGGAAGCGGCACTGAATAAGAACAACACTGCAGTGGTGGGGAGATAGATGTTCCAGTGGGATCAAGGATGGAATCTATTTGGCTACAGCCAAGGAACAAGTTCGTTAATGATATTAATGATTTTACCTCAACCTGGCAGAGCATACTCAATGGGCTAAATGGCCTAATTCTGCTCCTATATCTAATGGCCTAACATCCTGTGCTGGTGTTCCATAATTAATCCATATTTGCCTAAATGGCAATTCACTTTGTTCCAACATATTGCAACAATTTGTCAGGGTGCCATTGACAGCCTCTTCCAAATCTGAAATCTCTACCACCCACAAAGGCAGCAGGCGTACGGCAACCCACCTTTTGCAAGTTCTCCTTCAAGTCACAGGCCATCCTGACTTAGAACATATTGGTATTCCTTCATCACCACTGGAACTCCCGAGGCAACAACACTGTAGGTGTTCCTACACCAGATGAAATTCAGTGATTCAACAAACCAGCTCAACACCATTCTGAGGGCAATTACTGACCTCAATAAATGCTGACCTTAGCAGTGACACTCATAGCCCATGAAGAATTTAAAAAACACAGGCTATCCTAACAATTCTCTGTTAGTTCAATGAACTCAATTAAGTGAGGTAAAAACAATTTGCCTTTAATATTTCTCCTGACTTTCATCTCAGTTCAGATTTTTCCAAATATCAATCAACAATGCTTTCAGATTGTTGTTTCTAAAAGCTTCTACCACTGCAATTAAGGTGACTGACTTTTATTTAGTTATTGGGTTATCCCTTTCGCCCTTTATCAGCCGGGGTATAAGATTCACAATCATCCAAGACTCCGATGTCCCCCATTTCCAAAGATGTTTGGAAGACTGTAACCAGAGTCCTTGCTATCTAAAACCTTATTTCCCTGAATGAGGGTGGAAATATCATTCCCCAAGATGATTCCCACTTTGATTGCATAAGACTTCTACTTTGAGGATTGCTGACTATTTAGATAACACTTTACCTATCCTTTTAAGATGACTACTGCCTGATCCTTTACTGCTAGTGACACAAGATTCAAAGTATTCATTTAGTACCTAAGTCATTCCCTCTAGCTCTATAAGAATATCTACTTCTGGCTTACCCAATCCAGACACAAATCTTTCTTTCTTTTCCCCTTTAATATATTTTATATATACTTTTTACGTTTGCTGCTATTCTATCCTTATGCTGTACATTTGTTTTTTATCTCAATTTTGTCATAATTCTGACAAGTAATCATTCAGGTTAAAACATCTCCCATAAAACGGAGAACAACCTTCCTTATAATAAGGCGTATAAGGTACACAGAATAAATGTAAAAGCAAATAATTGTGAATGCCAGAAAACTGAAATAAGAACAAAAAGTGCTAAAAATACCCACCTAGTCTGACAGAATGTTTGGAGGGGAAAACAAGGTTAACATTTCAAGTCAAATACGGTTCTTCTTCAGAACTGAAGAACACAAAATAACTTAATATTTTGCAATTTTATTGGAGAAATTTACAATTTCAGAGAAAAATCATAGAACTGAAGTATACATTCAATGGAATATGTTCATCCATACATTAATCTACTATTGATCTTATAAATTTAATTGATTGAAATTAACTGCCATAGATACCATTAAGATTTTTTGGCTTGTGAAGGATGTCAATGAACAGATGGACCTTGGTATTCAAATACATTGCATGCAAAGTATGTCTGTAAAGCCTTAAAAAATGACAACAGTATTTTGCTTCGTATTACAGGAACACAAAACACAGGACCAAAGTGGTTCATGATAAATTAAAAGATGTAGTATAATGCACATGAAAATTAAAACATATAAAGCATAAAGTGTGAATTCAGCAGAATGTTGAACCATAATATGGAGATGACCAAAAAAAAGATGAGAGTTTTGTTTTAAATTTTGATTAGATTTAGTAGAATGAACAGGATAAGATTATATCATCTGGCTGGAAAGTCAGTGAGTAGAGATCATCATTTTAAAATTGTTATAAAGGAGTGAGCAGAAACATTCCATATTGGTTTTGTCACAAATGTTAGTTGAGGCAGAGATCATTGTACAATTTCTGACAAAAACTAATAGATTTCTGAAGCAAAGAAATATACAAACTTATGGGAGAAAGAATGCAGAGCAGTGGAATTAATTCTGCATTTCTCAAGCAAACAGACATGATGTGCCAAATTGCTGCTTTCTATAGTATAAATATTAATAGCTCATATTTAGGTTTTGAAGTTTGCTTAAAGTTGTGCCTTTTTAAAAAAAATTATATACCAGTTTCAAATAAGAGATGAGTAAACATTAATAGTGTACCATGTTTATGTGGCATCTCAATTTTAATGAAAACAAAGAAAATTCAGGAAAACATTACCGAGAGTATAACTTGAAGCTCTTAATCAACAAAATATGAATAATATTAATAATAATTAATTTCATTTGTATAATCGAATGCTGATGGCCATACAAATTTAACAACAGTTTGTGCAAACAGCAAAAGAAAAACTACTTTAGGATGTGAGGTAGTTTAATGACTGAGCTTAACATTTATTGTAATTTTTCAAGTCTAATGAACTGCAAGTTGAAAATAGTTCAGTAAATGTCAATATCGTACAATCAAGTCGACAGATGGACAGATCTGAACATTGTTGTGCTCTGCCATTTTCCTCCTCTTACCTTCACTGTACAGCCCATTTTAGAGTAATAGCTCCAGGGTACACTTGCTGCACATTGCGTTTGTACATGAAAGGTTTTTAAAACAAAATTTATTATTTGCTAACCAGCATTGATGCTTTGCACACAGGCAATGTTATTATGATTCTGGAAAATTTTTGACCGAGCAGTTTTAAAATTAATTACGATTTAGGTTCTTCAATTTCTAAGCTGCCTTAGGCCTCTCAAGTTCCATAGCCCAAGGACAGTAAATAATTTATCAGCCTTTTAACCAATCTAATTTGTAAATCTCAGAGAATATAGATGTTTGTACAGAATGTAGATTATTGTGATTGATTTTAAATTCCAACTTCTCACCTTCTTTCTACTGTCTCTTGTCCCACAAACTACCAGCACCTTCCAACTGAGCAGACTGCTGCAATGGGAGGGGTTAAAATTGCGAAATCAATTAAACAGCTTAAACTTCCATTATTTTCGGTTGTTATTTGCACACCTCACATCACTGTAGTTTCCCTAGTCTCAGAATCAACTACCTCACTCTCTATATTGATGAAGAATTCTATCATATTATGTCATTCACCCTCATGGGGTCTCTCACAACTACATGACCAATTCTTCCTTTCTCACTGCATAACACCACTCTAAGATGGCCTGTTCTGTAGTTGGTTCCTCAATGTAGTGGTCCAGAAAACTATTTCCTCTTTGCTTTTGTGACCAATTTGATTCATCCAATCTGTCTGTAGTTTAAAGTCACCATAATTACAGATGGAGTCACGGAGTCACAAAGGTGCACAGCATGGAAACAGACGCCTCAGTCTAACTTCTCCACACTGACCAGATATCCTAAATTAATCTAGTCCCTTTTGTCAGCATTTGGCCCATATCCCTCTAAACCCTTCCTATTCATGTACCCACCCAGATGCCTTTTAAATGTTGTAATTGTACCAGCCTCCACCACTTCCTCTAGCGACTCGTTCCACACATGCATAACCCTCTGCCTCTACTCTTCCTACCAAAGTGCATAACCTCTCACTTTCCCACATTGTATTCCATCTGCTTTGCCCAATCTCCTAACCTGTCTAAGTCCTTCTGCAGCCTCTATGCTTCCTCAACATCACCTGCCCCTCTACTTACCTTTGTGACATCTGCAAACTTAGCAACAATGTCCTCAGCTCCTTTGTCCAGATTTTTAATGTATAACATGAATAGTTGGTCGTCCCAACACAGACCACTGCAGTCACTGACACTCTTTCTGAAAAAGACCCTTGATCCCTACTCTCTGCCTTCTGCAGATCCTTGATAGTTGTCAATCTGCTTAGAACTCTTCGTATTTCACTACCAGGTATGCGTTGATGTAAGATTCTGGGCTTTCACTATTATTAATATTCAAATGATCAAAAAGAATTGTTCAATAACTGCTACTACTGAATTAATAGAAAAAAATATTTGAACCAATCAGGTTTAATTACTTTCTTATGCTTGATGGTTGAAACATTTTCCCAGATGATGTCTTTAGAAAAAGTGAAATTTATATTTGGAAATAAAATAACTATCAAAAAGCAATCTTAATAAACCACTGATACTATCAATAATTCCCAGTGTTGAATTTTCTACAGTTCTACATTGGCACAGTGTACAAGAAGTATGGAAAGAGGAATTGGAACTGGATTAAAAAGTGAAATGTTTAACAATCCACCTCAAAACATTGAGCATACCTACTACTGCAATAAAGTACCAAAGGAAGCAAATCCCCGAGCAGAGAAGCATTACAATGTTATATCAGCGCCTTTAAAGAACAGGTGGGAGGAAGGCACGAACACATCGGAACTTGTGAGTGAAAAATGGCAAAACTCAAGAGTGGCTGTTTAACTGCTCGGCAGCCTTTACTGGTCAGACATTTTCTGACATTAAACAGTGATAGGTAAGTCAGATTTCCAGCGATGTGATAGGAAGACCAGCAGTAGGCGGCCTCAGCGGGATAAGAATGGGAGAGTTTTAATTCGTCAACCCGGTCCACAGGCCTTGTATAACCATGAGATAAATCACGGAGATCTAATGCTCCTTTCCTGCATGCATGTCTGATTTCCTGTTAAATGCTATTCCCAGCATCACCACCACAGCTTGGTGGTCTATATCCCACCTCACTAATGTTTTTTGCCCCTTAGTATTTCTCAGTTCTATCCAAACAAATTATACATTGTATGAGCTAATATCTTTCCTTAATATTATATATTATATCCTCTTTAACCAGTAGTGTAACTCCACCACCTTTTCCTTTTTGGCTCTCCTTTGTAAATACTGAATATCCATGTTCAGTTCCCATCCCTGATCATTCTGCAGCCATGTCTCTGTAATCCTAACTATTATCATATCTGTTTACATCTATTTGCGTAATTAATTCATCTACTTTATTTCAAATGCTCCGTTTATTAAGGCACAAAGCCTTAAGGCTTATCTTTTTATTCTGTCCCATTCCCATGAATTTTTTTTAAACTGTGGCCTTGTTTGAATCTGGAATTTGATTCCTTTGCCTCTCACTTCTCTTATTTCTCTCTCTGTCTTTTCTTCTTATCCTTGACTCCCCTTCCTCTGACTCCTTGCATAGCTTCCCACTTCCCTGCCAATTTAGTTTAAACCCTCCCCAACTATTTTAGCAAATACTCCCCCTAGAGCTTCAGTCACCGTCCAGCCCATCAAGTTTGTCCTGGTCCCACCTCCCTCAGAACTGGTCCCAATGCCCCAGTAATTTGAGCCCTCCCCCTCACACCATCTCTTTATCCACATGTTCTTCCAATGTATCCTGCTATTTCTACTCTGACTAGCACGTGGCAATGGTAGTAATCCTGAGATCACTACCTTTGAGGTCCTACTTTTCACCTTGTTTCCTATCTCCCTGTATTCTAATAGGACCTCATCCCTTTTATTATCTATATTGTTGATTTGTGGTTTATAGTTCCTAAGGGCTGTATTTTATAGTAACAAGGGCCCTAAAGAAGTGGATACTACTTGATATTAAGCATCTTCCAGAAGTTTAATTTAAAGGAGTGAATCATGGCAGGAGAGCTCAAAGTCATAGTTTGCTCCTCCTGGTCTGTGTAGAAAGCTGAGCACATTTCCAGTGCCCAGGACCAGCATGTGTGCAGGAAATATGTACCACAGCAACTGGCTGTTCACCCTCCTCCTTCAAAATGTTCTGTAGCCACTCTCAAACAACCTTGATCCTAGCATCAGAAAAGCAACACACCATCCTAGAGTCTCATTTGCTGCTACAGAAACACCTACCTATTTCCCTTATAATTGAATCCCCTATGACTATTGCATTTGCACACTTTTTGTTTGTACAGCAGGGCCAACTGCCACAAATTTGGCTGCTGCCATTTCCCCCCTGAGAGGCCATTCCCCTCAGCAGTATTTAAAGCAGTATACAAAAACAGAAGTTGCTGGAAAAGCTCAGCAGGTCTGGCAGCATCTGTGAAGAAAAAAACCCTCCCTCAGAACTTGAGTTCTAAGAGTCACCAGACCTGAAACATTAACTTTGGTTTTTTTCTTCACAGATGCTACCAGACCTGCTGAGCTTTTCCAGCAACTTCTGTTTTTGTTCCTGATTTACAGTATCTGCAGTTCTTTCATTTTATTGTCAAAGCAGCATTTTCTCAGCAGAATGGTCACAGGAGACTCCTGCACTACCTGCTTAGTTCTCTTACTCTGCCTGGTGGTCACCCATTCTCTTTCAGTCTGGAGTTTTAGCCTATGGTGTAACCACGTTCTGAAAGCGTTATCCACAATTCTGTAAACTTTGTAGATGCTCCTCAGTGTCTGCCATTGTTCATGAACCTTCTTTTCTGCTAAGATCCTTTCTCCAGTCCATTCCAGCCATCTCAGCCCTTATCTCAGTGCAATTACCTTTTCTCAATTTAACACAGTTTCTCCAACCTAATTTTCCTCATTCTCAGCTCTTCGACACACCAGGCAGCCTTCTTCAATAGAAAGCAATGCTATTTGGGCTAAAAAATGCCCCAGCAACTTCCCAGAGACTGATGAACTAAGTATGTGGTTGCCACTGTTTGCTTTTGTGTAGTTTGCCTTGATGATGTACTGGTGTACAGTGAGATTTTAAAAGATCATTTAGAATAACATGTAGCTTTGTCTAAGAAGTTATACTTGGCTCCTTTGTTAATAAACCTTGCCAAAAGTGCATTTTCAAAGGCACAAGCAACATTCCTCGGGAATATTGTAGGGCAAGGACAAGTGCAGCCAAGACAGCAAATCTATAAACATTCATGGAGCTCCCCTCAAAAATAAAACAAAATGGGAAATAATGAGATTTTTGGGGATGTGGTTTTTATTGAAAGTTTATACCAAATTTCAGCATTACAACTGTTCTCCTGATTAACTCGCTCCAAAAGAAAGCAAAGATAATATGTTTAATGGAGCAATAAGCATCCTTTGAGAAGTTGAAAGCCATTTTGATCATGAAACCAGTGTTGATTGCATGAAATTTCACTAAGCTGTTCAAGGTAGCAACTGATGCTGGTGATGGCTTCAGTTCTGTTAAAGGATGATGAGAGGGGCATACAAAAGCCAGCAGAATACTAAATTGACACAAAATACATTCTCTACTGTAGAAAAAGAAATCCTGGGTTTGCTATAGGCTCTTAAACAATTTGGAGGATATGGCCATCTCAGCTATGGTGAAACATTGGTATATGTGGTCTTAACCCCCTAACCTTTGTGGAAAAACAAACTTTCAGGCAATTATGATACTGCCTTAAGTTTTAAAGATGATTAACATTGCAAGGAAAAACAATGTAATCACCAAGGCTTTGCCGACAATATAACCTTTTTGAATAGTTTACTTTGTATTGTGTAGGCAGACTTAATTGTGTAGTTTATACAATTTACACATTAGTGACCTAATGAAATTGTGTCTATAAATGTGTCTGAATGTTTTCCATATTTTATTTCGTCCACACTTTACAATGAAATGCATTTAAAACTTTGCATCATTTTTTCAGGGATAGAGGTATTATGAAGACCCCTTATATTTAATATTGTTTGGAGGACTTAAGTTTAGAAGGATTGTAGAAATGGTTTGTGCACATATCTGTGGTTTAAAAAGAAGGTCACTGAAAGTTCACTGTGGACATTGGAGATTTTTATTTAACAAGGTTTCCTAGAAATCTGCTGCTTTGCTGTAGATACTGTTGCGACTGCTTTTTGAACAAAGATTGGCTTGGAGAGGTTCTTGTTTTATCTGGCTCAGTTGGAGGAAAGCTTGCTAAGAACAAACTGAGATGGAGGAAAGCTGTGAACAAGTTGCCAATTTCTGAAAAGAAAACTCGATACAACAGCTCAGGGTGATACCTAATTCTTTTTTTGAAACAGCAGTTGAAAGAACATCTCAAGATTATATTTCCTGAGGAAACTGTGTCTGTGAGACAATTGTGCATGATTAGTGACTTGATCACATGCTACAACGTAGGAACAACAGACTCGTGAATGTAAGCAGCTTTATCATTTTGTCTTCAGAAATAACCTATTGGTCAAAGTGTTTATTTTCAGAAAACCAATCTCTGAAGAGAAAACTATTTTTTCTTCTCTTTTCCTTAAGGGTGTATGTTTGCATATGGTTTGAGGGTATTTAGAGGAATAAACATTTACAGTTTTATATTACTATGCATGTTCACCAATTATTGCAGCTGAATTGATAAGTTTTTTTTCATGATAAAACTATAATGGTTTTAGAAAGAAACCTAATTGTTTAAAATCTATTTATTCAAAACCTGTTCTGGATAAGGTAATTAATTGGTCACCTTGGTCATTGGAAAAAGTATGTTTATTTTATGTTGAAACCTGTAAGAGTAGTGGGATTAGAGTGATGGTATACATCTCCAATCATAATTGTAACAACCGCTGCCTTCAATTTATTTGCTAATTCACTCAACTTAACCTCAGTTCGAGTTTTCAAATAATCTACTGCTACATCTTCTACAGGCAAATGTACTCAAATACAGGAATGTAAAATTTATATGGTAAATGCAAGAACATTTGCAGCAATGTAATCAGGTGTCCCGAGACGATTATATGACCAAACCTCCATACTTTCAATACTGAGACCCTAGCACCCAGTACAATTATTAAGACACAGTCACAGACGTGCTCATTGTCATAAATGAGCCATAGGAAAATACATCAGTGCAGTGATATTGGCTAGCCATGCCACATTTCTGTTGACAGTAAGTAGAAACAGCGCTGAGCTTCTAGTTATAATATGACTTTGAAAATGAAAACATAAATCCAATAAATGAACTCAATATCCCCTCCCCAACGTCTGTCTTTCCAAATTCAGACGAAGTATTTTTACCAAGATATAATTTACGTGGACAGAATATGCCAATTAAAACCTATGTTCAGCCATCAGAAACAGGAATAAGGCTTCTCACAACCTTCATTAATATGCTACATGCATGCCTAATGGGATTCCTGCCTCAACACAAGAGTGATCATCATAGAAGCGCAGTCCCATGAGAAAAATGCCTGGGCTGCAATTTTATGCACACAAATGAGTATTTCTAGTCACACAATATCCGGGTTCTATCCTTGCCCAATCAGCATCCAGCAAAAAAAGTCACTGTTATGCAATCAAGCCTTATTTGAGTGCAATTTTTAAGCTATATTTTTCTTTAATATAGAAGTAGAAATAAAAGATCCGTGGATGAAAAATGCAAACAATATTGTCATAAACAGGAGAAATGAAAACAGCTTTATATATCAGATAACTATATCTCAGCTCAAATGTGGAAATTTAGCACCGTTGAAACGAGCATTAAGGTAATCTGAAGAACAGATAAACCTAGCGAACTAGCACACACCCCAAGAGGAAAACTGATGCTAAAACAGAAGGGATTATTCCATATTTTCTATTCATGAGACAAGACAAAAACAAAGGTTGACACGGATTCCTGCAATGCATTTTCTGCAGTTCAGAGGATGCTTCTCTACTGTGTACTTTGTCTTTGGCAGTATCTCATCAATAAAGTCTTTCAGCTTTCTCTAATTATATCAGCTTTACTGTAACTGAAAGTGATTGCATGTGCAACATTTAACACAGTAACTTTGAAAACGCCATGTAATAAAACATTATATAATAGCATAGAATAATATGATAATAGTGCACAGTACACACAGACTGAGTTGACTCGAATTGATTCAGAAAGCCCACTACTGTCCTTGACTGGCCCTAATCTTACTCTAGTCATTCTTTTATTCCTGACATACCTGTAGAAAGCTTTAGGGTTTTCCTTGATCCTACCTGCTAAAGACTTCTCATGTCCCCTCCTGGCTCTTCTTAGCTCTCTCTTTAGGTCCTTCCTGGCTAACTTGTAACTTTCAAGTGCCCTAACTGAGTCTTCACGCCTCATCTCTACATAAGCCTCCTTCTTCCTCTTGACAAGAGATTCAACTTCTTTAGTAAACCATGGTTCCCTCACTCGACCACTTCCTCCCTGCCTGACAGGTACATACTTATCAAGGACACGCAGTAGCTGTTCCTTGAACAAGCTCCACATTTCAATTGTGCCCAGCCCCTGCAGTTTCCTTCTCCATCCTATGCATCCTGAATCTTGCCTAATCGCCTCATAATCGCCTTTCCCCCAGCTATAACTCTTGCCCTGCGGTATATACCTATCCCTTTCCATCGCTAAAGTAAACGTAACCGAATTGTGGTCACTATCACCAAAGTGCTCACCTACCTCCAAATCTAACACCTGGCCTGGTTCATTACCCAGTACCAAATCCAATGTGGCCTTGCCTCTTGTTGGCCTATCTATACAAATTTCACTTGCACAGATCTGGCTACTTCAGCAGTGGAGTGCTTCAGTGTACAAATTTCTGTGTTTTGTGCACTTTTACTGCCATATTTTGCTTGATTAATAAACTATCTGACAAACCACAAACTCAAATTTCTACATTCTGCCAATTATTACCAGATGACAATGGTTGCATTGATTTGATTTTCTTCTGTTTGTCGTTTCTCTACATTCAAATAAAAATACTTTTTGATCTTCATTCTTGTGCACAGGAATCTTGGACTTTGTAATAATGGACGGAATTTAATGAGTGCAATATCTTACACACCAGTCAATGGATCAGTGCAAACTCAAATGTTGCTTCTCGCCAGGAAGTACAATGCAATTACCAGGTAATCAGACGTGTACCTGGACAGCATTGAACCCGATGTGATTAAGGGTAGAAATCCAATGCCCAGGAGGTGCTAGTCAGAGATGGCAGCTTTGCAGTACTTGCAGCACAACTGGAAGCAGTGACCATTGACAATATTTTTCATTCATATTTCTTTTATACCCAGAAGTGCTCTTACACAGCACGTGAACACTTTTTTTCTCACCACAAATCACACCTGGTGCTTTTTCACCTATTAACCATCACCAGTAAATCACCAGTGTTTTCCAATTGATTAATTTACATCGGCAGTAAGGGCAATGCAGTTCATCAAAAAGTGAGCGAGAGGGAGGAAGAGGGAAATAAATCAAAATGGAGTTGGAAGGGGACATAAAGCACCTTATCCCCTGTGTTGCCCATCTCTCTCTAAAGGCATCAAGAGTATTAGTGAACATTGTGCGCTCCCTCTCCAAGAACACTCAGGCACAAATGTAACTGTGGAAGAGGGGCAGACAATTGGCAGCCTATATTTTGCTTTTATTCTTTCATGACACATGGTGTCATTGGCTGGGCCAATATTTGTTGCTCAACTACAATTAACCTTGAGCTGAGTCGCTTGTCAAGGTCATTTCAGATTTGAGCTCACTGTATGCCATCAAATGTCTGGATGTCTAATAGAAAAATCAGCTCAGTAAATTATGGCTGTGTAATATCAGTGAGCACAGTAAAGTAAGTGCAGGGCTGGGGACAAGATGAGGAAGCAGGTCAGCCAGGGAAGCAGCAGCAGCAGCAGCCCGGGTTATTTTAATAAGGCAAGGAGAAGAACTCTTGCTTCTGTGTATCCAACAAAATAACTGCAATTTCATATTATGGTACCTTTTTAGCTGTTTTGTCCATAAAACTGTTGAGTACGTGCAAAGTGTACATACTAATTCCAACATGCAGTTTAAGTGGCCCTGCCACCTAGAACAGGTGCGTCCTTCGAGCATTCAACAGTAAGCCCTATTAACATTCTGTTGCCTGCATCTTTGAGGTTAAAGGTTACCAATGCCATGTTGAAACCACTATTACTCCATTAATGTTAGGCAAAGCACACTAGAAATCAGAACACGTGGAACATTAAGAGTTGAGTCCCACAGAAGAGATTAACTGCCTAGCCACATTGAGTACAGAGTTAAAATCATGCTTTCACAAATGCAAGAGATAGTACTTAACATTTTGAACAGTCAACCAGAGAGTGGTAGCTTAGAATTGAGATGACAAGGCTTGCATGTGATGATGAATGAGTACTGACTTGAGAATTTCATACAGGTGGAACACCTCCGGTAAGGTTTTGCTAACTATAATTTTGATTAACAGTCACACTCTGATGTAGAACTTTAAAACTGCAAGCTAGTTAAAAAACCAAGTTTAACAGAAACCGCCTGGCAGTGGAAGCTACCTGCCAATAATTGAACATGACTGTCTGGATAGAAGTTAATAGTGTAGCAGGAAGCTGACTTGCTTGCAGCTTGGGTACGAATCACCATCCCCTTATAAAAGCAGACAGGTCTAGCGACTGCACAGATTGGGAGCAGAGTGGAGATGACAAGTGCTCACCTGGAAAACTTGGTGCAGGGAGGGGAAGGAGGTGTTGCTTAATACAGTATCTGGTGAGTGTTCAAAGGCATTAATTATGTAATCAGGTAGGTAATTGGTTGGTAATTTTCTTTTAAGATTTTGTCCCTCTATATGGGCAAAAAATATGGTAATTTTGTAAGTTAATAAGCCATAGCCCACAAAGGACCATAGGCATCTGTCTCCATTAGTTTTTTTGATATATAATTTGGGGGGCACCACACTGAATTTGTCAGATTTTACTCCCTTGAGATTCTCAAGTACCATTTCTCTGTTCATATGAATTACCCTAATGTCCATGCTCTTATTAGCCCCAATATTAGCCTTTACTTCTGTACATAACTTGTGTCATCCACGATGAAGATTTATTTGTTCAATGTCATTTGTCATTCTCCATAATAACTTTTTCGGCTTGTGCTTCTAAAGGTGTAATATTTACAATATAGGAGAAACTCAAGGAACTAAAGTTCAACAAACCGCAGGATCTTATGGCCAACATTCTAGCCTTATAAATGGAATAGCTACGCTGGCTATAATTTTCAAAAACTCCTAGAATGCTAGCAAATTGGATGTTACAAGACACAACACCTCCATTCAAAAAGGACAGCAAGAGAGAGAAAGAGAAAGCAGCCAAGTATAGGCCAGTCAGCCTGACATCAGTCATCAGAAAAGTGCGCAATCTATTTTTAATTGAAGTCTTAACAACACACTTAGAAAAACATAATATGATTCGAACAAATCAACATGGTTTTAAGAAATGGAAATCCTGTTTGACCAATTTATTAGAATTTTGAGTCTACCCTGTCACAATACTTTTCAAGATAAGAATGTATGTTACTGAAGAAATAGGACAAATGAACTGATACATTATGCTGATCATCAAAATAAATGAACAAAGGGAACCTTTATGCTCAAATCAGCAGCATACATCAATATTTCTTTATAGTTTTAGCTGAATGGAAGACGATTCTCTATACTGGAATTCTGTGTCATAATTTACTATATGCATGTACTTACATTTAAAATACCAGCTATATTTGTTGAGGCAATAGTATATAGCTTAAATAACATTGAAAGTAATATATTTACTGATTTCAGCAACATAGTACTGTATTTGCAAACAGAAACAAACAAGAATTCAATCACAAAAAAGTTCTAGATTACCTTAAAATAGACATAATTATTGCTTCCAAATTGTCAGGTACAGTTTTCGCATTTTAGTAATTTTTAATAATTGGGGATAGTTGTAAAATTAATCATTTCCTTGGCTACATTAGTGTGATTCTCAACCCAAGTAACCAATTACAGAGGTTGAACATCAGAAGGAGTGGTTTCTAGTAACAACCAGAACTGAGAGCATCATTAATCCTAATCAGCCAGACTGCGATTTTGGTGCCACGTTTGATTTGAGGAGCTTTTAACTATATCTGTGGCATCACTCAAACTGCCAAATTGCCACCTCTACAACATCACTCCTAGCTCTGATCATATATCACGCGTGTGCTCAAAGCTCCACACTGGGTCCAGGAAAAGCAGACCTCAATTTTACATCCTTGTTTTCAAATCAGTCCCAGGTCTCCCACCACCCTGACGTCCCTGCCATCTCTGCAACATTTTCAAATTTGAAAACCCTGCAAGATATCTGTCTTTCACCCAATTCTGGCTAGCCTCTTCCACATCCTCAATTTTAATCACTTGACTATTGGAGCCATACCTTCAGCTACAAGATCCAAAGCTCTGGGATTTATTCCTAAGCACCTCATCATGTTTTTTTTCTTAATTTATGGTCCTTTAAATTAATCATTTTGACTAACCTTTCATCGTATTCTCCAGTACCTCTTGAATAACTCTGTGTCAAATGTCATTTGGTAATACTCCGATGAGATAAATTGGGACTTTGCACTGTTAAAGGAGCTATATAAATTTAAGTTTACATTGAATAAATAAATATACACTGCATACATATATTGCCAGAATTATTTTTCTTCAAATAATACAATGGCACAGAACCATTATCTAACTATCACTTTGCTTGAACCTTTCCTCACCTTGACACTCATGTCCATTTTTTGGTGAGTCTTCTGCAGAGGATTCTCCAGAAATGTTGACTGCAGTACCTACCTGAGAGTCCCAGCACAGCATTGTAAAGTTAAGTGGCATTCTTGGGGGTGAGAATGAGGCAAATAGTACGGTGAGGGAGGTGGCAGGTTGTACAGTGGCAACTGGGTAGGGAGAGTTGGCGGGAGTCGGGGGAGTCAGGAGCAAGTCAGGTCAGCGGTACAGTCTATAGTGGATGGTGGGTAAATGGAGGTTAGGATGGGTAGTCGTGTCAGGTCAGGGGGATCAGAAGGGTAGTAATGTGGTTGAGGGAGAAGTTGTGTTTGGTCAGTGGCTAGGGGCAGCTAGACTGTTGGGATGGGTTGCTCAGTGTTTTGATCGATCGATTGATCAGTGAGGAATTCTACAGAAGTTAAACCAGACTTTCTCTGAACAAAACAAAAACCAAAGAACTGTGGACGCTGGAAATCAGAAACAAAAAACAGAAATTGCTGGAAAAACTCTGCAGGTTCTGAAGAAGGATCACTGGACCTGAAACGTTAACACTGCTTTCTCTCCACAGATGCTGCCAGACCTGCTGAGTTTTTCCAGCAACTTCTGTTTTTGTTTCGGATTTTCTCTAACATCTCCTGTGCAACCTTTCCGAAAAGTCCAAATCCAAGTGTTTGCTAGAGCGGTTGGGGAGGGTTTAAACTAATATGCCGGGATGTGGGAACCTATATAAGGAGTCAGAGAAGGAGGGAGCAAGGACAAAAACAAAAGGTTGAAAACTGAATAAGAAAATTGATAGGCAGAGAAACCAAAGACAAAATTCAAAAAGGGCTATTGAGAAAAGTAAGAGTGAGACAAACAATGTTAAAAGGACAAGTTTAAAGGCTTTGTGCCTTAATGGATGGAGCATTTGTAATAAAGTGAATGAACTATTTGTGCACATAGATGTAAACGGGTATGATATCATTAGGATTACAGAGACATGGCTGCAGGGTGACCAGGGATGGGAAGTGAATGTCCCAGGGTATTCAATATTTAGGAAGGACAGCTAAAAAGGAAAAGTTGGTGGAGTGGCATTGCTGGTGAAAGAGGAAGTTAACACAATAGTGAGAAAGGATATTAGCTCTGACAATCTAAAATCTGTATGGGTAGAGTTGAGAAATACCAAGGGAAAAAATCATTTGTGGGTGTAACATATACATCGTAAAACTGCACTAGTAATGTTAGGAATGGCATTAAACAGGAAATTAGAGATGCATGTGATAAGCGAATATCGGAGATCATAGGTGATTTTAATCTGCACATAGATTGGGCAAATCAAATTAACCACAATGCTGTAGAGGAGGAATTCCTGGAGTGTATACGGAATGGTTTGTCTTGTCCAACATGTGGAGGAACTGACGAGACAGCAGGCCATCTTAGACTGGGTACTGTGTAATGAGAAGGGAATCATTGCCAATCTAGCTGTGAGAGACCCCTTGGGGATGAGTGACCATACCATGATAGAATTTTCTTTCAAGATGGAGAGTGAGGTAGTTGATTCAGAGACTAGGATGCTGAATTTTAATAAAGGAAGCTATGAAGATATAAGACATGAGTTGGCCTTGATTGACTGGGGAGAGCTACTTAAACGGATCACAGTAGATAGGCCATGACAAACATTCAAGGAACACATGGGGGAACTGCAACAACTCTTTATTCCAGAAGGACACAAAAGCAAAATGGGTAAGAGGGCCAATCCATGGCTTACAAAGGAAATTAGAGATATCATCCAATCCAAGGAGGAAGCATACAGATTAGCCAAGAAAAATAATATGTCTGACGATTAGTAGCAGTTTAGAATTCAGCAAAGAAGGACTAAAGGATTGATTAAGAAGGGGAAAATACACAAAAGTAAGTTTGCAGGGAACACAAGGACTGAAACTAAGAGTTTCTATAGGTATGTGAAAAGAAATAGAGTATGTAGGTCCCCTACAGACAGAAACAGGGGAAGTACAACTGGGGACAAAGAAACGGCTGAGGAATTGAATACATATTTTGGTTCTGTCTTCACAAAAGAGGACACAAATCAGATAGCAGAATTGTTGGAGGAGGCAAGATTTAGTGAGAGGGAAGAACTGAGGGAGATCAATACTAGTAGAGAAATGGTGCTGGAAAAATTGATGGGATTGAAGCGGAATAAATCCCTAGGGCCTGATAATCTACATCTCAGAGTACTTAAGAAAGTGGCTCTAAAAATAGGGAACGCATTGGTTGTCATCTTCCAGGATACTATAGACTCTGGAACAGTCCCTGCAGATGGGGTGTAGCTAATGTCACTCCAATATTCAAAAAAGGGGTAGGGAAAAAACAAGAAATTATAGACCAGTAGACCTAACATCGGTTATGGGGAAAAATTTTTGAATCCAAATTTCAAGGACTTTATTGTGGAGCATTTAGAAAGCAGTGGTAGGATCAGACAGAGTCAGCATGGATTTATGAAGGGGAAATCATGCTTGACAAATGTAACCAGTACAGTTGACAAGGGGGAGCCAGTTGATGTGGTATATTTTGACTTTCAGAAAGCGTTTGACAAAGTCCCGTATAAGAGATTATTGTGCAAGATTAAAATGCATGGGATTAGGGTAAGCATGTTAAGATTGATAGAAAACCTGTTGGCAGACAGGAAATAGAGAGTAGGAATTAATGGGTCCTGTCAAACTGGCAGGCAGTAACTAGTGGGGTGCTACAGGGAACAATGCTAGGATACCAGCTATTCACAATATATATTAATGATTTGGATGAGGGAACAAACTGTAACATCTCAAAGTTTGCAGATGCTACCAACTTGAGTGAGAGGGTGAACAGTGACAAGGATGCAGAAATCCTTCGGCTTGATCTGGACAGGTTGGGTGAGTAAGCAAATCAATGGCAGATGCAGTATAATTTGGATAAATGTGAGGTTATTCACTTCGGGAGCAAAAGCAAGAAGGCAGATTACTACCTGAAAGGCTGTAAATTGACAGGGGGGAGTGTGCAGTGGGACCTGGGTGTCCTTGTGCACCAGTTGCTGAAGGTAAGCATGAAGGTGCAGCAGGCTGTGAAGAAGGCAAATGGTATGTTGGCCTTCATTGTGAGACATTTCGATTACAGGAGCAGGGATGTGTTGTTGCAGTTATACAGGGCCTTGGTGAGACCACACCTGGAATACTGTGTCAGTTTTGGTATCGTTTTCTGAGGAAGGATGCTCTTGCTCTCAAGGGAGTACAGCGAAGGTTTAACAGGCTGATTCTGGGGGTGGTGCGACTGTCTAGGAGATATTGACTAGGTTAAGATTGTTTTCGCTGAAGATGCAGCGAGGATATTGTAGACTGGCTTGCCGAGCCAGTGTGTTTGATTGCAAATGTTTCGTCACCCTGCTAGAGAACATTGTCAGCGGTGTTCTGTCCTGCTTGTTATTTATATGTCTCGGTGTTATCTAGCAGGGTGAAGCAACGTCTGCAATCAAACACACCGGCTCAGCGAGCAAGTCTACAACCTCATCCACAACCTGAGTTACAAATCTTCTCAGAAAAAACTTTAAAGGGAGGATGTTCACAATGGCGGGTGTGTCCAGAGCCAGGGGTCACAGTCTGAGGACTCAGTGGACGATTTAGAACGCAGATGAGGAGACATTTCTTCACCCAAAGAGTGGTGAGCCTGTGGAATTCACTACCACAGGAAGTAGTTGATGCCAAAACATTGAATGTATTCAAGAGGCGACTAGATATAGCACTTGCTGCAAATGGGATCAAGGGTTATGGGGAGAAAGCAGGATTAGGCTCTTGAGTTGGACGATCAGCCATGATCGTGATGAATGGCACAGCAAGCTCGAAGGGCTGAATGGCCTCCTCCTGCTCCTATCTTCTGTGTTTCTATGGAATTGTCCAAAGTCTCCAAATCTAGCTCTGAGTCAGAGCTTTTTGTGAGAGTCCTGGAGAACTGGGGAATTGGCCATCAGTAATGGACAATTCCAAGAGCCCAGCACTTTCAGGACCTCTGCAGAAAGCTAACATGTACATGAGGTCATATGTCTAGTGTTTGATGATCCAGAGACCAGACAATTTGGGCTACTCAAACTAATTTACATTGGTCATTTTTCTGTATATTTAAGATTTCATTTCATTATTTGAAAAGTAGAAAACTCTTTTAAAGTTGGTAATTTTGCTTCTTAAACCATACCACAAAAATGAAAAGAGTAACTGTTTGTGGAATGTAACTGGCAAAGAATGGCAGCTGGCTTTGTCTAGGTAATAAAATCCCAAAAGTAAATATCTCTGCTAAACATTTTAAACCGGACCATTCTCTATGAGAATTTTTCTCACCTCACATTTACTTCCGTTGCAAAACACTTTAAACCTGCACCCTCTGCTTCTTGATCCTTTCACAAGCAGCAGTTTCTCCCTATCTAATGTGTCCAGGCCCCTCATGATTTTGAGTAACTCCATCAAATCGCCTTACAGCCTTTTCATTTCCAAGAAAAACAGTCCCAACTTGTCAAATGTAACCACAAAACTGAAGTATCTAATCCCTGCAACCATTCTCACAAACCTCATCACAACACCAATGCATTCACATCCTTCCTAAAGTGTGCAGCCCAGAACTGTACACAATATTTCAACCGAGATCTAATCAGTGCACTGCATAAATTCAGCATAAACCTCCCGCTCATGTACTCTATACTCCTGTTAATGAAGCTTTGAACACTATACACTTTTTTTTTAAACAACCTTCTATCTGTTCTGTCATCTTTAATGACTTATGTGCATATACACCTAGGTCTTTCTGCTCTACACACTCTTTATGCTATACTGTATCACTAAGTATCACCTCTCACTTCTCCACACTGAACTTGACCTGCCACTTATCTACCCATTCCACCAACATGTCAATGGCTTTTTGAAGTTCTACACTTCAGAATACAATCAGATGGTAGGCTGGCAAAAAAATTTGTTACCAGAAGGTAAGCGGGTCAGTTAACTCAGTTGGCTGGACAACTCATTTGTAATGCCATGATAACAACAGCGTGTGTTCAATTCCTATACTGACTGAGTATGAAGGAAGGACCATGGAGGACACTTCTTTTCTTCTCTCCCCTCACCTGAGACATGGTGACCTTCACATTAAACCACCCCAGTCATCTCCGACTAGCAAGAGAGCAGCCCTATTGTCTGGTTGTGCTACTGATAGAAATTTCAAGAATATGATGCTGCATAAACCTTCTCTTCAAAAATCATTGAAAAAATTTCAAGACATCTAACATTATAGTATGCATTATTCAGTCATGGTCATCTATATTACACAAATAATATTTACATAGTTAGACATAGCCACAATGACACATTCATGGTCACATGACTTTCCTACTAAATATAATCACAATTTAGATAAAAACAGTCCATGAATTTCTATCATGCTGATATCAGATGACTTAGGAAAATACTGCACATTAAGTATTTGGGTGTAACTAGATATGCCAGTGTTTCACCGTCATAAGTGAACAAAACTTGTATAGCTGTAGAGCTATGTAAATAAATGCCACAGGATTTTGGATATCATTTCAGCAAAAATGATCAAGGAAATTAAACATAAATCTGTTTGTAACAGTGAAATGTAGCTTTGTTTTATTTACTTCAGTCATTAATATTATGTTATGAAAAATTTGACAAATAAAATTGTGCAATAGTGTGACTGATTTATCTTTGCATATAATAGGAATATTAGATTCTTTCACAAGGAAGATATTTAAGGAAATCACTGCATTAAGTAATCGAAGAAGTAATGTTGACTCCTAAATCAAGTTTGATCATTTCTCTTTGATTACAATTTAATTATGTTTAGCTTGTCACCACACACGAGAACAAATACATTAACAATTGCATATCAATACTGGATGTTCTCAACTATTTAAAAAATGATAATGTTTAGAACAAAATGTTTTAAACAATGCACGCATTGACTGTTGAGTAACACTTGCTACTACTGACTAAATATGACCCAAAATTTCCTGCAACTTCTTGGTATGACTGTGTTAACATACTTTATTTTGCAAGAAAATTTGCACTTACTTACTTTATTCCAGCTTTATGCTATAATTCACCTTAGTGCTGAGTGTCCATAGCACCTGAGGTGTTCCAGTGCTCTTGCCAACACCCTCCCAACATATTCAGAAAGACTAAGCAGCTAAAATTTCCTTGATTTTGTAACAATGAAAGAGGAGGAAAAAGGCTCTGAAAGTGAAGTTCAATGTATGGAGACAGCAGGCCACTCGCATGTATCCCTTGTGATAGCAATAAATGTTGCTGGTTTTACACCCATTGTGAGTTTCACTGTTGGCAAACACACACTGCAGGAAAGCCGGATGCTGATCTTAACTTCAGGATGGCTAATATAGAACCTGGTGTAAACTGAATTAAGGAAATTTATGCAATTTGTCCAGACCTTCATTATAATCTCCTTAAATAGCACGAAAGAAAAAAGGAAACTACAGAGTAAAGGCTGTTATGCCATCACTAAAGCCACTGTAACTCTTGCATTACTCTGTTGTTGCCCAGCATCAGTAACAATTGAAAGCAAATTTTCATTGTTCTTTCCAACTATATGATTAATAGTTTGCCATATTCTCACAAATTTTAAGTTCTGGCACCATTTACACTGAAAGACAATTGCCCTGGTGGGCTGGAAGTAGATTTCTTTTAAAATTGCTAAAACGATTGTTAATTCAAGTTGGTTACATCTCATAATCTATCTTATTCCTTAAATTAAAATGACAAGGGCACAATAATAGCCATCCTTTTGCTCAAATGAGAATTTTGTTTTGTTTTTTCATACCCAAAAATAAAATTGTATTTATATAGCACCTTTCATGATTCAAGACTTTGCAAAGTGCATTACAGCCAACAAAAAGTACGTTTTAAATGTAGGAAATACAGCATGCAATTTGCACACAGTAAGGTATCATTAAAAAAAACAAATACTGTTTCATGTATTTTAATGGCAGTGGTTAAGCGATAAAATTTGGCCACAACACTGCAAAAAGTGTTCTGTTCTTCTTAGAAATACTGCCCAAGAATTGACTTAAGAAAGTAAGCAGAATTGCTTTAACACCTCAACAAATGATGGAACTTCTGATAATGCAGCACATCCTTCTATTACTGCACTGAAGTATCGGTCTAGATTATGCGCTAATGACTCTGGTCAGGCTTGAATCCATGATTCTTCTGCCACCTGTTCTCTTCAGGAGAGCAGTGTAATGCAAACAAAACAGTTTGGTCTCTCTCAAGAAGTCAGCACTTCTGCATAGTGATATCTGTTTCCCTGTGCCACCAGTACTTGCCAATGAGTTTTAAAATATTCTTTCACAGAATGTAGGCCTAACTGGCTAGGCAAGCATTTGTTACTCATCCCCAATTCCCTTGAGAAATGATGATGAGCTGCCTTCTTGAGGTGCTTAACTCCAAGGGGTGTGGATAGGCTCATAATGCTGTTAAGAAGGGAGTCCCAGGATTTTGACACAGTGAAGGAACTGTGATATAGTTCCAAGTGAGGGTGGTGCATGGCTGAGGAGAACTAGCAAGTGGAATTTCCATGCGTCAGCTGCCGTTGTCCTTCTAGGTAATAGAAGTTGCACGTTTAGAAGGTGCTGTCAAAAAAGCATCAGTGTGTTTCTGCAGTGCATCTTACTTATGACTCACAGAACTGCTATTGTGTGAGTGTGGTGGCAGTGAATGTTTAAGGTGCTGTATGGGTGCCAATTTAGTGGGCTGCTTTCTCCTGGAGAATGTTGATCCTTCTGAGTGACACTGGAGCTGCACTCAGGGAAACAAAGTTTTTTTTAACTCACTAGTAGAATGTGGGCATCGCTGGCTGGCCAACATTTATTGCCTGTCCCTAGAAGCCTTTGAACTGAGTGGCTTGCTAGGCCATTTCAGAGGGCAGTTGAGAATCAATCACATTGCTGTGGGTCTGGAGTCACATGGAGGCCAGATCAGGTCAGGATGGCAGCTTTCCCTCCCTGAAGGACATTACTGAACCAGATGGATTTTTCCGACAATAGGCTATGGTGTCATGGTCATCCACAGATTCTGAATTTCAGATTTTTTTTATTGAATTCAAATTCCACCATCTGATTTGAATTCAGGTCTCCAGAACATTAACTGAGTTACTAAATTAATCAACTAGTGATAATATCATTACCTCTCCTAGTATTCCACGACACTCCTGACTTGTGCCTTGTAGATAGTGGGCAGGCATTGGGAGGTCAGCAAAGGAGATATACACTGCAGAGTTCCAAGCTATAATTCTTGAGTCCTTATTTTGAACTGCACTCCCTTCCAGTTGGTTTCATTACCTTTCTAGCAATTCACTCAAAGGTGAACCAGATCTTGGTGATATGAAACAGCTTCACCTCCTTTAATTTGTATAATACTTCTCACCACCACCTCACCTCATCTAGATCAACACAAATAACTTAATATGACGGTCACCTATTGGCTTCTTTTTTAAAATGCATTCTCTGCTGGATTCCCACTATCATCCTCCATTTATGGAGAGGAGAGAAAACTGGATAAAGTGCCTTCAGATAGCCTGTCTTGCATTCCTCCTGGAGCTTCTGGAATTGTGTCATAGTCAGTGATTTGACAGGGGCTCACCAATTGCCTTCTTAGGCACAAAGCATATGCAATCCATGACAGAAATGGGAAGAAGAAAAAAGGAGCAGATAAGTTCTTAACATGAGAAGTTATGTACTCAAAAATATAAGTAAATGATCTTTCAACACTCAGCTTGGCACTAGAAGTAATGAATGTCTAACACTTCAAATGTAATTTTCAACAATGTACAAGCTTGTAAATATTTTTAGGTTGCATACTCAAATCCTATACTCTGGCTATGTTAATTTGTCTTTTCACAGGAATTTCTTAAATAAATGTTGTAAATCTAAATGTTGCAAACCTTGTGTTCCTTCAACGTACAAGGACAAATTTAGGACTTCAAATAAAACCCATCATTTGGAATTACAGGAAATAAGCTGACAAATATTTCAACAGGAAAAGACAACAGCAGTACTGAAATACAAGCCAAAGTATCAACATGCAACCCTGCAGGAAAGTGCTGTCAAAACAGGTCAGCGTAAACCAATGGACTCAAGTCAATTTAATCCAAGTGAAGTGTAGTATGAACTATGGTCACTGACCTGTCCTAAAAGCATGTATTGGGAAAACCTCTTAGCAAGCAAGATTTGCGATTTTAAAAATAAATGTTCATTTCAAAACATAAATCATAGAAATACTGAAACTGTATTTGTTTCATTTAACCATTTCATTTAGTAAAGAATTGCATCCAACACCATGCCCCAGAGGATCCAATCTGCTGCTTAGCAAGCAAACTGATAGAAAACATTGAGCTACTTTATTACTGTAATATATTCAAAATTGCTTCAGCATCATACAGTGTCAGATAAAATTGTAATAAAATGACTGATTCAGAATTCTCTGGATCCAAAGAAAAAATGTAGTTACAGAAACATGCTTTAACAAATTGGAAATTATAAATTTTTAAATGCTGAACTTTACCTTACCAACCAACGGTGTAATCCAACATCAAACTCCCTAGAGAAAAGGGAAATAAGAGCATTAACTGAAATAAAGTCGAGACTAGGACTTTACTAGGACTAATTGTAGAACAAAAAAATGCCTAATCACAATTAATTATAAACATGAGAATATTTTTTCATAAATTGAAATGCTTTTTATTCTGCTATTTACGCATACTGACATAATTAAAATATCATAATTTGTGACATTAAATATGACGTTTTCAAAATAAGTCAATTAAGAAGTTGACACGATTGATTGTTGGAATTAAATTAAATCAGACCAATATGATTTTTAAATCAACCCACAAGTTATACTTTTCGTACAACATCTTCACCACCAGCAATTTAAAATAAACTTAATCCAAGTACAGGTATACATTCAGCAAATAATTTCCCCTTCACACCGAATTCCCAACCCACATAATACACCTAAAGGAAAATTGCAAGGTTAATGTTCTTTACATAAACAACAAAAAATGGATTAATTCTTTGGAAAAAAATGAAATGATATTTTGTGACATTATGTTCAAATATATTCAACTTGGTAAGATACTTATAACACAGCAGAAACACTTTGGGTTTGTCTTAATGATGACAGCTGAAGAACCAAAGCTATAACGACACAGCCATTGCAGGTGTTCCAACACAATTAAAAGTTAAAAAAATCAAATGAACTGCAGATGCTGAAAGTCAGAAAAAGAAACATAAATTGCCGGAAACACTCAGCAGGTCTGGCAACATCTGGAGAGAAAGCAGAGTTAACATTTCATGTCCGTGACCATTCTTCAAAACAATTAAAAGCCAAATCAACATCTACCAAAGTTAACAATCAATCTCAATTCTGATATACTCAGTTGACATTCATAATCCGAGCTCTCAGATGGAGAAAGGAATTTTTTTACTGATTTAGCATTGCTGGCTGGACAAACATTTATTGTCCATCATCAGTTATCCTTGAGAAGGTATGGTGCACTGTAGTCCATTTGGTATGACACCCCACAATGTCGTTGGAGAGGGATTTCAAAGATTTTGACCCACAGCACTGAAGGGACAGTGACATAGTTCCACGTGAGAATGGTGAATGGCTCGGAGGGAACTTGCACATAGTGGTGTTCTCATGCATTTGCTGCCCTTGTCCTTAGAGAATTGGAAGGTGCTGTATGAGGTGACATGATGAATGTCTGCAGTACATTGTGTAGTTGGTACACACTGCTGTTACACAGAGATGGTTGAGGAAGGAGTGATTGTTTGTGGAAATGATGCCAATCAAGTGGGCTGCTTTGTCCTGGATGGTATCAAACTTCTTGAGCATTGGTGGAGTTGTACTCATTTAGGCAAGTAGGGAGTATTCCATTACACTTCTGATGTGCACATTGTAAAAAGTAGAGGGGCTTTGGCGGTCAGGAGATGAGTTACTCACTGCAATATCCCTAGCCTCTGACCTCCTCTTGTAGCCACAGTATTTATATGACTAGTTCAGTTCAGCTTCTGGTTGGTAGTAATCCCAAGGCTGTTGATAGTAGGGATTCAGCCATTGAATACTAAAGCCCAATGGTTAGATTTTCTCTTGTTGTGGATGGGCATTCATGCCACTGGGCAATGTTACTTGCCACTTGTGAGTGCAAGACTGGATATTATTCAGATCGTGCTGCATTTGGACATGGACTGTTTCAATATCTGAGGAGTTGTGAATGGTGCTGAACATTATGCAATCATTGGATAACATGCACACTCTGACCTTATAATAGAGGGAAGGTCATTGATGAAGCAGTTGAAGACGGTTGGAACAAGAAGACTACCAGAAGACTTCTTGCACAGATATCCTGGAACTGAGATGACTGACGTCCAAAAAGCACAACCATCTTCCTTTATATTAGGTATGGCTCCCGCTAGCAGTAACCTTTCCCTGTGTTTCATTTCGACTCTAGTTTTGATAGGGCTCCTTGACACGACAACAATCAACTGCAGCCTTAATGCCTAGCGCAGCTCACACCGAAGCATCTCTGCATCACCATTCAACCTGTCATCCGGCTTTGCATCATTTGCAAACTTGGAGATATTACATTTAGTCTGGTTACCTAAATCATGAATATGAAAGTGGTTTATCAAGAAGTGTATGTTATACAAATAGTTGGCTTCATAAAAGCCAACTATTCAATTGGTTTACACATGCCATTTAAAAAAAAACTGCAAACTGCAAGCTTACTTGGAAGTAATTGCAACAGCAAAAATAATAAATTGGGCTTAGTTTTTCACTAAATACTGAAAGAAGCTACAAAGGTAAATAAATGCTGGGTGATAGAAAAGGCACTATCTTATTGTTCGCAATGAAACAGGACAGTTTGAGATAGTGATCTTCCACATCCTCAGTTCTTAACCTTGCTAGCACAGAGCGGTACTTTGCAGTCAAGGAGCCAGTTGCCTATTCACGCTCTGCATCAACAGTCAAAGCTAATGATGTGAGTCGGTACACAAACGTAAAGCGGACAGGAAAGGACAGGAATTTCATGGGCAAGATCAAAGGAGTCCACAGGCCCCCTAACAACTAGCAGCTCTGTCTGGTTTTTTATAAACAACCAGAAAGTTTAATGCATATCTAACGCTTTCACATTAGTAGACATTCCCATAAATAGCTGAAATGAAAAAATAAATTCAACAGACCCCTGTAACTATACTTAAATATATATCTTCAAACTAAAGTATTGTACTAAACATTTCTTAAGACATAAGACATATGTATTTTAGACCACAACAGTAGAACCAATGCAGCAACATAATTCTGATAGCCAAATCATGAATAAGCCTGAAAAAATCTATGTAAATACCCTCCAAGTTATTTTCAACCTTACTCTATCGCATGATCACCGCATCTCTAACCTATACCCACTTTATCCAAATACCTCCCCAGACAAACAGTTGCTTTCTTGTTAAAGAAATGGAACATATTATTGCCTCTTAAATATAATCCTGCTTCCCTCATCATTCCCTGATCATTCCCTTCTGATCAGGTTTTTCTTCCTTTAATAGCAAAGCACTCTTTCCTGCCGCACCATTCCTTGGCATTCCTTCCCATGTCCATCATTAACGTACTATTCCTCGCCAATTGCATCCAGAAGAAGGACTGTGCACATCCAATGATGATCAGTATTTTTCTCTCCATTTTCTTCCAAAGCTGATGCCATACTCTCCATCAGCCTATCTGATATTAAGAAGTAAATGAGCTAAAGCCGTCTACAGTATAATGTTGGCAAATTGCACCTTATCTGGCTTCTGCAAACATCGATATATCTCTGATTAATTTATTAATTGATTTATTGTTGTCACATGTACCAAGATGCAGTGAAAAGTGGAACAAAAACAAAGTTGCTGGAAAAGCTCAGCAGGTCTGGCAGCGTCTGTGAAGGAAAAAACAGAGTTAACGTTTCGGGTCCGGTGACCCTTCCTCAGTACTGGGGAAGGGTCACCAGACCAGAAAAATTAACTCTGTTTTATCCTTCACAGATGCTGCCAGAGCTGCTGAGCTTTTCCAGCAACTTTGTTTTTGTTCCTGATTTACAGCATCCACAGTCCTTTCAGTTTATACAGTGAAAAGTGTTGTTTTGTGTGGTATACAGGCAGACCGTACCATACAAAGTGCATCAGGGTAGCAGAACAGGGGGAGAATACAGTGCTACAGTCGCAGAGAAAGTGCAGAGAGATCACAATTAACATTTCACAGGTCCATTCAAATGTCCGATAACAGTGGGGAAGACATTGTTCTTGAATCTATTCGTACGTGTAATCAAACTTTTACATCTTCTGTCAGATGGAAGCGGGTGGAAGAGAGTATAACCAGGGAGGGAGGGGTCTTTGCTTATGTTGGTTGCTTTCCCAAGGCTGCAGGAAGTATAAATGAAGTCAATGGATGGAAGGTTGGTTTGCGTGATGGACTGGACTGTGTTCACAACTCTCTGTAGTTTCTTTAAGTTTTGGGAAGAGCAGCTGCCATACCCAACTGTGATGAATCTATAAAATTGGTAAGAGTCCTTGTGGACATGCCGAATTTCCTTAACCTCCTGAGGAAGTAAAGACATTGTTGTGCTTTCTTGATCGTTGCATCAATGTGGGTGGATCAGGACAGATTGATGGTGATCATCTATTCCTAATCATATGTTTTCCCAACTGACACCAAGGTCATGCCTGGTACAAGAAACCTTAGAACGTTGATCCTGAGCTTAGAGTTCTTTCCTCGTACCTGATCTATCACCAAGACACTCTGATTTCTATATCATCCATTGATATGACTGCCTCACCTTTTATTACCTCATGACTTTACTTTTCTATCATTGCTGACTTTCCACTGATGAACGGCAGATCAAACATAATGTTACAAAACATTTTCTCATGCAAACTGAGATCTATATTGTCAATCTTTGTTCACCAGACTCCTATTTCAGTCATGCTCTCCCTCTTTTATGGGCTCCAAATATATCTTATAGAAAGTACTCTCCAGTCATTCAATACCAAATTACTTTTTCACTGCTCCCTGTACTACAACTTGTAGCACTTTCTCAGCTACCTTATCAGGAGTGTGAGATTTGTTCCTAACCATTTATTACCATGCCTTCAAAGCGCTCTTTCCACCACACTATTGATTCAGCGTAGACCATGTTCTCTATCCCTCTGAATTTCTGCATTATTCAATATCTCAGAGAAATTCCTCTGTACTTGCGAGTATGATAGAAATATTTACGAATGTAGTCATCAGAATTCTCCTGATGAACACCTTGCTTCAAGCCATAAAATCAATTTTAAAATATTTTTCATAAGAATTTTCTGATAAGTTATCGCATTGTGGGTACTAATCCAACATTCTCCCATTTTTAAAATACAGGACGTTTTCTTTGAATTACAAGGCTTTTGTTATCACAGTGCCGTTTTTGCATCGTTTTCAAATGATATTCGGCAACACTGAAATGGGTGTTATGGGTTTCTCGGCAAGACTAGCACCTTCAGGATTGAAGGAGGGAAAAAGCATAGAGAAATTAATAAGTTACGGAACTACATTTGATTTTCTCAGTACAGCCTTGTTTATTTTACCACTTTGAAGCAAATGCTTAACAGAGTATTTCATATCAATACCACAGAGAAGAAAATACATGCAATTCAATATCTACTTGTTCCATGAAAATATGTAAAATCTTTCAGCCAATTTCCAAGATGGAGTTGGATAACTATAACGGTTTCCACCCCTTGTCATTGGCAAATCCATTAAAACAAAGTTGAACAAATTGGATCTTTATCGTTATGTAAGCGGTGGACAACACATTAAACGGAATGTAATGATTTCTGAATGTGGAGGTGCCGGTATTAAACTGGGGTGGACAAAGTCAGAAATCACACGACACCAGGTTATAGTCTAACAGGTTTATTTGAAAACACAAGCTTTCGGAGTGTAGCCCCTTTGTTAGGTGAAAGCAGCTGTTTACCGTGAAGCACTTGGTATTTATAAAAGTGCAACACAAACATTTTTGTTGAACAAATCTGGAACAAAATACTAATATTAAACCAAGTGCAACACATTTATATTTTAATTTATTGACATCTTGCTCAGGTGTTTGTAATTGACTACATGGATCAAGATGCCAGTTTTGACCTAAGTGTATGGACACTGTTACCACAAGCCTGTCAGTTTGCTTGTTGTTCTTCAGGTCTATGTAGTCCAGTGGCATACATTAAATTAGTGACAATACATGGATTGATGGTTAACAACCAGCTTGAAAAACTCCACAATCAGTTTACATCTATGATGTTAAAGTTTAGATCATGGTCATCACATTTTCAGTTCCCTAAGTTCTCCCAATACCTGCCACTTATTACTTACTCAGTCCCAGGTGGAGGGTATTGCTAGCTGAGCTAACATTTATTGCCCATCACTAATTGTCCATGAGGTGGTGGTGGTGGTGTGCCCTCTTCATGAAGGCACACCCACTCTTTTTTTAAGATTTTGTAGTGGTTTGATACAGCATGCTTTTCTAGATCATTTCAAAGTGAACCACACTGCTGTGGGTCTGGATTCCCACATAATCCAGACCAGGTAGGGATGGGAGATCTCCTTTGGGTATTAGTGAACAAGGTGGGTTTTCACACAATCAACAATGGTTTAATGCTTCTAATTTAACTTTTTAACTGCCGTGCTGGGATTTGAACCCAACTCCGTAGAGCATTAGCCTGGGCCTTCGAAATACAGATCCAGTGATATTATCATTACACCTCTGCCTCGGCCTAGTTAAAACAAGCTACAAAAAAAGAAGTTCAAATATCTGAGTTTCTGACAGTTGTATTCCATTTCATTTCGAATAAATTATTTCCTTTTCATGTCAAAAAGTCACTCTGTGTAATTCTGAAAGAGCAGCGTTAGATGTTGTTTTAGTTCTATTTGTTTTTTGATGTTACACAGTTAAGGTGACAAGTTGGTAGGCAGGGCAGTTAGAAAATGATGAGGAGGGGGTGTGGGGGCTGCACAGCTTATCATCGTCCAGCCACCATTTCATATAACCAATGATGCGGAAAGGGCAAGATGGCCCTCCTGCCAGGAGATCAATTGAGACAGTTAAGGGTCTATTCCCACAAACAGTGGCATTTTAGCACTGATTGGGTCCTCTGCCAGATTAGAAAGCACATGCACAGTCTGGTTAACCGTGGTGCCATCTCAGTAGGCTTCTGGGAGGCGGGTGGGGTGCAACTTTCATACTTTTCCCACACGAGGGAGCAAGCTATCCTAGATCTAGTCCTGTGTAATGAGACAGGAATAATTAATGATCTCAGAGTTAGGGATCCTCTGGGAAGGGGCGATCACAGTATGGTCGAATTTAAAATACAGATGGAGCGTGAGAAGGTTAAATCCAGTACCTATGTCCTGTGCTTAAACAAAGGAGACTATGAAGGAATGAGGAAGGAGTTAACTAAGGTAGAATGGGAGCAAAAACTTTATGGTGGGTCAATTGAGGAACAGTGGATGACTTTCAAATCAATTTTTCACAGTGCTCAGCAGAAGTATATTCCAGTGATAAGGAAGAACTGTAGGAAAAGAGAGAGCCAGCCATGGATGTCTAAGGAAATAAAGGAAAGTATCAGATTGAAAAAAAAAACATACAAAAAAGCAAAGAGTAGTGGGAAACTAGTAGACTGGGAAATCTTTAAAGGCCAACAGAAAGCCACAAAAAAAGTTATAAAGAAAAGTAAGATAGATTATGAGAGTAAACTAGCTCAGAATATAAAAACAGGCAGCAAAAGTTTCTATAAATATGTAAATCGTAAAAGAGTGGCGAAGGTAAACATTGGTCCTTTAGAGGATGAGAAGGCCAATTTCATAACTGGGAATGAGGAAATAGCCGAGACATTAAACAGTTATTTCGTGTCGGTCTTCACAGTGGAAGACACAAATAACATGCCGAAAACTAATAGCAAGAAGGTTATAGCAGGTGAGGACTTAGAAACTATCATTATCACTAAGGAGGCAGTGCTGGGCAAGCTAATGGGGCTAAAGTAGACAAGTCTCCTGGCCCTGATGAAATGCATCCCAGAGTACTAAAAGAGGTGATGGGGGAAAGAGCAAATGCACTAGTAATTATTTACCAAAATTCACTGGACTCTGGGGTGGTTCCCGCAGATTGGAAAACAGCCAATGTGACGCCACTGTTTAAAAAAGGAAGTAGACAAAAAGCAGGTAACTGTAGGCCAGTTAGCTTAACTTCGGTAGTGGGGAAAATGCTTGAATCTATCATTAAGGAAGAAATAGCAAGACATCTGGAGATAAATTGTCCCATTGGGAACACCCAGCATGGGTTCATGAAGGATAGGTCATGTTTAACTAATTTGGTGGAATTCTTTGAGGACATTACTTGCATGGTGGACAATGGGGAACCTGTGGATGTGGTGTATCTGGATTTCCAGAAGGCATTTGACAAGGTGCCACACCAAAGGCTTTTACATAAGATAAAGTTGCATGGTATTACAGGTAATGTATTGGCATGGATAGAGGATTGGTTGACCAGTAGAAAGCAAAGAGTAGGGGTAAATGGGTGGTTTTCTGGCTGGCGGTCAGTGGCTAGTGGTGTGCCTCAGGGATCAGCATTGGGACCTCAATTGTTTATAATTTACATAGATGATTTGGAGTTGGGGACTAAGTGTGGTGTGTCAAAACTTGCAGATGACACTAAGGTGAGTGGTAGAGCAAAGTGTGCAGAAGACACTGAAAGTCTGCAGAGGGATATAGATAGTCTAAGTGAGTGGGCAAAGCTCTGGCAGATGGAGTACAATGTTGATAAGTGTAAGGTCATCCATTCTGGTAGGAATAACAGCAAAATGGACTATGTTTTAAATGGTAAAAAATTGCAGCACGCTGCTGTGCAGAGGGACTTGGGTGTCCTTGTGCATAAATCGCTGAAGTTGGGATTGCAGGTGCAGCAGGTAATTAAAAAGGCAAATGGAATTTTGTCTGTCATTGCTCGAGGGATGGAGTTTAAAAACAGGGAGGCTATGCTGCAGCTGTATAGGGTCCTGGTGAGGCCACACCTGGAGTACTGTGTGCAGTTTTGGTCTCCTTACTTGAGAAGAGATATACTAGCACTGGAGGGGGTGCAGAGGAGGTTCACTCGGTTGATTCCAGAGTTGAGAGGGTTGGATTATGAGGAGAGGCTGAGTAGGCTGGGATTATACTCATTGGAATTCAGAAGAATGAGTGGAGATCTTATAGAAACATATAATATTATGAAGGGAATAGATAAGGTGGAGGCAGGGAGGTTGTTTCCGCTGGCAGGTGAAACTAGGACTAGAGGGCATCGCCTCAAAATAAAGGGAAGCAGATGTAGGACTGTGGTCAGGAGGAACTTCTTCACCCAAAGGGTTGTGAATCTGTGGAATTTCCTGCCCAATGAAGTGGTTGAAGCTACCTCACTGAATGTTTTTAAGGCAAGGCTAGATAAATTTTTGAACAGTAAAGGAATTAAGGGTTATGGTGAGTGGGCAGGTAAGTGGAGCTGGGTCTCAAAGATCAGCCATGATCTTATTAAATGGCGGGGCAGGCTTGAGAGGCCAGATGGTCTACTCCTGCTCCTAGTTCTTATGTTCTTATGGGTTCCCAGCAGCAACATCCATCCACCCTTGGGGCCAATCCTTGAACTTATTTCTGAATCATTACAAAAAGAAATCTGCCATGAATCTCTGCAATGGGGAAATGTTTTAGAGTGTATATTTTTTACATATTTCTGCTCAGAATATTCCTTGCTATTTTAAAAACTTGCTGGAGTTCTTTAACAGCTGAAAAATGTCCAACCATTATATTTGAGTAGCTAGATGTTAAATTACTCAAAACCTGTTTTGTCAAAAACATTTTCAGTTATACTGTAGCCAGCACTTGTAAATTTAAAAATTATAATCAAAAGCTTTGATTTTATTCTCATGTACACTGAGCTTCTGCTTCAAGACCAGAACATATATCTGAAAAGCCTCTTTACAAATGCTTGTTGGGCCAACTGTGTTTTTAAGTGTTTTCCATTTTTACTCAGATTTTTCACATATGCAAGACTTTTTTTTTTAAAAAGTGCCTTAAATTGATTTAGTACAATTACCATGTCTATGAAAGCACAACATTTACAGACTATATACTAATAATACACAACAACCCAGTGCATAGTAGTATTTTAGCTCTTATTTGCCTTGCACCTACTCCTCGACAACACCTAAATATTGATCAGTAGGTTTTTTTTTTAACCTTCATTGGATTGTTTTATTTTCTAAACAAACTAAGAATCACAGTTTTTTTTAAACAGTGCAGTTGCAGACTCATTTGGCCCATTGTGCCTGCGTGGGCTCTTCATCATGTTATCTCAGCACCATTCACCTACCTTTTCCCTGTAGCTCTGCGCATTATTTAAATAGAAACAATCATCTAATCCCTCTCGAATGCCTCAGTTGAACTCTCTCCATCACACTTCCAGGGACTACATTCTATACCCTAATTACTCACAACGGGATAGAGTTTCTTTTCTCACCTCGCATTTGCTTCTTTTGCAAAGCACTTTAAAACTGCGCCCCCAGTTCTTGATCTGCTTATGAGTGGGAACAGTTTCACCCTACTTATCATGGTTTTGAAAACTTCTATTTAATTTCTTCTCAGCTCTCTTCTCTGCAAGGAAAATAGTCCCAACTTCTCCAATCTTTCCTGATAACTGAAGTGTCTTGTTTCTGGAACCATTATTGCAAACTTGCTCTATTCTTTATTCAATGTATTCACATCCTTCCTATAGTGTGGGGTCCTGAACTGTGCACAATACTCCAGCTGAGGTCTAACCAGTGTCTTATATAAGCCCATTATAATCTCCCTGCTCTTATTCCAAATGCCCCTATTTATGAAACAAGAATGCTGCATGTTTTATTAACCTGTCCTGCCATCTTTAATAACTTATGTACATACACACCCAGGTCTCTCTACTCCTCCATACCCTTTAGAATACACCCTTTATTTCATACTGTCTCCCCAAGTTCTTTGTAGCAAAATACATTACCTCACAATTTTTTGCACTGAGCTCCATCTGCTACGATCTGTCCAATCGAACAATGTGGCAATGCCTTTTGAAGTTCTAGACTGTCCACGATCTATACCTTTCCTCACAAGACTGTTGCTCAATTTTAAACTCTTCTCATGACTGGGTTTCTTCCTCTATCACCATCACCTGGACAGCCTCTGTAAATGTAAAGCTTTCATTCAGCACCTCAGCCATTTCTCCAACCTCCTGTAAAACTCCTTTTCAGTCTCTAATCTGCCCCACTGCTCCTTTCACCATCTTTTACTATGATGTGCTTACAGAGGATTTCCTTTAATGTTAGCTGCCAGTTTGTGTTCATAATTCCTCTTTGTTTCTTATTTGCTTTATGACACCCGTCATAAGCACATTATTTTCTTAATTTCTAACTTCTTTGTCAATCAGGGAGCTCTAGATTTGTTTGTCCTAAATTTCCCTTTTGAGGGAATAGATCTTGTATATGTCTAAACCATTTCCTTTTAGAAGACAGCCCATTATTCAGCTACTGTTTACCCACCAACTTTTGGTTCAGGTCTAACCAGCCCAATTCAGTCCTTGGGCGATTGAAGTCTGCTCTCCTCTTTTTGATTATTCTAACTCTGGATTGACAAATGTCACTTTCCATCATCATCCTAAACCTTATGATAAAATGATCACTGCCAACCAAATGTTTCCTCACTGATACCTGATCTACCTAATCCACCTAATTCCTAAGAACAAGGTTTTGATTTGTCTCCTTTCTTTTTGGATTGGACACATTCTACAGTAGGAAATTTTCCTAAATATAATCTATGAATGCTTGTCCCTCACCACCCTTTAACATGACCATTATCCCTGTTAATATACAGGTAAAGAAAATCCCTCTTACGAGTACACTGCGATGCTTACTCCTCTCTGTAATTTCCTTCAGATTTGTTCCTCTGCCTCCTACCCACTAACAGATGGTCTGAATTTTACTCTGAGCATCCTTACTCCTTTATTTTAGCCACAGCGCCACTGCTATTGAACCCTCTGAAATATTCTCAAACCCAACAGGTCTGGCAACATTTTGGGAGAGAGAAAAACAAAGTCGAGTCCAATGCGATTCTACTTCAGAAGAAACTTGCAAAATGAGCTTGTAAAAAGTTTCTTGAGCCAAAACATACTGAGGAAATAATAATCACATTGAAGTAAATGAGACAGAAACCAGTACAACTGCATCTGCAAGATCTCATTCTGTTCTTAACCTTGAATTTCAAAATACAAACTGTACAACTTACCTCCATGTTCCTGTAAAACTGTACAAACTACTGGTACACCGTGGCAATCTTGGTGGTTCAATTCCATCCAAGCTCATGATAATTGATGGAATGCCGTAAAACAGCAGGTATTTCATATAGAAAAATAATGCATGAGCAAAACCAAGGCCACCTAGGACAGAAAGAAATGATAATCTATATTGGAACTGTTCACTTCCCAAAATCTCCCCGTATAATAGTTTAACCAAGGGATGTAATAATAGTGCCCCCTTGTGGTATGTATACAATAATAATATCTTTGCATGAGGCAACCTGATCTGCTAAACATGGAGGAGACATGGTCTCAAACCACTCTCTTCATAAATTACACGTAACATACCGAAAGATAGTTATGATCAATAAAACTTGGGAGTACAGAGTAGTTATTCAGAGCAGCAAACTGTGGGAAGTGATGTTCCACATTGACTACTGTTGGGAATGGACTGTTCCTGATTTGTTTTAATGATTTGGACACAACTTCTACCTTTTGAGATGACCACCAAATCAACACTGAAGACGACTGCAACAAATTACAAAGGAAACAAATAATTGTTAAATGAAGTTCAACACAAATACGTGTACAACCTCAACAAATACATGTATGCTTTAGCACAAAGAATAGAAGATCATTTAAATGGAAGGTGGGATAAAGAAACAAAGGATTCTTGGAGAAGAAATAAATACATCCCTACAAAGTTCTGCCATAGGTTCACACGGCTATAACAAAAAGCAAACCAAGCAGTTGTCTACAATTAAAAAGTAGGAAAGTTATGTTAAACTCTTATCAAACCTTATTTCAGCCCCAATTTGAGTACTGCGTGCAGTTCAGATTTCCACATTGCAAAAATGATATAGCAGGGCTGGAGAAGATGCAGAGAAGATTATAAAGATGATATGAGACATGGGTGGTATATACATATATTTGGAAAAGATCGACAGGCTGGGTATCCATTCTATTAAAAAAGAAAAACTGACGAGTGACATTATAAATGTATTTAAAAATAATGAAAGGTTTTGACAGAATGAATATAAAAACAACCTTTTCACTTATGGGGGGGAAGGGAGGAAGGGAGGAAAGCAAATTTTTAGATCATCAATGTAAATCAACAATAAATATATTAGAAAATTGAAAAGAAGCTTATTTATCGAAAGAGTTGTAATAATGTAGGATTCACTACCACATGGAGTGGGAAGCAAATAGAATAGATATTCTTCAAGCAAAGCTTAAACATTAGATTGGACTAGCTGGGCCAACTTGCCTATTTCTCTACCATAAATGTGTGTAAGCCTGGAATTTTCTCTGATCAGACACATTGGTACAAAACTATTTATTTATGCATTGCGTTTGTGCTTATCTCATTGTTCAACTTATCATTCAGTTTCATCCGTACATTTGCTATCTCCCTGGCAAATAACAAAACAAAATACCAACTTAACATTTCTGCCAACTCTCCATCATTTGCTGTGGTATTATCTCTTAATTCTCATCACAATCTTCCCTTTTTATTGACTTGTCTGTAAAATATCTTACTATTTTCACTTAAGTTCCTAGAAACTTTAATTGCATGGTTCCTCTTTGCCTTCCCAATTGTACATTTGACTTCTCGCCTAATCTCTTTTATCCTTTTCCAATCATGCATTCCTCTGCAGGTTGTGTATAATTATTGCACGCCTCTTACCTAACTCTCAACTGTCTCCTTATGTCTTTATTCATTCATGGAGCCTCATGTGTTTAATTTGCTCTTACCTTTTAGTGGAACATTTTTGCTGCACTCTTGTTGAACACTTTTTTTAAAGTGTTCCCCATTGTTGTTCCACATCACTGTTTGCCAACATATTTTGCCTATTTTGTTTCATGCAAGTTTCATTCTCAGGCACTGAAAATCACCTTTTCTCCAATCTATTAATTTGTTTAATTGTTATACTTACATCTGAAACAACATAAATATTATGGACATTGTTGCCTAGATATTCCCTGGCTTTTACTTAACTTGCTGCTCTGGTTCATTCATATTGCCAAATCCAGTGGTGAATCCTTAGCTGTTGCGTTTTTACATATTTTATTAAAAGTCCTGTAAACACCACAGGAACTCAATTCCTGATCTCCTTTATATACTGTTTCTGTCCAATGTACATCAGGGTTTTGAAATCCACCATGATTATTCTTATATTTATTTTACTCAATTCTGAGGAACATTTGTATGTTTCTTCCTCCATTTCCCTTCCACTATTAGGTGTTCTGTGGATTACATCTGTAGTATGACAGATATTTTATCATCTTTCATCCCCATCTATTTGGATTTAATTTTAATCTTGCTGACAGTCCTTTCTTCTACTGTCATTATGTTAGCCCAAATAAGTACAGCTACTTCACCTCTCCAATTTCTCCCTTTATCTTTTCATCTCTTATATATTATACCCTACAATGTTTAGTTCTCAGTCCTGACTTTTCTTAGCCATATCTCCATAATACCCATTACTCCCGGTGCTTGATTGTCTCCAACTTCTCTGTTTTATTAGACACTGTGTGTATTGCTGTACAGATATTAACTCATTTTTAATAGTGCCCTCTTTATGTTTAATCAACTTTTTAAAATTCTTGTCCTATAACTCTATTTATTGCCTTATCATCAATATTCTGTCCTATTTTTTCCTATGTCCTCCTGCCCTGTTCTGTAAATATTACCCCCAAGAAAATATCCCTCACTATTTTAAAGCCTTTACCACCTCGTATTGATCCTTTCTGCAGCATGCCACATTGGTATCATTCTTTCTTGTCCTAGAATGGGAGCCAATATCTCAATAATAAGAAACCCCTGCTCCCCACACCAACCACTTAGCTATATATATCCTGGTCCATCTCTCTTGTGCCAATTTGTATAGGCCTTTGAAATAATCTGGAGATAATTACCTCCAATGTCTTGCTTTTAAATTAAAGTCTTACTCTTGCTACTCTTTCAGCAGGACCACTTGCCTGTTCAAACCTAGGGTTTTAAATCCAACATGTACAATGTTAACTCAATTATCACCCTCTCTTTCCAGGTTCCTCTCCAACTGCCCTGAAATATACCTTGCTCTGGCACGAGGTAGGCAACGAAGCATCATTACTCAGGTTCCCCCTAATTAGAGTCCCTATTTACACATATTCCTATTCTGCTCTTTCCCATCTTGCACAGTCTTCCGAACCACAGTATGTTAGTTTGCATTGTGGTTTTTCCCCTGCAGACTTTCTCCATTTCCTTGCAGGTAGTGAGTATATTGCACCTATTGGTCAGGATATTGCAAATTTCAGTTCACATTCAGTTTTTAAACTTTAGAGCAGTTTCTCTTCAGTTGTCACATTCAACACAACTAGCATCCAACACAGCACAGCACTTTACTCAGAAGTGACAAAACTGCATTAAAGTGAACCTTAGTTATTATAGTTTAAAATATTAGAAAAATACTGGTACTGTGCACCCCCTCTTTTAAAGAAAAACTACTGAGTTCAATTTAAGTTAGATTGCTTTTCTCAAATAGGGATCTTTCATTCACCAAAGTTTTGATTTTTAAACTTATTACTAACCTTCAAAGTTAGGACTTTTCTTCTGATATTGTTAGATGCAATACTGTATTTTGAAACTTGATTGGTCTAGATTTCATTACCATTTAGATGACTATATAGTCAGGCTCATTTTACAAATAGCATGGTGGATACACAAATACTCCAGGATATACATGTTAATCTAAACCTCAGTCCAATCTTTCGTAACCCCCAAACATAATTCCACAACTCTGAAATAATATGTGGATAATACCATGGTCAAAATATTATAGGGGCCTGAATGACAAGGGCTGTGGTGAGATTTGCGGCAGGACCCGATGACATGGCCGGGGAGGCCCATCTCAGTACTGGGAGCATCTGATCAACCTATTCAGCCATTTTATGACACATATCTGGAGCAGGAAGAGCTATCTTCAAGTGTATTTTCAAATGCTATATCTCACGAAATATGTCACTACTTTCACATACTGCTCAGTGTACCATCATTCACCTGTATAAGTCATGATTTTACCTAAAATTCATAGCTCCACTTCACCCTCTCAAACTTAGCAGTGCTGCAAGCCTCATATCCACATCTCACAACTTACATTACGGCAGCCATATCACCCAAACATGCTGCATCACACTCACTGACATGCTATCTTCTCTCTTGCAGGAAAAATTGGTGCAGAACCAGTCACAACAGCAACTAAGAGTCAAGAGGTGGGCACAGCTGTATGCCTTCACATCGAGAATGGAGATGGTGATCACCACCACAGCAGCAATCAATCCAGAGGCTATGGTTAACTGCAAGGCTGAATTCATCAAATATGACAGTAACCTCATACCCAATCCTCCTCCCGCAACCACAATCTCCTCCAGCTGCAACTGTAGGTTAAAAGCACACAATTCTTCCTTCCCTCACTGAAACATAACTATAGTGGTTTTCTTTATCCCTACAAACCCTCATATATCACAGATGCACAAATAATTGAACTATACACTTAATGTGCTGCAGCTGTAGGTACAAAAAACCATTGAATAAATCCATTACTTTGTTTTCCCTGTCAAATTTAGTTCAAAATAAAAATACAGGTTTCGCCACTTTTTTTTTCATCTCCATTTTTGACTCAAGACCCACTGTCGCAGTTGTTTCAGGCACCATACAAATGTAAAGTGTTATTGTTGGAACTCTCTGCTCTACAGCTGTATTCCATCAGAATATGCAGCAAGACACTGAAAAGTGATTTGAATGTGAATATTGGAGGAATGGTTAGGAAGTTAGCAGATGACACCAAAATAGTTGGTGTAGTGGACATGAAGAAGGTTATCTCAGAGCACAATGGGGCCTTGATCAGATAGGCCGATGTGCCAAGGAATGGCAGATGGAGTTTAATTTAGGTAAATGTGAGGTGTTGCATTTTGGTAAACCAGGGCAGGACTTACACACTTAATGGTAAGGTCCTGGGGAATGTTGCCGAAAAGAGAGACCTTGAGGTGTAGGTTCATAGTTCCTTGAAAGTGGAGTCACAGGTAGACAGGGTAGTGAAGACAACGTTTGGTACACTTGCCTTTATTGGTCAGTGTATTGACTATAGGAGTTGGGAGGTCATGTTGCAGCTGTGTAGGATATTGGTTAGGCCACTTTTGGAATACTGCATTCAATTCTCATCTCCCTGATATAGGAAAGATGTTGCTAAACTTGAAAGAGTTCAGAAAAGATTTACAAGAATGTTGCCAGGGTTGGAGGGTTTGAGCTACAGCGAAAGGCTGAACAGGCTGGGGCTATTTTCCCTGGAGCATCGGAGGCTGAGGGGTGGCCTTATAGAGGTTTATAAAGTCATGAGGGGCATTGATAGGGTGAATAGCCAAGGTCTTTTGTCCAGGGTAGGAGAGTCCAAAACGAGAGGACATAGGTTGAAGGTGAGAGGGGAAAAATTTAAAAGGGATCTCAGGGGCAGCGTTTTCACATAGAGAGTGGTGCATGTATGGAGCGAGCTGCCACTGGAAATGGTGAAGGCTGGTACAATTACAATATTCCTAAGGCATCTGGATAGGTACATGAATAAGAAGGGTTTAAAAGGATATGGTCTAAATGTTGGCAAATGGAACTAGGTCAGTTTAGGATATCTGATCAGCATGGACAAGTTGCACCGAGAGGTCGTTTCCTTGCTATACAACTCTATGACTCTAAGTCTTACTATGCCAGGGTCACATACAATTTAAGAAAATAATTACTTATAACTTTCAACAGAAAATGACAATACATACCAAATTTAATTATACACTAGTTAATGTCCTTGCAGGGCAGGGTAAAGAAACTTAAAGTGGGGGGTGATGAAGGAAGTGGGTAAAAAAATTTGGGCAGCTGGAATGTATGAGGTGATGGGATAAGAGGGGCATAAAGGTAAGAGAAAGTTACAGGATATGGGAACGTCGGGTGAATAATGGTTCCCTCATGAAAAGAAGTGAATTTTCATTTGAGAAACAAGATCATTGTTGTGATTCTGCTCACTGTTTATGACCATTAAGCTATAATATATCTGTAAAACAGACCATATTAATAACCTGTATAATTCTTATGCGTCAAAGCCAATAATTATCACTCAACCAGCAACACTACATCTTGATTCTCCATTTAACTCACTGATGTTCAGAGGGTTTTGCTGTGTGCATACTGGTTTCCAATTTTCCCTATATAACCGCAGCAAATATATATCATAAAGTACGTAAATGGTTGTAAAGTACTTTTGAATATCGTGAGTTTGTGACAAATACTATATGAATGCAAGTTCTTTCTTTCATCAACTTAAACTGTAGAAACCTTCAATTCCAAACAAGTTACAGATTCAATTCAAAACAAACAGGTTATCTTTGTTCTATGGTATTGTCATACCAATGGAAAAGAACAATTATAAAAATTTATGTCAGCTCTCAGTCAGGCTCATGTAATATTTGAGCACCATACAGAAGATATATGACCTTAGAGAAAGAGGAAGGCAATGAGGTATGCAAGCTGATTCGAACTGAATCAGTGACAGAGCGCTGCTGATTTCAGACACTTCAGTCCATTGCCTAAACTGTATGAACTCTCAACTAATTGCCAATGTACCAGGTTGACTTACAGAATTTTTGGACTAATTAAGAATTGAGTGGAAGTACGGGTTTAAGTACCTGTAAGGGACTCAATGACACAGATCAAATTTATTAGAATTCTTTGAGGAGGTAATAAACAAAACGGATAAAGTAGAAGCAGAGCATGTTAGTATATTTGGATTTTCAGAAGGTGCTTCAGAAGGTACAACAATTTAGGCTACCTAATAATAAGAACCCATGGAATCGGAGGCAGTATATGGGCTTGGATAGATAATTGACTTACAGAAGACAAAGAGTCGTGATCAGGAGGGTATTTTCAGGATGACAGCTGGTGGAGTGGAATGTGGCTCAGTACTCGGTCCACAATTATTTACAACATATATTACATATGGACACATAAACAACATCCTTACCAGGATAAAATTCACGAAACAGGAAGAGAACAACCGACTACCCTTCCTGGACGTAATGGTAGAACGTAGAAACAAGGGGAACTCCAGACCAGCGTATATAGAAAGACCACACATATAGACCAAATACTCAATTACAGTAGCAACCACCCCAATGCCCGCAAATGGAGCTGCATCAGGACACTATTTAAATGAGCCACAATACATTGCAGCAACCCGGAACTACGCAAAGCAGAACAGGAACACTTATACGAAGTTTTCAAAAGAAATGGACACCCAAAAAGCACAATCCGCTGTTACCTCCGAGACACACCACAGCAGGAAGACATACCATGACCAGAATCACTTATCACCCTACTATACATCAAGGTCATTTCAGAGATGACCACAAGACTACTCAGACCCCTAGGTATTAGAGTAGCCCACAACCCGACAACCTACAAGAGCTACTGACGAACATAAAGGACCCCATACCCAAAACTGGCAAAACTGGGGTAATATACAAAATACCATGCAAGGACTGTGAGAAACACTACATAGGCCAAACCAGAAGAAAATTGACTATATGAATACACAAACACCAACCAGCCACCAAGAGACACGACCAATTTTCACTTGTCTCACTACACACGGACGAGGGACATGAATTCGACTGGGACAACACATCAATAATTGCACAAGCCAAACAGAGACACGCCAGGGAATTCCTGGAGGCCTGGTATTCCAACACTGAATTAGACCCTGTATACAAACCACTGAGAAACAGAACAGGAAATGATACCAATCACCCCCGCCAACCGATAGCAAGCTGGACAGAACACCAACACTTCACTAGAGGTACACTGATGATGTTACCTAGCAGGGTGACGAAACGTTTGCAATCAAACCCACCGACTCGGTGACCATGTCTACAACCTTAGGACTGTAGAAAGCTACAGCACAGAGGAATCAAAGACTCCTCATGCTAAAGACACAACATGTTCATGTACAAGTTCAGCCAGTAATAAAGAAGGCAAATGGAACATTGGCCCTTAGGGAATGGAGTATAAAATTAGGGAAGTAACGCCAAAACTATATGGGCAGCAGTCGTAACAGTGAACAGTTTTGAGCCCCTTAACTAAGGAAAGATATAATGGCATTGAAGGCAGTGCAAAGGAGGTTCACTAGGTTGATCCCAGGTATGGTGGGAACATCTTATGAGGGGAAGTTGAGTAGGTTGCCCTCATTGGAATCAAGAAGAATGAGAGGTGACTTTATTGAAACATACAAGCTTCTTAGGGGATTTGACAGCATAGCTACTGAGAGGTTGTTTCGCCTTATGTGAAAGTCTAGAACGAGAGGGCATTATCTCAGAATAAGGCAACACCCTTTTAAGTTGGAATCTGTGGAAATCTTTACACAGTGGGCTGTAAAGTCTGGGTCAGTGTGTCTATTCAAGGTTGAGATAGGCAGATTTTAATCATTAAGGGATTCCAGGGTTATATGGAAAGGAAGCTGAGGACTGCCTGATCATCCATGGCAGAGCAGACTCGATGGGCTGAATGACCTACTTCTGCACCTATGTTTTATGGGACTCATGTGAAAGCACAGAACTGTTGTCCAATCTTACAATCCTATAAACTCCTAATATATTCTCCAATACAAGATCATTTGTACCTGCCATTATGAAGTGTGATATTTGTCACTAACCTAAAGTCCAGTAAGAGGCAGATTCCAATATTGTTTCTTGCTGCTGAATTGCATGAATATACATGAGTTGAAGCATGGACTCTGCCAGACACCACCAGAACACAATGCGCATTCCACTCAGCAACAAGCATGCAAGGTCTTTTTTGGGCACAGATACCTTTGCTTTTCTCATCTGTTTCATTTGGAAGTAAGAAGAAAAGAAAGCAAATAAATCCAGTTAGAAGTAGAGAAGTAGTCACTTGTCTCATTTTTATTTGTTTTTTTACTGCAGCCACCGACAAAATTCGTTATAAAATCGTGGCATTCAAGGAAGTTCTATTCCAGCTTTAAACAAGATTTATTAAATCGCCAAGTTAGTAAGAACTGCAGATGCTGGAGCCAGAGATAACACAGTGTGGAGCTGGAGGAACACAGCAGGCCAGGCAGCATCAGAGGAACAGGAAAGA
>NC_063340.1:58648500-58678250 GCF_021869965.1 Rhincodon typus
TCCTCTGATGCTGCCTGGCCTGCTGTGTTCCTCCAGCTCCACACCGTGTTATTAAATCCCCAATTGTTTTGCAACATGCAGTGTGCATATGAACATAACAATCAGAAGCAGAAGTTGGCCTTTTGGTCCCACAAGCCTACTCCAGCATTTGATACGCTCCTGGGTAATCTGATTATGATCAGGGTGTCTACTTCCCGGTCTATCCCCTGTATCATTCAACTCTCTTGTCAGTCAAGAAGTTGGTCTTAAAATTATTCACTGATCCTGCCTCCAATATTCTAGGGAAAAAAATTCCACCCGCTAAGAAAAATTTTCTCCTTACCTCCATCTTCAATGGGAACCCCCTTACTTTTAAGCTGTATCCTCAAGTTCCAGTGAGCCTGTTAGTCTTATCAACCAGTACTATTCCATTGATTTGATGGTTTCCTCTATGGGTGAAAGTTGTCTTTCACATTTAAATACGTAAAAAAAAATTGTGGTTTTGGTTTGTAGGTACCTTCAAAGCATTACTTGCTGCTTCTCGTTCATTTACCAATTCAAAGCCTATCATCAACAGCCCCTCTAAAACTGTTTTTTTTTGTTCAACCTTTTTTGAAGTTAGTCTTCCACTTGGATAAGTAAAGATATTTTTACAAAAATCATCTTGTATTCATTACACTTAATTTTCAACTCGCTCACTATCCATTTTACAAAATAAAAACTTTCCTCACTCCAGTCATGACTGAACAGGTTAGAACCTTTCATGATGGTATCCATGACAAGGTAACATGAAGATTATGTCGCAGTGGGAAGAAGATTGTAGACACAATGGGGTTGGACTTTCCTTTCTTGCACCTTCTAGAAACAAGATAGGGTCACTGACAGAGAACACCTACATTTTTCTAGAAGGCACTTAACTTGATATACAGGGCCAGTATCCATCTGAATTTTTGTTCCCAATTGGCAGACCACATCTTGGTGGGAACGAAATGCCATTTTGGTGCAGCAGTTAAAAGACAGCAGACATTTAAATGGGCCAGAGGGACTTGAAATTAAAGAAGACCAAAAGAGAAACAAAGTATCTAAAATGATAGAAGCAACAACAATTATTCAGCTATGTCAAGAGTTTTTATATTGCCATATCACTCTTGGTTCCACTGAAGTAAAAATTACCTTTGTTAAAAACATTTTAGTTCCAATAACTGTACTATTGGAATAATACAACACCCAATATGCATATAGCACGGCCCAGCAGGCATAAATGAAGTGAATGACCCATTACATTTTGTGGTAAAGCTGCAGAAAGCAGAATCATGGTAACCATGTGATAAGGAGCAGATTGACCGTACAAAAAATCAGTGTTTCATCAAAAATTCCAACCATATCGCTTTTAAAGGTGTAAGTTTTGAAAATTACTTCAGTAACTCTGAACAAAATAATTCATGAAACCTTACAATGTTATTCACAAAAATATAAACGTGACCTTTCTATAACTGACAGCATTGTAACAGGGTAAGGTCCAAAAAACAAAACGAAGTGTCATTAGAAGTCAGGTGTAAAGTTTAAATAAAAGTGAATATATGAATTTACCTGATTAATGAAGTCATCGTAGCATATGATGGGACCATTGTGAAATACAGGGTAGTAAAATACATATGCCAACAGCCAGCAGAAGGATACACCAAGTCTTCGAGGTCCATCATAGTACCAGCAGTACTCTAAACTGAAACTTGTGTAACGAAGATTGCAAACAGCCAAGCAGAATAAAAGCAGGAAGTATTCGTTCTCTGTCTCATACCAGCGTTTCTAAAATAAATAAGTATTTTCTTGACATCAAGAGAAAAAAATAAATACATAATCTTAAAAATTAACATTGAACTGAAAGAGGTTACACAAATAAACAATAAAAGAGCTTAACCAATCATTCTGACATTAAATACTCATGTTCTTTTTAAATGAACATCAAAGGGTTTACAACATAATAGTAAGGTTACTGCATTAATAATCCAGAGTCACAGACTACCATTCTGGAGACAAGAGTTCAAATTCCCACGATTTGGGGATGAGGATCTAAATATAATTAGTAAATCTGGAACGTTATTCTCATTAAAAAGGATCGCAAAACTACCAAACTGTTCTAAAAGCCGAACTGGTCTACTAACATCCTTCAAGGAAGGAAATCTGCCACCCTCACCCCGTCTGGCCTACATAAGTCCAAAACCATAGTAATGTGGTAGACGGTTCAGCGCCCTGTGAAATGGCATAGCAAGACATTCGGTTGTAGTAAGTCATTACAGAAAAAATGACTGTGTATGTAACCCAAACACATGGATTGAGGCAGTTCACTATCTCTCCAAAGCCAATTATGGACTGACAATAAATTGGCTCAACTGGTTGGATAGCTAATTTGCAATGCACAGTGATGCCAACAACATGGATCTAGTTACCACATCAACTGAAGTCAACATGAAGGACTCTCCTTTCCAATCTCTCCCCTTGCCTGAGGCATGCAGACCCTCAGGTTAAACTACCACCAGTCATTTCTCTCTAATGAGATACCAACCCTGTTGTCCAGTGGGACTACAGCGACTTTACTTATATAATGCCATTATTGAAATAGTTAATCTGAAAGCAGAAACATAGAAACTATGAAGCACATGTAATTCAGCAAAAAAGAAAGCATACCAAACTATTTATGAATTGTCAAACAATATAACATAAGGCAGCATGATAAAACCAACATGATTATAGAAATGTGGGATATGAAAGATAAATTTTGCACTGAAACTGGTTTGAGTGTAAAATCACTATAAAAATTCCTATTTAATTTACGTACTTCCAAACTGGATGTAGATCTCCAAAATAGGATTTAGGGATGGAAGTGGCAATCGGATCCAACTTGTCTACAGAAATATCAGTAGCTCAAGGCTGAATTTTTTTTTTGGTTAAGTGAGAGCTGCATCAAGGTTTTTGCAGAGATATTTGATGCAAGACCTGACAAGATTTCTCACAGTATCTTACCAAATTCATCTCATTAACTAGATACTCACCTCATGATGTCCCTCACATTCTATTCTAGACCTATTGTACCATGTTCTCAGAGCAACTCACCAATCACCATATATCAGTCAAATGACTGGCATCCGATGTGCCTGCACAGTAAAGACTGTTGTACACTCAAACGAACATTGGAACTCTAGCATTGTCACTCATCAGCATCATAATGGTGCAGCAGCCATGAAGTCATGCCTGCTCATGGCACATACAATATTTCCACTATAACGTGTGTTTCATTAACACAAATTGGCTTTAATATGATTGATGAATAGTGGACACCGTCTGGATAATGCAAACTTTCTACTGTACAGTATAGCAATTTTCTATAGCGATTTCCTATAGTCAACTCAACTATCGCGTTATAGGAGAAATACCTGTTGAACGAGGGAGTAGCACCTGGCAAACATTCCTTCAACTGAGTTGCTGCTTAAACACTACGTCCACACAGTTTATCTGTCCTTAGCTACACTTCTTCTAAACACCCTCTCTAGGTCACTGGTGCTCTGTCCTCAGTGCCCACTGTAGATCCATGTCTTCACACTGCCCTGAACAGAGAAATCTCATACAGGCAAGCAATCGGACAATTCTACACATCAGCTATTATTTGCAGCCAGCAAAAACGAACACAAACAAAAAGGAACAGAGGCTGAAGATAACCCACACAATACAAACCAAATGCTGGCATCATGACCAACTGCTATTCGACATTCCACGATGGTTGGCTGCAGCTAGCTCTCATCCACAAGAACCAGGTGTCAATCCAGTCCTGTCTGCCTTGTAGCACTTAGTACATCTGAGCTCTGTCATGTACAAGGACAGTTTCCACCTTTGCAATGATTTCCTCCTCCTTCAAAGACTGCTCCCCCCTTCCAATTCCTCAGCATCCAGCACATCACCTTGTTACCTGGTTCAACAGCATGATAGAATGGCACACTGCCCAGATAATACTAGATGGACCCCCAGATTGGTTCAAGCAGTGGAACAGCATTTGCACAAGGTGGTGTATAGAGAACTTTATACATATTGCAATTTCTGTCAGTCCAAATTGAAATGTATTTTGTAATTATCAAGTTCGTTACAATTATATTGAGTGGAACATGCAGGATGTGGACAAGTTGAACTTTTTGGCAATATTGTAATTTCCAAATTGAAAAGTTTTGTAATTTTTGGAAAGAAAGATGTGATTCTAAAACATATGGAAGAATTGCTTACTCTTGTTGACTTTAAAATGTTTTAGGTGCTAATTAAATGAAAGTACAGAATTACTGCATTAGTACAGAAATGGTATTAAAGAAATTGATGGGATTGAAAACTGATTAATCCCCAGGGCCTGACAATCTACATTCCTGAGCACTTAAGGAACTGGCTATACAAATAGTGGATGCATTGGTGGTCACCATCCAAGAATCTTTAGATTCTGGAACAGTTCCTACAAATTGGAGGATTACAAATTACATAATGTAACTGCAACATTTTAAAAACGGAGGCAGAGAGAAAACAGGGAATTACAGACCAGCGAGTCTAACATTGATACTGGGGAAGCTGCTAGTGTCCATTATCAAGGATAGCAGATCACTCAGAAAACAGTGGTAGAATCAGACACAGTCAGCATGGATTTCAAATGGGAAATCATGCTTGACAAATCTACTGGAATTATTGATCAGTGGTTTATTTGGACCTTCAGAAAGCTTTTGACAAAGTTCTACGTAAGAGATTAGGGTGCAAAATTAAAGCACATGGGATTGGGGGTAGTGTGTTGAGATGGCTAACAAATTGGTCAACAGAAAGGAAAGAAAGAGTAGCAAGAAATGGGTCTTTTTCCAGTCCCTAATGGGGTACCGCATGAATCAGTAGTAGGACCCCAGCTATCCACAATGTATGTTAATGACTTAGATGAGGGAACTAAATGTAATATCTCAAATTTGCAGATAACACAAAATTGGATGGGAGGGTGAGCTGTGAGGAGCATGCAGAAATATTGCAGTGTGATTTGGACAGGCTGAGTGGGTAAGAAAATGCATGGCACCTGCAGTATAATGTGTGTAAATGTGAGATTATTCACTTTGGTAACGAAAATAGGAAGGCAGATTATTATTTCTAATGGCTATAAATTGCAAGATGGGAATGTTCAACGAGATCTGTGAATCCTCATGCACAAGTCTCTGAAATTAAGCACTCAGGTGCAGCACGCAGTAAAGAAGGCAAACTATATGTTGGCCATCAGAGCAAGTGGATTCAAGTACAGGAATAAGGATGTCTTGATGAAGGGGCTAGGCCCAAAACGTCGACTCTCCTACTTCTCTGATGCTGCCTGACCTGCTGTGTTCCTCCAGCTCCACACTGTATCAAAAAGGATGTCTTTCTGCAATTATACAAGGCACTGGTGTGCAGTTTTGGTTTGCTTATCTGAGGAAGGATGTTCTTGTTGTAGAGGGAGTGCAATGAAGGATGTGAAACTGATTCCTGGATGACAGGACTTACGTATGAGGAATGACTGAATCGGTTAGGATTGTATTCACTGCAGGTTAGAAGAATGAGGGGTGGATCTCATAGCAACCAATAAAATTCCAATAGACAGGTTAGATGTAGGAAGGATGTTCCCAATGGTGGGGGAATCCAGAACAAGGGGTCACAGTTTAAGGATAAGGGGTAAAGCTTTTAGAACGTTTCTTCACCCAGAGAGCCTGTGGAATTCACTACCACAGAAATTGGGTGAGGCCAAAACATTGTGTTTTCAAGAAAGAGGTAGATTAAGCTCCTGTGGCTAAAGAGATCAAGTGATATGGTGGGAGGGGGGGAATCAGTCATGATCATATTGAATGGCAGAGCAGTCGAGAGGTCAAATTGCCTACTCCTGTTCCTACCTTCTATGTTTCTCAGTTTAAGAAATGAAATTCTCCTGCATATTGTGTCAAACAAAAACTACTGAAATATCACAAAGTTTTTCTCTTAATTTCCCAATCATTGCAGCATTGTTACCATGTGTCTTTTTTCAGTTTTACAAAATTTAGTAAACAAGCGAAACAATTTCTTCTCACTTATGATCCAGCAGTGCATTCATCCCCCACAAATTACTGGTGAAAGAAATCTATCTCCACCTAGTGGTCTAAACAAGAACTGGCAAAACCTGTCAAATGCCTTCAATTAACCTCACTCATCAATTTTACTGAATTCCAATTTGCAACACAGAAAGTGACAATACCTTCGAAGAAAATTATTGCTGCAAACTTATGGACTCAATTACATTTCCAAGGCTCTGCCAGTAGCTCAAAGTTTTACAGGCAAAGGAAGTGGGGCTACACATGCCCCTATTTCCAAACAGCTCATTTTTGATATGAAAATGAAGCCAATAAATTTCAATTAATTTGCTTTGCAGAAGGTAGTCCCTTGTGAGGAATTGATAGTCCTTCAACCGTGGATTATAGACCATCCAAAGTCTGTTGCTTGCCCATTTTACATGTCAGAGCAAAATTGCGAAGTGAATGTCATGTTCATCACAGATGGTTTCTTTTCTGCTCCATCTTACACTATGCATTAGTTGCATTGCCAACTTACACTTTTATCTTTGCTACCAATATGATATTTTGTTCTTAATTGGCACAAGCATTTAAATGGCACCGTGTAAACTGCTAAATGTGAGCTGTAGACCCCATCAAGACAACAAACAAGGAACTCACTTTTCATATTCATTCATGGGATGTAGGCTTCACTCGCATCTATTGCCCAGCTTTAATTGCCCAGAGAGCATTAAGAGTCCAACCACATTGCAAGAGATCTGGAGTCACATGTAGGCCAGACCAGATAAGGATAAAAGTTTCCATCCCTAAGGGACATTAGTGAACCAGATGGACTTTTCATGGTCAGCATCAGAATCTTAATTCCAGATTTTTACCGAATCCAAATTCTTCGGGCTGCCATTTGCGGGATTCAATCCCCAAAACATTACCTGGGTCTCTGGATTAATAGTCTAGTGATAATACCACTAGGCCACCTTCTATCTTGATTGGTCCATAGATTGTTAGTTGCCTAAGTCAGCTCAGAGGGTTCTGAATCTTTGGAATTCTCCAGATCAGAGGACCATAGAAGCTCAATCATTGTACTTGTTCAAGACAGAAATCGATAGTGAAGAATGAAATGAAAGGCTACAAGGCTAGTAGAGGAGAAAGATGGTAGATGATCAGCCATGATCTTTTTAAACAACAGGATTGGCCAAATGGGTCAAATGACCTCCTTCTCCTAGTTCTTATGTCCCTATGTTCCTATCTCATTACAACATGAGGCACATCAGGCTATCTGTTTTTATCCCATTGTATGGATCATAGTTTACTTCATTAGTGTTCGACTTCAAAAATCTAGCTGGTGAAGGATAGTACTGGAGACAATCTTTATTCTGTTTTACGTTTACTTACAGAGTGAAATATTAAAGCCTACCTCTCCTAATTTAACCACATCGTACCTTAAGTATATCTTTATACGAGATCATATGAAAGCATGAATATCCACACCTCCCTCACATGCACTTATTTAAACAATCATACCATTAACCATATGACATGCAATGAATGAGAAAGGAACTTGTCAGCTTCTCCACGGTGTAACAATTTCTGACCAGGAAATTTAAAATGCTAAATCCCTTCACTGTTAAATTAATTTTTCAGATGGCAAAATAAATTATTCAATAGAAACAAAAATATACATAACTTTTAAATAGAGAAATTTCACATATATAAAATTAGTTTTCAGAGCCAGTGGGGGTGTTTAATAGTAGGTATGAAGTTAGAGAGCTGTTAAAAACCAAGTTACACTCATTCAACAAGGTGCAACATTTGCGAACACTTGTTAAGTTTTCATTAACGCATTGATTCTGGAATTGAACTTTCAGGGAACTTCAATAGTCCACTCTCTGAAGGAGCATATAGTCATTGACAGTACCTTCTGCAACCTTGCCTTTTCTGCAGACTTTAGCAGTTGCTGTCAGTATCGGTGGATCAACAGTGGCAACTGCTGACAATTTCAGTGTTTTTTCCATCACAAAGTCCAAGACATCAACTGTCCAAAATTATAGTGCATCCAACCAAATACAATAACAATGTATCTATTTAACACCTTTAACACAATGAAATGTCTCAAGGAGATTTACAGGAACATTATAAATCAAAGTATGACACTGATCCACATGAGGAAATATTAGTCAGATGACAAAACCTTAGTCAAGCAGGTATGTTTTAATAAGTGTCTTAGAGGGATATGAGATAAGGGGAATTCTGAACCTTTGAGCCTAGAAAATGAAGGTAGTCAACAATACTTATTTTTAATCATTTTGGCATCACTGGCTAGGCTAGTATTTGTTGCCCACCCCTAATTGTCCACAGGGCAGTAAAGAGCCAATCACATTGTCTAGAATTACATGCAGGTAAGGATGGCAGATTCCCATCTCTAAGGGACATTATTGAACCAAATGGGTTTCCTGCAACAATTGACAATGGTTACATGGTCACTATTAGGCTTTAATCCCAGATTTTTAGTGAATTCAAATTTCACCATTTGTCAAGGTGGGATTTGGACTCATGTCCATGGAAAATTAGCCAGGGGCTCTGGATTACTAACCCAATGACAATACCACTACATCACAACCTTCCCTAAAGCAATTACAATTGAGAATGCACAAGAGGTAGAGGAGAGTACCGAGATAGAGGAGGGGACAGTAATAGAAGGAGATGGACAAAAGGATGGGAATTTTAAAATCAAGATGGCACTTCACTAGGAGCCAACATAGGTAAGTGAGTGAAGGAATAATGGGGTGACAGTACTTGCTGCACAGTGAGATACTGACAAACAAATAGTGGATGACCTCAAGTTTACAAAGTGTAGAATGTGGGAAACCAGACAGGAGTCTGTTGGAATAGTTGGGTCCATAGGCAACATAGGCAGGCTTACGCATTTAAGCAGCAGGTGAGTTGAGTCAGGGGTAAAACTGAGTGATGTTAAGGAGGTGGAAACAAATGGTCTTATTATTGATGTAATTGTAATGTCGGCTCAGGCATAAACATGACACCGAGGTTGCAGACAGATTAATTTAATCTCAGACTGTTCCCGGAGAGCGGGATGAAATCAGTAGCTTGGAAAAGGAGTTTGGACTGGGGATTGAAAACAATGGCATCACCTAACAGTGACAACTCCCTCATGAGCAGACAGTCTATACTGTGGATATTATCAAATGGCAGCCCTTCAAGATAGAAATTGATCACTTCTTTAATTCGTTTCAGTTTTTTGTAGAATGTTATATAATCTATAACACAAGAATAGGCCATTTGACACAATAGGTTTATAAAGTATTAATATAACAACTAGATGAATGACTATTAGCTTTCTGAACAAGGGAAAGCACTGCATTATTTATCTAACAGGCTATTAAAGTGGTTAATATTTTCAGGAAAAAAGCCAACAATTCACTTATAATTAGAAAACAAACATAAAAATAAATGCAAGCTACATTTATTTCAACTCAAGATTCTTGACAGCCATTCGCTGGTTTATTTGTCAGGACAATGCCTTAACCAAAGTCAATCTGTCTTGTTTAAAATTTAAACAAAGGCTTGAAATTAACTGTCAGTCAATGAACAGCTGCATTCTCCATGGCAATGTTTCTACTAGTCAGATCTCTATATAGCAACCAATCGGCACTCTCCACTCATACAGTACAAATGTTGTTTTTCCCCTTACTATTTCTTGCACATCGTCTTGACACATGCACCAAAGAGCTTTAAGAAAATGTCTTTTTTCAGCAATACTCAAATCTCATTTTTAGATTGATAATTCCACACTCTTTGTTTTTATTTGAAGTATGATACCTATTGTCTGGAATATAAAATAAATATTTTAAGCATAACTTAATGTCATTATGAATAATTACAACTGACAGGACTGAGTATATTCAGTTAACCAGATATTCAACCTACTAATCACCCCTTCTAATTCATTCCATTGTTTTCTACCATGTGGTGTGATTTCCATTCTTTCTATGCATACCTGTAACTCTCACAAGTAATGTTTGTCTGTTGCTATACAAATAAATTATGCATATTCATACAAGTAATATAGCTTATCAGAACAATGTTCAATTAGTGCTTGAATAATTATTCCCTTGATACCCTTGATTTCTAAGTTATAGCACATTTCTGAAATCATTATAAAAGCTAAGGTTAGAGTTCTTCTATACATTGGGAATTATATTCTTACCTGAATTTTTCCAAGAGAGTCCATTTGTAAGCTGTACAGTAGTAATATTGAACACAGCCAAGATAATACAGGCACTTGGAGCTGGGCCACCGCATAGGAGATGGACACATGCAATAATATTACTACCAGGCCTTTGAAGCCCACTGTAAGGAAGCAGGCCAACATCCCATACACCATCAGCAACCACATCCTAAACTAAAGAAAAAATCCTTATGTCACCATGTAAAACAGAAACAAAACAAAGAAGTTTAAATTTTCTTCATTACAGGTCTTCTGTTCCTTGGTACAAACAAGATTCATTCTTGTACAGCTAAAAGTCAACTAGCATTGATATTATCTTGTTCAGATTTATTTGAATATCACAGCATGAACTGAAAACGTAAATGAACACCAGGTGCTGCCAGCTTTTAATGTAAAGTATGATGAATTACTTAAGAAACAAAAACAGAAAATGTTGGAAAAGCCCCCTAGGTCAGCTGAGCATCAGCATGAGTAAATCATCAGCATCTGTGGAAAGTTAACATTTCAAGTCAACGACTTGTTATCAGTACTGTTATAACGAAAGGTCAATTGACCTGAATCATTATCTCCTTGCCAGCATTTTCTGTTATAGATTTTTAATATCCACAGCAATTTTACTTTTGGAATTTTAGGATAATAAACAGATTAGAATACAAAAAAAGTACATGAGGGTTTTATTCCACTTTACTCCAAATGTGATCCATTTTGGAATTCATAAGAATTCATAAATGTTGGGATTATCATACAGTCAAGATATAACTCACTCCCTGGTTTTTAGTTTTCTAACCAAGTCTATGTAATACAATTCTCTCATGGGTAGGACAGTCTATACTGTGGTTATTGTAAATGACGGCCTTTCCACATAGAATTAAATCTGTCCAATTCTTTTCAGTTTTACACAGATTACCACATAATCTACAACACACAGAAAGGCCATTCATTCTAATAAGTCTAGCAAGTGTTAATGAATAAATGAATAGTAAATGATTTATTTATTGTCACATATATTTTGAAGATACAGTGGGAAGTGTTTTGTCGCCACAATCAGGCACCATTCTGAAGTACAATAAGAATAAAAAAATGATTCAATAAGTGTTCAGCTTCTGTTTAAACTGGGGTCTCAAGCACAGTTTCAGGGTTCCTGCAATGTTTCTGGATGGTGTTCTGGTACTCAAGGAGTCCTGCTCTGGGAACAGCAACACCAATGCCGATGCCCCAGGAGACATTGGCTCTGCTACTGCTGCCACCTTGCCAAAAACGCCAAGCGTCCAGCCTCTGGGTTATAGCTGCCAGGAGTCCAAGATCCCAACCTATCACCGCCAGGAGTCCAAGATCCCAAACTAACACCACCAGGAGTCCAAGATCCCAGCCTACCACCGCCAGGAGTTCAAGATCCCAGCCTACAACTGCTGGGAGTCCAGGATCCAGGCACTGCCATCACTGTCATGAGTCCCGGTCCATGCTGCCTGAAGCTGCAGCCACTGCCCTGCCAATATTTTCTTTCTGTCTTCACCTTCAAGAACAAAGACAAAAAGTACGCAGAGAAAACAATGCCACCGGCCCCCCTGGAGCGGACAGGCTTCGACAAGTCCAAACACTACCTACCATGCCAACGCCATCTTGAAATGGTCTGCACGTATCTGCACCCACTCTAATAAATTTATTTCCTCACATTACATATAACACATTTAAAGCATAACTTAATGCAAAAGCATTGCATAACCATCACCTGTTGGTATTACTATACTAATATTTGAAATACACTTTTGTTATATATGTTTTATTGTATATGCCCATCATTACTCGTGAGCATGCCTCATTACAGATCCCATTTCTGTTTAGCCTAGACCTTTCATTGAATCCTTGCAGTGCAGAAAACAGCCCATTCGGCGCAGAGTCTACACTGACCCTCTGAAGAGCACCCCACCCAGACCCAAGCCCCTACCCTATCCCTGCATTTCCCATGGCCAACCACCCAGACCACACATCCCCAGACACTATGGGTAATTTAGCATGGCCAATCCACCTAAACTGCACACTTTTGGACTGTGGGAGGAAACCAGAGTACCCAGAGGAAACCCACGCAGACATGGGGAGAATGTGCAAACTCCACACAGACAGTCAAATTTTCAAACTCTTTCAGTTTCCAAATATCCAGAGAATATTCCACATGGAAAAACACACTTGTAATTCACCAAGTATTTGGCAATAGAAACAAAACGTTGCGTACTTATTTACATAACAAAAATTTACTTTACGTTTGGAAGGATGGAAACTTCTGTTGTTTGCAATATGACCCTCCTGCCCCACGTGGATATTCTGTAAAGTAAATGGTGTTTACATTGATTCTAGTTTTAACGGAAAGTACAAACCTTTGGAAAAAAGGCTATGGTCACTTGTGATACAATTATATGACCAAGCAAAGTCCACAACAGCAACTTCTTTGTCCACTCTGTCCAAAAGCTCCATTCAAAATCTGTTGGGTCCTGAAAAATGTTGCAAGGGTTAGTTATCTAAAAATAACTCAAAACATAAAAATGCTGTCCAAAGGAATTGTTCCTTTTCTTCTATGGAATTCCAAATAGAACATCAGGATTAATATCAAAGCTAAGCCAGATTCTGCCCACATCCAATTTACTAATTTAAATACACATTTCCAGAAAGAATTCCAGGATACTAACAATGAAAAAATTGACCAATTATACTTTTTCACCTCCCAGGCCAGGAAGCAAATGGTCAATTGCACATTGTACACTGGCACTAATAAGCAGCTGTGGTTTTTGTTCTCACTCGGTTCAAGTATATATCTGACGTGTATGATTGTTTAAAATCCTTTTCCATTCTATCGAAAGCATGTTCAGGCTTTGCCCACAGAGAAAAATATTTTGAAATGTTTAAGTTCATAATAGAGGTCCTACCTCTGGCATGAGTCCACTCTGTTCAGGACCACACCATGTACTTGCAAGTTAACATGCTTATAAGACAAATTAGTTAAGTCCTTTAGGTCAGAAAGGTGAGGAGGGCAAGGAAAGAAGATTCAGGTATGGAGTAAAGCCAAAATGCAACAAACTAAAAGAAAAGACTTTCATTTACAAAGCACTATTAACAACCTACGGGTGTGCAAAATCCTCTATAGTCAATGAAGTGCTTTTGTAGTACAAGGTAAAGCTACCATAGCCCTACCAGGCCATAGGGCTGTTCTCTCACTAGAGAGAGAGAGAGAGAGACACCCAGTGGTGGTATAACCCAAAGCCACCACAGCTCACTTGAGGGGAGAGGTTGAGGAGAGTCCTTCATGGTAAACTCATCTGGTGTGGGAATTGAACTCTCACACTCTGCACTGCAAACCGGTCATCCAGCCAAGTGAGCTAACCTACCCCCTTTTTGAAGTATAGTCACCATTGCAAGTCCCTTTTGTTTTGCAATGGTATGACTGGGCAAAATTTGTTTGAAGTCTTAACCTTAAAATAAGCTATCATTTCCACAGAACAAATCCAGACATTTGGATTCAAATATCTCTCAATTTTGTGATAAGAGCTTTTGAAAATCCTATACATTGCTTAAAATAATACCTAGATAGCACATTCTATATTACTCACAAATTAAACCACCATAATTAATCACTGAAGACTAAATTACCTTCTTAAAACCCCAAATAAAGAATCCTTCTTCAAATTCAAATTCAGCATCAAGTTCTTCTTCATAATCTGTCAGAAATGAAAAACACAGATTATAGCAACATACTTCAGATCAACTGTGAAAAATTCATCTGAAATCAAAAGCAAATTGGGATTAGTGTTCTGCTGCACTGTTTGGCATTGCAGTACAGTCAGAATTGCTGAAATGCACAGAAATAAATAATTAAGCACATCAGTTCACCATAAAATGTTATATTACTATGGATGCAGTACTTGATCTAATTCTGATTAACAAACAGATCAATCAAGTGACCTTAATGTAGCACACCTGGAAGGTGAAGGATCATTTAAGGATTTTGTAAAGATGATAAAGTTGTTCCAGTTGAAGATATACTAATCTCCAGTACAAACCTGCAGGACGTACTGACATTCCATTGTGCTGTAAAACCTAAGCATTTATATTTTAATAACTAGAACTTCATATATTATTTCATTTCATGTTTTATGATCTCAACATCCACTGGACTTCCAAAGTTCAATTTGAACTGCAAGGACTAATAGATATTTTCATTTTTAGTCAGTTTAGTAAAGTCAAAGACATTTTGCAGTCATCTGTGAATGGATTCTCTGTTCAACTTTCTAATAGCTATAAAGCAATGCTTCTTTTCAGGCATCTTAAGTAAAGACTTGTTCTAATCCAGCAATAGATTCAGTGCAGCATCCTCTACTGTGCACGAATGGCATGTGTTAACAGGGCAAGGAGAAGCGAGGCTTGTCAACCAGATTGAACAATCCTCAATGAGATAACACAGTATGGAGCTGGAGGAACACAGCAGGCCAGGCAACAGAGGAACAGAAAAGTTGACGTTTCAGGTCAGGACCCTTCTTCAGAAGATCCTTCTGAAGGGTCAACGTTCCTGCTCCTCTGATGCTGCCTGGCCTTCTGTGTTCTTCTAGTTCCACACTGTGTTATCTCTGACTCCAGAATCTGCAATTCTTACCATCTCTGAGTGAGTTATAATCCTCAATGAGACATTGGTCTTAAATAGATTAAAACTGGGCATGCAGAGTCTAACCAGGAACTAATAAGGAGTAAATATAAATTGCATCTAAGTCATGTATCGAAAGCAAAATAAAGACAGAAAAAGGAGGAAGAGACATACAACGGCATTACCATTGCCGAATACCCAAAAATCAACATCACCAGGGATACCACTGATCAGAAACTAAACTGGATTAGTCACATAAATACTGTGGCTGCAGGAAACAGTCGGAGGCTAGGGATCTTTCAGTAAAAAACTAACCTCCTGACTTGCCAAAGCCTGTCCATCATCTGTAAGGCACAAATTAGGATGGCGTACTCCCCACTTGCCTAGATGAATGCAGTTCCTACAATAGTCAAGAAGATTGCCAACATGCAAGACAAAGCAGTCCAGTCAATTGGCACCATCTACACAAACATTCACTCCATTCACCACCAATACACAGCTGCAGCAATGCATACTATTATAAGATGTACTGTAGAAATTCAGCACAATTTCTTAGATAGCATTTTCCAATTTCATGACCACTAACATCTCAGAGGACAGAGCCAGTAGATAGGTAATAACACGTCCACCTGCAAGTTCTTCTCCAAGCCACTCACCACCCTGGCTTGGAAATATATCATTGTTCTTATACTGTCACTGGGTTAAAAATCCTGGATCCCTTCCCGAACAGTATTGTGTGTGCAACTACACCAAATGCACTGCAGCGATTCAAGAAGGCAGATCACCACCACAGTGTTCCCTCTAATTTTTTTGGTGCCTGTGCAGCACCCAGAGTAGTCCAAGCAGCATATTGCATCCACTCAGCAGAAATCATATTGCAACTTTTAATAATTAGTAACCAAACCCTGAAAAAAGTTGCATTTATATTATTTTACAACTACAGGCATTCTACATGCTTTAATAAACAAAATTGTGCTCGGCTTAGAAGTCTGGGGACCCATTTAGTGCTGGTGCTTTGTACGCCACATGCACTACGTGACCAAAAGAAGACACTAGCAATTATTCACTCCTTTGTTGCCAGCTTTTCTATCTTTATTTACTGCCCAATGATTATATACTGCATTCAGGTTGATATTTTGTCCAGATGAAATGTACAATTTAATTTGCATTGAGTTGTCCAAGTAATCTTATTCTAATCTCTTTCTGAACTTGCACTTAATCAAGTTCATGAGGCTAAATCCACGCTCACGGATGCACTTGATGTCTGAAATGTTGCTCAAATGTCCAGAAGAATGGACATTTCTAGAAACTAAGAGATAGTAGGAACTGCAGATGCTGGAGAATCCGAGACAACAAGGTGCAGGGCTGGATGAACACAGCAGGCCAAGCAGCATCATAGGAGCAGAGAGGCTGACGTTTCGGGCCTAGACCCTTCTTACGGCATAGTCCACCAAATCACAATGTCTGAATGGCATGCATTTTGATTTTTTCTACAACCATAAATTTGAAGTCCAAGTTTTGGCATATCTTTGTAGCTAAACTTTTGTCATAGCTGAGTATAAAAGTGAAATATTTTGATATCAGTCACTCAATACTTTCTTTTCCAAATTCTAAATTGGTTGTCTTGGCATTTGCAGCCTGATTAAATTCCTCTTTTGGAAATCTGCTTTCCAGGTGCTCACGCAGCAGTTGGATAAATGGAAGGATTACATCACTATCGAGAGCAGCCAGGACCTTCTTAACTTCATCACTCCTATAAATACATTCACCTAGATAGTGAGTGAGTCTTCATGTTATTGATCTTGGCCTTTGCAAATCGCATAGCTTCAAATGTTGTCAAACAGCTTCTCTGCAAAAATAGTACAGTGACACCAGTTCATAGAGAACATCATTCAGAGCTGTCAGTGCAATGCAATATTGTGATATTGTGAGCATTCTGAGGCAATATTTGTTTATTGGATCGATTCACTTATTCACGTGCTCTCTGCAGTATTCGATTGAGGCATTGTAGTTTTGCATTAGTGCACTCACTGCAAAGTGTTTCCTTTTTATCTTTCTCTTAAAAAAAAAATTCATTCAGGGACGTGGGCCCTCCTGGATGGGCCAGCATTTATTGCCTACCCATTATTGCCCTCAAGAAGTTAGAAGCACATTCTTCAGGGAATTAATAGATAGGCAATAAACATCAGCCCAACCAGGAAAGCCCAGATTCCCTGAATGATTTTTTATATAAAGGATAAAGAGAAAAAGGAGAAAAAGAAATGAAAAAAAAGAGTAAAAGAGGCAGAAAAACCAATTTCCAAAGTATAACCTGAAAGAATGAGAATTGACACTCAAATTTAAATTTCAGGACCACAGACGTTGCTTGACGTAACTATTACCTGTAGCATGAAAAATTAATTTACTTCTAAATATACCAGCCCAAACCTTTTCTGCCATCTCCAAGGGCACACATGTGGCCAATTACCCCAGGTTTAAGCCATTCAATTGATTCACATATGGTTCAATTTGAATTGTAAAATTCATAAAGTATAAAGAATGTATTCCTTAAGTAAGAAAATGTTAATTTTTGACATTGTGAACTGAAATACGCAAAAGACAACTCAAAACAAATTAAAAAGAACACTGAAGAAAAACGACCATGGTTTCCACAATATGCCATATCAGTTTTATCACTACATGCTTCAAAATATGCAAATCTAATAAAAATATGGGAAATCTATTGAACTATCCATCTGATGAAGTTAAAGTTAAAATACCAAAATTTCACAAGAATTGTGATTCCAATCTAATGTAGCAATTTGCATTTATATAACACCTCTACAGAAGCTGGTGCAACTTTGTGGATTTTAATTACACAGCAGGCTGTTTGCCAAACAGCTGCTCCTGATCACTGCCATTGCTCCTAAAGAATCGGGTTAAATATTTTGACAATCACATCAATATTAACAGTACAGGCAATACTAAGGCTAAATGTTCCATTCATTTCTTTCTACCTTAAATTCATCAGAATTTTCAAAACTATTTTCCCCAAACCTTTCAATGGATCAATGGTAAGCAAGTCTTGTGAATCTCAATCAGCATTGCTTTTTAAATTTCAGTCTTTTCCACTAAAGTTAGCAAAAAATTTGGGCTAAATCTTGTGGTTTTTGGTTAAGTTTAAGTCACATCAAGTTTCATGAGTGATCCTTGCTGAAAAGCCAAGCAAGTTTTCTTGCCATACTTTTCCAAATTTGATATATTAATTGGATGTTTCAGCTCTTATGGCAAATCTCATGTCCAATTTTTGCCCCATCATACCAAATGCTTTTCCCATAGCAACTCACCAATCACAGGAGATCCCGAAATTGACCTTCATCTTTGGTACCACGCCATATGTAAAAAGCCACTGTGTAGTCAGACAAGCGCTGTTTGTTTGGAACTGCTCTGAATAGTTCCTGACATTTGCCACGGACATGGCAGACAGGAAATTGGTGCCCCATTTGTGAGCATGGTCCTGGAAGTCCTGCTGAACAGGGTAGAGCATGGGTGAAATTTCATCTTCCTCATGCCCACCTACTCAGAGATTGCCACCCGGTTAAAGCAGTCTGAGCCATCTGGAGAAATGCCCAGCTGTGCAGGAAGAAGGTCAATGTCCTTCTCCATTCTGCCAGCATAAGTACCACCATCTTCTCTCTGATAATTCACTCACTCTATACCTACCTCCCATCCAGGCTCGTGCCCAACCACTCTCACTAATGCACGCAAAATCTTCCTCACTCACTCTCACCCACCTTAACCTGTGACACCACTAATGCTACACACACTTTGCACACCCTGCTTCATTCGCTTGGGAAACTTCCCCAACTGCACCAACAGAAATAACTGTGCCACCCACTTTCATCTTCTGTACTAAGTTCCTCTCTCTCACTCCAGGAGCAAAACAGCCCAATTAAGGCAAAAAGAGTCAAGACAGGTGGCATGCTGCCTGTCATTCATCTTTTCATCGTTTATGTGGAGAGAATCCTGACTATGACCACCTAAGCAGGGCCTGGGCTAGTAATGAAGGCCGACCTCAATATACTGGGCCAGGATCTCCTTAGAAAGGCTATATCTCTTGACTGCATGGAGGCCTGCTGACAATTGTGGCAAGTTTCGTGGCTTTATGCATGCGCTAAATGGCACGGCAAGACAGTAACAGCGTGAGCCTGCTACCTCTGGCTGAGAGAGAAATGCATAAAAAAGCAAGACTAGAAAAGCAAATCTGGAGTAAAGACAAAATGCAACAAACTAAAAGAACAAACTTTCATTTACAAAGCACTATTAACAACCTATGGGTGTACAAAATCCTCTATAATCAATGAAGTGCTTTTGTAGTACAAGACAAAGCTACCATAGTCCTACTGGACCACTGGGCTGTTCTCTCATTAGAGAGAGAGAGACGACTGGTGATGGTCAAACATAAGGTCACCACAGCTCAGGTGAGGGGCATCCTTCATGGTAAACTCAGCTGGTACAGGAAATTGAACTCTCACACTCTGCACTGCAAACCAGCCTTCCAGCTTAGTGTACTAACCTACCCCCTTTCTGAAGTAAAGTCACCAGTGCAAGTCCCTGTTTTTACAATGGCATGGTCGGGCAAAATCTGTTTGCGATCCTAACCTTAATGTAAGCTATCATTTCCACAGCAGCACAGAACAAATATAGACATTTGGATTTGAATCCAAAGGTCGAGATGCTGCTCAGAGTGAGTGAGCCCAGAGATGCAGCCTGGTACAGTCTATAAATTGACACCATGTCCCTGAACACAAATGGCCCTTTGCTGGAGCATTACAATGATAGTTGACAGTGCAGCCGGAGGTGCAGCACTGAAATTAAGAAGTATCCTGTAAGTGGATCAGAGATGTGGGATGGAAAGTGATACAGGCTGGCACGTGTCAGATGCCAATGTCCATGGATGATGTGTGATTGTTGCCTATGGAGCATGCCCAAAATGTTGGTGCCCAGTGTCCAACATTCAGTTCTTTTGGAACAAGTGGTAAATTGAACCCACAAAGAACCACCTCTGGTTTCATATCAAGTTTTCTCAATGATTAGTTTGCATGGTGAGTTTGGTAAGATCACCACTCGTGATGAGTCGATCTGTTCACAAGGTGTTTAACAAGCAACACTGAACGTCAACTGTGAACAAGCCGCTGCCTAGCAAAGTGATGATGCTATTCTGCTTGAGAAAAACTTACGTGTGGCTCGTTGAACATCTGGCCTGATTCAGTCACTCATCTCACACAGCCACATTGCTCAGAGCCTAATAAGATTCTGCCCATTGATTTCAACTCCTTAATTTTTTGCTCAGGAAACAAAAATATTTAGAGCATACAGTTGAAGAACCCAAATGTGTTTCGTTTTTGGCCTTTGTGAATTCTGCTAGCCCTCAAAGTTACATTTCCGTAGAAAAAGCTCCAGAAGTACAATAAGAGAGCAGTAATTCCAGACCAATTGTTTTCAGGCTTACTTCGAAACAATTTAAGGTTTTAAACATGCAACTGCATGTATATAATTCATTTGTGCAAATAGGTTAACTGCAAAACAGCTTTTAGGATGGAGAGAAAATATATTTGGTTATCATGTACATCAGGATTGTACGGATGGTCTGCAAGTGATTTATAATAAATATTAACATGTTGTAATAGATACAATAATAAACATAACTGGAAAAATACAGCTTGGTTGGCAAGCAAAGGCAAAACACTGGGCACGTATGGAAGTTAAAACCAGACTAATAGCTCCTCAAAACAGCATATAACCATAAAATCAAATTTTCCTAAAAATGCCAGAGCATTGTAATGATGTGTCAGAATTGGAATGCAAGTTTTATTCCAATTTTGTAAATCATCTAACACCAGCCTCACAAGCTCCCAGTTAACAAGCAATTTGTGGGTACAGAGCTCTGCAAGGTTTTGTAGACTTATTATTCAAAAAGTTAAAAGTTGTATTTTTTGAAGTTTAATGCATTAACATGAACCTTTAATTTCTGAAATTAACAAATGGTAAAAGGTTGTCTGTGGACTGTAAGACTACTGGTGACCTATCTAGCTAAAACTAGATAAGGAATGATTACAATGTTACGTTTCAATCAAATTTTGAACTAAAGAAGGACTGAGGTCCAACTTTCCTTTCATTTTGTGGCGAAATACTTTACCTCCACTTTGTAAAAATCAGCTTTCATGGATAATCACAGGCACAAATATATGATTCTATATTTTGTGGCACAGCACATTGATGTTCCATTCGATTTATTTTCTAGTTAGTTCGATATTAGGAGCATAACAGTAGTTAATATAAAGAAAAATGCACGAAGGCATTGGTGCAACAGCTTTCAATACTCTAGAACGTCCCAAAGTGAAAACAGGTAACAGGTTCAATGATGAGTGCAGGACATGCCAGGAGCAGCACCAGGCATACCTGAAGATGAGGTATCAACCTGGTGAAGCCATCAAACTGGACTACTTGCACGCTAAACAGCGGAAGCAGCAAGTGATAAACAGAGCTAAGTGATCCCAAAAACAACAGATCAGATCTAAGCTCTGCAGTCCTGCCACATCCAGTCGTGAATGGTGGTAGACAATTAAACAACTCACTGGAGGAGGAGGCTCCACAAATATCCCCATCCTCAATAATGGAAGAGCCCAGAACATCAGTGCAAAAGATAAGGCTGAAGCATTCACAGCAATCTTCAGCCAGAAGTGCCGAGTGGATGATCCATCTCAGCCTCCTTCAGTGGTCCCCAGCATTACAGATACCAGTCTTCAGCCAATTCGATTCACTCCACGTGATATCAAGAAATGGTTAGAGACAACTGGATACTGCAAAGGCTACGGGCCCTGATAACATTCCAGCAATAGTACTGAAGACTTTTGCTCCAGAATTTGCCGCTCCCCGAGCCAAGCTGTTCCAATATAGTTAAAACACTGGTATCTACCCGGCAATGTGGAAAATTGCCTAACAATGTCTTGTACATGAAAAGCAGGACAAATCCAACCTGGCCAATCATCGCCCCATCAGTTTCCTCTCAATCATCAGTAAAGTGATGAAGGTGTCATCATTGGTGCTATCAAGCAGCACCTGCTCAGCAATAACCTGCTCAGTGACGCCCAGTTTAGGTTCTGCCAGGGTCACTCAGCTCCTGACCTCATCACAGCCTTGGTTCAAACATGGACAAAAGAACTGAATTCCAGAGGTGAGGTGATAGTGACAGCCCCTGATATCAAGGCTGCATTCAACCAAGTGTGACATCAAGGAGCCCTAGCAAAACTGGAATCAATGGGTACCAGGGGGTAAACTCCCCACTGGTTGGAGTCACCCCTGACACATAGGAAGATGGTCATGATTGTTAGGAATCAATCATCTCAGCTCCAGGACATCTCTGCAGGAGTTCCTCAGGGAGTGTCCTCGGCCAACCATCTTCAGCTGCTTCATCAATGATCTTCCCGCCATCATAAGGTCAGAAGTGGGGATGTTCGCCGATGATTGCACAATGTTCAGCACCATTCATGACTCCTCAGATACTGAAGCAGTCCGTGCTCAAATGCAACAAGATCTGGACGATATCCAGGCTTGGGCTGACAAGTGACAAGTGACATCCGTGCCACACAAATACCAGGCTATGACCATCACCAATAAGTGACAATTTAATCACCACCCCTTGACATTCAATGGCGTTACCATCACTGAATCCCACACTATAAACATCCAGGGGGTTACCACTGATCAGAAACTCAACTGGACTCACCACATAAACACAGTGGGTACAAAAGCAGGTCAGAAGCTTGGGATACTGTGGTGAGTAACACACTTCCTGACTCCTCAAAGCCTGTCCACCATCTACAAGATACAAGTCAGGAGTGTGATGGAATACTCCCCACTTGCCTGGATGGGTGCAGCCCCAACAACACTCAAGAAACTTGACACCATCCAGGACAAAGCAGCCGGCTTGATTGGCACTGCATCCACAGGCATCCATTCCCTTCACCACTGACACTCAGTAGCAGCAGTGTGTACTATCTACAAGATGCACTGCAGAAATTCACCAAAGATCCTCGGACAGCACCTTCCAAACCCACAACCACTTCCATCTATAAGGACCAGGGCAGCAGATACTTGGGAACACCACCACCTTCAGTTTCCCCTCCAAGCTACTCACCATCCTGACTTGGAAATATATCGCCATTCCTTCACTGTCACTGGGTCAAAATCCTGGAAGTCCCTCCCTCAGAGCATTGTGGGTCAACCTACAGCAGGTGGACTGTAGCGGTTCAAGAAGGCAGCTGACCACTACCTTCTCAAGGGCAACTAGGGATAGGCAAGAAATGCTGGCCAGCCAGTGACACCCACATCCCACAAATGAATAGGGAAAAAAGATGATTTTGGAGTGTAGTTATTCTTGGGATGTATGAGATGCACTTAACTGAACCCAGCATAGTGGCACAAATAACAATGTATAAATGACCAGGTAATCTGAGGAACATCTACTGGCCAAGGATCTCCTCTTCTTCAAAACAGAGCTGTATGATTTTTCACATCTACCTGAGAGAATCGGAGGCGATGTTCAAAGGACTAAAACGCTTATTCTTTCAAATGTTAAGGATGAAGCAAGGGCAAAATAGCCATTGCAATTAGCCACCAGGACAAATGTTGTCAAATCAAAGCATAGAGTTCTACAGCTGACCAGGTGGTTTACAACAGAATCAAGAGATGTGATCAGAATACCAAAATACAGGTTGTTCCGGAGAAAACACAGATGTTTCCATTAGTTTCAAAGGTTTTACAATTTTACAGAATAACAAATATTCTGGAATTAGTTTACAATACATGCAAGTGAGCATATTTAGAAAAGATCCTGTTAGAGATAGAACATCTTTTGTTATGTAAAGATGTGACCTTCAGTGAATTACTGCTTTTTAAACACGTTTAATTGCTCAATCTAAAAAAAATTCTGATACTCGTGTTCAACTGAACTTTTAGAAGTACAATATAGTTTTAACCAAAATTTGCATGTCACAGATTTATAAGTGCTGCGTTCTTCCATACCTTAGTTGTGATAATGCATTAATCAACGTTTAAATTCTGAGTACAATTAGCAGCTAAGCAAAGAAATTTGTCTCTGACATTGAAAAAAATCCCCACGAAGTGGTCCGGCCATCTCTGAGGCGAGAACTTTACTTTTTCTCACCATGCATTGGATTGTAGTGCTCTCTCATGAGGATTTCCAGCATGGTGTCACAGTAATATCAAGCTGTCCAAGCAGCCAAAATATTACTAAATTGTTTTGTTCAGCAACAGTTACTCAACTTGCAGTTATAATCCCAGTTCCAACCAACTGAACAAGGCAACTTTTTAATGGTGTTACAGAATGGAAAGGGCATTTTCTCACTAGATCAAATGATTTCAATGATTCTGATTAATGGGGACAGCAGGATCAACAGCATAATCTCTGGCAGCATAGTGAGTGGCATACTATTAGGGGAGATGGTGACATTGTATTACTAGTCTGATGACAATATCACAGAGGCCCAGGAAAATGCTCAAAAGACAATAGTTCAAATCCTACCACAGTAGCTACTGGAAATTGAATTCTATTAACAAACCTGGAATTAAAAGCTAGACTCAGTAATAATGACCATGACAATTATCATCAATTGTTCTAACGGCTCATCTGGTTCACAAATGCCCTTCAGGGAAGGAACTCTATTGTCCTTACTCAGTCTTAACTACACATGACTCCAGGCCCACAAGAATGTGGTTTAACTTTTAACAGCCTTCTGAAATGGTCAGTAAGCCACTCGGTTCAAGGGCAATATGGGATAGGCAACAAATTCTGGCCTTGCTGGCAGTGCCGTCATGCCATGAAAGAATAAACAAGTAAACAGAACTTCAAATGCTGAAAGGCCACCCTCCCTGCAAAACTCAGGCCAGTATATATTCCCAAAATCTTACAGGGAATCTGGAAGTTCCAAAAGCACAATATGCAAGTTACTTTTAATATGTTGTCTTTCTAAAGATCTTGAAATATTATCAATGGTTCTTACACCAAATCCTAATATTAAAATATTGACAATGATCTCAGCTGAACCCATTCTAAATAAAACTGAAATTTAGCAGGCAAGAACAAGAATGGCATATTATTTTGCAGCAAATGAATTGAAATGAATGAGCTTTATTGTCACGTACTCAAATGAGTACAGTGAGAAGTTTATAAGTCACCACTTACAGCACCATCTTAGGTGCAAAAGTACCTAGGTACAATCCTTAGTTACGGAATAGAGAAATGAAGAAAAAAAAGTTACATTACAGCTATACATGGTATAATCATAGGTCAGAAAAACAAGAAGCAAACTTATAAAGACAAACATCACAGTCTTTCCCCAAAGGCTCTCCGTAGCAGACCAGCACAAGGGTCCTCCACGTCTGACCACTGGCTGCCACTATGCTCCACACTAGGCCGCTGGCAGCCCCACTTTGGGCCACTGGTGGCCAGCATCCCCACTCCAGCGATGTTAGAAGTTAAAATTAATAGAGATAATGAATTGACCACTACCATATATGGTCTGAAATCAGACAACACCAGGTTATAGTCCAACAGGTTAATTTGAAATCACAAGCTTTCGGAGTGCTGCCCCTTCGTCGGGTGGGGACTTCACCTAACAAAGGGGTAATGCTTCAAAAGCTTGTGATTTCAAATAAACCTGTTGGACTATAACCTGGTGTTGTCTGATTTCTGGCCTTGTCCCCCCCCAGTCCAACACCAGCATTTCCAAATCATGACTACCATACATGGACGTAAAAGGCTGAAAGGGTTTACACTGAGGAGTTTCGATGTCATATGGGTTTACAGAGAGAAGAGCTTCAGTTCACAAAGGAGTACAACCAACCATCTGGATCTTGCTCATAGACATTGTTAGAGAAACTATAATACGTAATTGCTATCATGCAATAAACTACATCATATTTAAGACAAGAGCTTGTTCTTGTTAGACTAATGAGTGGTTTACCTCTCCTATATAAGACCAAGAAGGCCCTACAGATCTCCACCAGGGAAGAGGATGGTGGCAGCAAATCTACCAGCTAGTTATACAATGATGAGCATACGTGAGGATTCATCTTCCACATGGTGGCAAGCGGTGTGGATTCCATTTGGTTGTGTCCTACATGCAGCAGAGAGTTGATTAGCTCATTTGGCAGGACAGCTGGTCTGCAAAGCATAGTGATGCCAACAGCATGGGTTCAATTCCCGCATTAGCTGAAGTTACCATGAAGGACTCTTGTTCTCAACATCTCCCCTCACCTGAGGTGTGGTGACCCTCAGGTTAAACCACCGCCAGTCATCTCTCTCTAATGAGAGAGTAGCCTCATGGTCCGGTAGGACTATGGTGACTTCTTTTAACATACTGGCAGTAGTGGAAATCTGAAGATTTCTTCAGACACAGTTTTAAGAAAGCTATTCGTACAGATAGTCAGCAGATAGCAGAATAGAAACCTTGTGGCCTAATTCAACAAGGCAGAGTCTACACACAATAGTAAAAGCATTTTAGACCTGCTATGAAACAGCAACAAAGGTGAGCTAAGAACACTACCAGGGCAGTAACATACTGCATTGTGTACCAATGATTTATAGGAGTGGTCCTGAGCTGGGCTTCAGCACAGAGCAAATGGCCATCAGAGGCTCCACCAGTAAATCTGAAATCCTAGTGGGCAAGGGAACAACTTTAAAAAGTGGTACAATTTACAGGCAGGGAAAGCAGGAAGTAAGCAAAATACTTACAGCTCTGGTTGAGCTTTGCCACCATAGCAAGCATGCAACAGGAGGCACAGCTACAGTCAAAGAAATCAGGGACCACAGAAGCAATATAAATTGACACAGACACAGGAATTTGCAAAGCAAGAAGTAAAACAAAGCAATAAAGGGGGTGATTTAGGAGCAGACAGACAAAGTATAACAGAAAAAGTTAGACAGGTTGCAGAAAAGGTGGTAAGCATTTAATTAAACTACATATACCAGGATTTATTCAGGAAAAAGCAATGAAAACAACAGGGATTATTGTTTAGAGCCAATGACAGCAGGCATCATCAAGGAAAATCCATTAAAGAAAAGGTTTCCTTCTAAAAAAAGGCATAATAGAAGGATTCATTCAGATAAACAGTTAAATGAAACACATATAGTTATTAAAGCAGCAGACGTCAGTACTCATTCAGTAAAGCCATAAAAGAAACAGAAATCAACATATTAAGACCATGATTTGTAGGATTCATCCAGAGAAGCTGCAGTAAAAGCAGGAATCCTCCATTCTAGCCACAAAAGCGTGGGAAAGATAATGGTGTAGCTGTGCTATACTATAGAATTCAAAATTTGTGAAGTAAGGAAAATAACAAATCACAATAGGAAGACATGGTAACTGAAATTACGTTACCAGGAAGTTTTAATTTCAGGAATGGGCCAAATAGAACATAGAATTGAACATCCTATAGAAAACAATTTTTTAAATGCAGAATTGTTTCCAGATTAGACACTAAATCAGAAACTGGGCAAGTGAATGCACTTTCATATAGTTGGGCATTTAGATGATCGTGTAATTGCTCTCCAAAGTGCAAAAGAAACAACTGATACTTTCATTAAGTTCTGAAAGTCTATGATGATTACTTCAACTCCAAAACAACTAACATTTCCAAAAGAACAAGAGTTCGTAGAAGAGTTCAGCATTGAGGGAAATTCCTAGATAAATTCTTTATTGATCTCAACAGCTCAGTGGAAAAAATGTGACTAATGGAAATTTAAAGTCAGAATGTTTAAGAGCAAAATTGTGGTTGGAATTGCTGATGACTCTTCAGATTTATTACTGTCAAAGGCAGATCTTATTCTAGAGAAAACTATTCTGCTGGTCAGTAAATCAGAAGTCCAAAAGCAGCACAAATCATAGTTGTGAGAATTCATCTTACTACAGCTAGCACACTTTTGCTTAGTCATGAGTGTTAAAATCACTCACAATTATCACCGATTAGCCCAGAAGTGAAGGAAACCTGTCTAGTAGAACATGAAGTAGAATATGGGCAGTGGAGAGGATGGAGTTGGGTACACAAACAAAATTTAGCAAAATAATATTCTTTAATACACCAAAAGATATAAATCAGTACATTGTAATCTGTATGAATTCACAAAAGGAGATTAAATTTAAAAAAGGTTTAAAACTACATGGAACACTTTCAATTCCTCTGAATTAAATGTGCTCAAAAGCTTGTTTTCAGGTGAATTTTATCAAGTATTCACTCAACATTTTGCAAATAATGGCTACCAAGCAATGTATTTATCCTGAGTGGCTTCCAATATCAAGGCAGATCAGAACAGGGTAGATTTTGCAGACATGCATTACATTTGCGCTTGTTCATAGACCATTATGAACAGAGCAAATAATAAACCAATCAGACTGAAGAATGATCACTGATCAATGCAAAATAAGGGGAGGAAGCAAATATGGATTAAGAGACATGGTGAAAGAGACAGGTTCTTTATTTATAAATTTCAACATTAATTAAAATCTAAGAAATAAAACTCCATATGTTAATTTTCAATTCTTATAGGTAGTAACACAATACCCAGAATTTCTAACATCATTAAAGATTATACTTACACTGGGATGAGTAAGCTTTAACTTTATATTACAATTTCTAAGGGTAGTAACAATACAAGTCCAACTTCACAAAGTTCCGTATTTCAATGTCAGGTATTTTGGTGAGACACTAGTATCGTGTGATTTCTAGAAGACTACGCCAATTCAGATTCAAATTCCAGAACTCCACATTTAACAATACATGTGAAACTATCTACTTTGCACGTCAATAAGTGCTAGCCTTGCTGTTACAACAAAACCTAACCAAATAAATTGATATTTTAAAAATCCTATCATTTATCTTCCATTTTATATTGTTTAAAATATAGACTTATTCAACTTGATACCCATTCTGCAGGATTGCTATGCAATTACAATCACACAATTAATGAATATTAATTACTTGTTCAGTTACTTCAGTCAACGTTTGACATGTACCCACATGCCAAACTACTGCTGATTAGTGAGGATGCAATACAATAGAATATACCCGCACATAGCACCAAAGCTGGATCTACATCCACTTACATATTACTAAGACCTCTGTCTCAGAAAGGAATTGCCGAATATCTTTTGGGTGGTATTTTTACATTATATTTTCTCCTTTTGTTTACAGGCTGCTCCCAAAAGCAGTTTCTTACAAAGCAGAGTGTACCATCACCTGCTGAATGCAAAGAAAATGTAACAAATGCCTGAACCTTGCCACTGCACTTCAACATTTCAACTTTGGAAGGTGTTAAATACGCACTCTGACTCAGTCTACAAATGTAACATTTTTAAACAATAAATAGATGAATAAATATTACTCCAGGAGAAATATCCTCAACTACCTATACAAACTTCATTATTCTTCTCAACATAAGAAATATGTTCTTCTGATTCTAAAAGTGACAGGTGGTAAAACTGCAAGTTGAACTATGCTATTACAGAACCCACTAATTAATTTGTAATTTTACTCCACATGGTTTCAAGCAGACATAGATTGTTGCAATAAAAACCAAAAGAACTGCGGATGCTGTAAATCAGGAACAAAAACAAAGTTGCTGGAAAAGCTCAGCAGGTCTGGCAGCATCTGTGAAGGATTTAACAGAGTTAACGTTTCGGGTCTGGTGACCCTTCCTCAGAACTCCTGTTCTGAGGAAGGGTCACCGGACCCAAAAAGTTGACTCTGTCTTTTCCTTCACAGATGC
>NC_063340.1:58693250-58768326 GCF_021869965.1 Rhincodon typus
GCTCTACACTTTGTTGTCTGGGACATGCAGTAGGTTTGCCATTGACATTACATGGTCCATATAGTGACATGTCGCCTCCACTGACTGTTCAGTGCTGCCTAACTTTCCCTCTGCAATATAAAGCAACATATGCCATCGAGCCTTTCATCCTCCAAGTAGTCACAAAGTAAGTAAACACTAAGAAATGAAGACAGCCATAAAATGCATCCAGTTTAGATGCATGGAATGCACATACGTCCCTGTGCAAAAGGTGACTTGGCAGAAGCATGCAAGTTATAGATGGCCCTGTGCTCCATAGTCTTGACTTTTGAAAAACTGAATCGATGTGTGCGTTGGACCCGATGATCTGCTTAGGTTCGTCATTGCCAATTCTTACCTGTGTGACAAACGGTAGAGGAGGACAGTGCATGGCGCATACAGGAATGTTATGGTGGAGACAGAGTTAGATGAAGGCCCAGACAAGCAGCTGAAGAGCTGCAGTCGTCAGATAACCACTCGTTTTGATTTTCATGTTGGAAACTGGCATCATCTAATTTCTCAGTGAAGGAGAGCAGAATTGGAAATGACATTGAAATAGCGTGAATTGTGCAAATAATGAGACACAAATGCATGGAGATAAGACAGGCACCACTCATTAGCCAGACTCTGAAGTCACTGTTTAAACCCTAAGGGAAGATGTTTTGACATCAAGATCCCAATGTTTTTCATTCTTGTTGTTTTTACACCCAACTCCTTCATGATTGCCCATGCCACTTCAGGGATGGGGGAATTCCACTGCCCAAGGGCTGTAATGATCACAGGTTGCACTGTAGTAACTCAGTAAGTTCACCAGCACCTCACACACACACAACCTCTATCAACAAGGGAAAAAGTAGCAAAAGCATGGAACACCATCCTGACTTGAACATTTTTTTTGTTTGCTACTGGATCAAAAACTTGCAATTCCCTAATATCTTTGTGAGATCACCATCAGTGCTGGAGTTATATGGGTTCAAGGAGAAGACTCATGTTCCCAGGGAAACTAAGAAGGATGTTAAGAATGCAGCATTATCCACTTGCCATGATCAAATTTAAAATGTGTTCAAGGACTGCATTTTTGGCTATGTAATTCAATTTTCCCTGCTGCATTAGCACATGTTACAGTAATTTGCATCCTTGCCAGTGGTTCCATCTGTTTTGTCCCAGCTTTTAAATCAGGAGCAAGATTCGCCATGGCTATTTTTCATTTAATGAAAAAATGTTTTTGTGCTTTAATATAAATACAGTACAAAATAATAGGTCAGACACATACTTCATCAAACTGCACATGCAGTTTACACTACCAAACAGATCAATTAAATTGGAAATGTTGGTCTGCCTGTCACTGAACTTTGCCAAATCTAGCAAAATGCAGTATTTGTATTTAAAAGGTGGTATATCTGTATGTAGACATAGTAACATTTTTGAAAATTCAAAACATTTGCGGATGGAAGCATATAATACAATAACAATTTTTAAAAATTATTTGTAACAACAGTAATTCAAGGGTTGGAGGCCATTGGTAAGTTTGGTGCTTTACTTGCATAATTAAGGAATGCTGCCCAGACTTAATTCATTGAACGCAGAATGGCTCAGAGGTACTAATTGGGCTACAGACACAACAGAATAAGGAGCAGGCATATGAGTAGAAATATGGTAGGAATTAGGGCAGGATGGTTCAAGAGAGGCTGGAAATTAGTTATCACTCTTCTTAATGTACATGCTTTTACAAACAACTTATGTCAATATGTAACAGTGGTAAAAAAAGAATGCCAGTTATTATCATTGAGGAATCAAATTAAGTATTCAAAATGCAATCCTTTTCCTTAGTTCATTTAGGAACTGGTCTCTTTCTCCATCCTGCAAACCAGCTAAACTTTGTCTTCTAAAACCTCCTCTCAAATCCAGCTGTGATTCAGGACACTTTCCGTTCCCAGATCCTGGGATCCTATGCAGTGTTCACAAACTTCTAGACAATAGTCTTGGTGCTACTTCATCTCAGAATTACCTCCCAATCCTCTTAGATCTTGCTACCTCCCTTACAAATGCTTTATGTATGAAGACACCTCTTCTTGTCTCAACGTTAATAACCATTGGGAAAACCCACTCTCCCATGTCAGTTGGAATTCAAACCTCAACCAAACACTGTCAGATCTAGACCCAATTCCCTAGGGTCCCAACTCCCAAGGTTGCCTGGAATATTGATGATATGTTGGGGTTTTCGTACTACTACTTAGTATAGCACATTTCTTATACAACTGACATCTCAACATATGCAACATGATGGGTAATCTACTCACCAGTATACTACAGATCCACAAGCACTCAATTACAACGCATTCCAATACTTTTTTTTCCTTGAACATTTGGTAAATATTATATTATACAGGCAAAACATGCTAAATATACTTAGAAAAAATACTATGGCTCTAAAAACTTGTTTCCTTGTAACTCAAAATTTATTCAGTGTTGAACTCCTGAAAATTTGAGCTTCAAAACTGACTAGGCTCAGCTTCATGCTACTAAATTTAACCATGTTCTTAAGGCAACTTGAACATTAATTTTCACTAAATCCAACCAATGTTGTTAAGAACATAAACAACAGATGGCTTTTCAACTTTGACTTGTAGGTGCTACTTGGTGCCAAAAAAACGTAAACACATCATGGCTATTTTTGTTATCCATTATATCTAGATCCAAAACCAAAGGAGGATGCCTGCAATCCATCATGTCATCATTCAGCCTGGGTCCTATTCATATTGATCCTTCTCCTCAACATTGAAAAAAAGATCCCATGACATTTCTATTTCCCACGTCAGTTGTCCTTAGGTCTATTTTAGATGAGATTAACCAATTAGTACAGAATTATTGTCAGTTTTGTTTTGTGGCTTCCTGCTCACTGGGAACTAGTTTCAGGCTGCCAAAACTAATTTCACTTAGAATTCTTAACAGCTGTCAGAGCGAAGAGACTTCCATCTGTCTGGCTGGATTGAAACCGAGGAGCTCTAATTGAAAGGATAGTATTCCAACTCACTGAACAGCCATTTCCACAGTTGGTACCTAAAGGGATATGCATGCGAAAGTATTCTGCTTTAAATTGACTGCTTATTTATCTAGAGATAGTAGGAACTGCAGATGCTGGAGAATCCGAGACAACAAGGTGCAGAGCTGGATGAACACAGCAGGCTAAGCAGCATCATAGGAGCAGAAAGGCTGACGTTTTGGGCCTAGACCCTTCATCAGAAATGGGGGAGGGGAAGGGGGTTCTGAAATAAATAGGGAGAGAGGGGGAGGCGGATAGAAGATGGATAGAGGAGAGGATAGGTGGAGAGGAAACAAACAGGTCGAAGAGGCGGGGATGGAGCCAGTAAAGGTGTGTGTAGGTGGGGAGTTAGGGAGGGGATTGGTCAGTCCAGGGAGGACGGACAGGTCAAGGGGCTGGGATGAGGTCAGTAGGTAGGAGATGGGGGTGCGGCTTGAGGTGGGAGGAGGGGATAGGTGGGAGGAAGAACAGGTTAGGGAGGCGGGGATGAGCTGGACTGGGTTTGGGATGCGGTAGGGGGAGGAGAGATTTTGAAGCTTGTGAAATCCACATTGATACCATTGGGCTGCAGGGTTCCCAAGCGGAATATGAGTTGCTGTTCCTGCAACCTTCGGGTGGCATCATTGTGGCACTGCAGGAGGCCCAGGATGGACATGTCTTCTGAGGAATGGGAGGGGGAGTTGAAATGGTTCACGACTGGGAGGTGCAGTTGTTTATTGCGAACCGAGCGTTGGTGTTCTGCAAAGCGGTCCCCGAGCCTCCGCTTGGTTTCCCCGATGTAGAGGAGGCCACAACGGGTACAGCGGATGCAGTATACCACATTGGCAGATGTGCAGGTGAACATCTGCTTGATGTGGAAAGTCTTCTTGGGGCCTGGGATGGGGGTGAGGGAGGAGGTATTGGGGCAGGTGTAGCGCTTCCTGCGGTTGCAGGGAAAAGTGCCGGGTGTGGTGGGGCTGGAGGGGAGTGTGGAGCGGACAAGGGAGTCACGGAGAAAGTGGTCTCTCCGGAAAGCAGATAAGGGTGGGGAGGGAAAGATGTCCTTGGTGGTGGGGTCGGATTGCAGATGGTGGAAGTGTCGGAGGATGATGTGTTGGATCTGGAGGTTGGTGGAGTGGGATGTGAGGATGAGGGGGATTCTTTTTTGGTTCTTATTGTGTGGACGGGGTGTGAGGGATGAGTTGCGGGAAATGTGGGAGACACGGTTGAGGGCGTTCTCGACCACTGAGAGGGGGAAGTTGCGGTCCTTGAAAAACGAGGACAACTGAGATGGGATTTCACAAGCTTCAAAATCCCTCCCCCTACCGCATCCCAAAACCAGTCCAGCTCATCTCCGCCTCCCTAACCTGTTCTTCCTCCCACCTATCCCCTCCTCCCACCTCAAGCCCCACCCCCATCTCCTACCTACTAACCTCATCCCAGCCCCTTGACCTGTCCGTCCTCCCTGGACTGACCTATCCCCTCCCTAACTCCCCACCTACACTCCCCTTTACTGGCTCCATCCCCGCCTCTTCGACCTGTTTGTTTCCTCTCCACCTATCCTCTCCTCTATCCATCTTCTATCCGCCTCCCCCTCTCTCCCTATTTATTTCAGAACCCCCTTCCCCTCCCCCATTTCTGATGAAGGGTCTAGGCCTGAAACGTCAGCCTTTCTGCTCCTATGATGCTGCTTAGCCGGCTGTGTTCATCCAGCTCTGCACTTTGTTGTCTCTGCTTATTTATCTACTTTGTCATGACTATGGGTCAGAGCCAAAAAGTACTACAAGCATTTTTGACTTCTAATATCAAAATGTGTTCTTTAATTGAGGGCTGATATAGCCAAAATGGCTATGGATATAAATTAAGTGGCTGTCTCAATAGAGAGACCCATGGAATGTCACACCTAAAAATGCAAACGGAACTTCAAACTATAACCCTTCAAAGGAGATGGAGGGAATACAAAACAGACTGGACTGTGATTACTGGTGATTACGAATGTAACACGTGGCTGACAACCCCCTACTCAGCAACAAGTCATTGTCCCCCCTGCGGGGACTCTAGATGCCAAAACTCTAGATGCATTTTGTGTTTTTCTCTTTGAACAGAACACAGAAACAAGGGTTAAAATGCCAGTTGTTAACACTACAAGAGTGTACTAGTGTATTGAATGTTCTTGTGTGTGACAGTGAGCTAAGATCCCTGTGTGCATTAGCCTGGGTTCAAGTGTCACTTTTCTGTCAAGGTTTCAGTCAATAAACTCTCCCCTGGGGAGCCTTATGTTGGAGGTAATGGGACTCTGCATGCTCACAGCCAGCTAGGTAGTAAGCCAGACAAAGGGAAACAAATGGACACTATCTCACTGTTCAACTAACAATATCAGCACTACTCTAACTTCCACAACAATGGCCACAAAATTTAAATCTCCACTCTTTGCAAATAATTCAGAAATTGATCCATATATCTGTTTCCTTATATCTTTCTGGATTCAAGTCTTATTTATACATGAATGTGTGTTTCATGAATAGTTCTTCTCGCACTGGGCAATTAATAAACTCACATGTTGCTAATCAAGAAAGCCTGGTTAAATTGATCCTTTTTAAAACATAAGTTCATTTGTATCTTGGAGAAAGTATTCACAATAGAAAAGATTAATTCTAAAAGTACCCTTATTACAGCCAACCAAGAGGGTGGCTGAATAAAGAAGAGGAGACAGTACATCCTTCCTTAACTCAATTCATTAAGTTTCCAGATGTCACTCGCCCAAAGCCTGGGTGTAACAACTTTGTATTCCCTTTGTCAAGGTTCAGTTATTATAAAAGGAATGTGCTAAATTTCACTCTCAAGAAATCGGATGGTATAAAGTTGGACAAATTGCCCAATCTCTGGGTTGACACCAATAACACCAACAAAGGTCTGTTGAGCAATCCCAAAGTGACTAAAGTTTGGTCTCTCTCATGAACATTTATTTATGCACAAGGTCTCTGGAGCACAGAGGACAGCTCAACCCCAGGCAGCAGATTGTCCATGCCACAACATGGAGTGTCTAACGTGTTCATAATAATTAAAAATTTTCAAAATTATAAGTAAACTAAAACATGGCTATCTTTCAACATAGTCATTCCTGTGAAATCAGTTGTCGATTTCTTCATTAGTGAAACTCACTTGGGGTCCAATTAACTCTGATTTTTGCTAGCTCCAGATTGCTTGACTGGAAATTTATTTTGAATTGAGCCATTTGTCAATCAGAATCCTTGACCTCAGAGCTGCAGGCATCACTCACCCAGCTCTCTTATGTCTGGGTCAATCAAACTCACCATTTTTGCCTTTACTGATTTGTTGACCTATGCCAGACAACTTGACTGAAGGTATAGCAGAACAAAGTGATACATGTTTAACTATTCAAACATTTTTTTAAAAATACATAGCACACTGATCCTTAGCCTGAATTGCTGTAGTAATAATTCAGTTGTCAACAGATTGATACCACTGATGCTACACTTATTTAATATTAATAAATTATTCATCTCTTCGACGAACATAATCAAAATTGGAGCATACATGACGCAACACCAACACCATGGACTGTTGGGCAGAATTCTTTTCTGTACTTTGCAGCCCGACATCGAATGTATTTCCAAGTCCCAACTAATCAATGATCAGAAAAATAAACATAAAGAACTGCAGATGCTGGAAATCTGAAACAAAAACAGAGTGTTGGAAAAACACAGCAGGTCGGGCAGCTTTTGCTGAGTGAAAAACAGAGTTAATGTTTCAGGCCCAGTGATGAAGAAGGTTAGGTGGGCCCCAAGGGAAAGCCAATAGACGGCATACCAGAGGGTTCTTGTGGTGAAGTGGTAATGTCCCTACCCCTGAGTCAGGAGACCCAGGTTTAAGTCCCCCCTGCTCCAGCAGGGTGTAACAGCACCTCTGAACAGGTTGTTTGGAAAATATCTAAAACTGGGTGACTGAGGGTCTTACTGAGCATTTAGTTTGTGGTGCAGGAGGCCTGGGTTTGTGGTGTGTAATAACATCTTTGAAGAGGTTAATTAGAAAATATCGAGAAGGTCTTTCAGCACTGAGAGAGCAGTAGCCCTACCAGAGGGAGCTGCCTCCCTGTTAGATTTCTACCACCACAGAGGCAGGGTGGGGTGTTGTTGACTTTACCTGAGTAATAGAAAGTTCAAGTCAGTTGTGGATGAGTGTCTTTAATAGGCTTATTAATATGCATAATTGGCTACATGCCACTTGCTGGTGAGTAACCATTGCCTAATGTTAAAAATGTCATGTTCAGTAATGGCACAGAACATGCTGGCAAACTGGCATGCTGATGGTGTCAGGAATTTGTGGGTTTGCCTGCTTTCAGTCCTGCCTCATCTGGGAATTGAAAATTCTTCCCATTGACCGTGTTTCATGTCTCTAAAAATGCTGCCCAACTAGTTGCCAGCATTTTCTGTTCTTTAAGATTTTCAGCTTTGCTTTAACACTTAGAATTACATATTATAGAATTTGAATAAGCAGCTAAGATAGCACAGAAATTGTTAATTTTGTTTAATAACCATACGCAAAAGAAATCAAACTAAAATGAATAAGTATTTAATTTTTGTAACACAGGAAAATTCCTGTTTGCTCTCTTATTCAATCCAGCATTTAGGTTCTAAACTACTAATTTTGTTGGTCATAACTTTATCTAACAATTTATAAATGCCAGAATTTTTTAAAAGTTTTTACCTTTTTACCTTTTCTCATTTTATCTCTTAATGATGAGAAATATTCATACGCCTTTGTTTGAGGGATGCAAATAGTCAGCTTCCATTCCACCTTCAATTCTTTGCTAACCTCCCACGAAGATGTCCAGATTCTGTTCCTTTCTTTGTCTGGTGAAGCACTTAGAAGTTATTCCTTCATTAAAAGATATTGTATGAAATGTAGGTGTTTCCACTTCCAGCTCTTTAGATCATCTACGGATCATCATCTATTATTGCAAAAGAACTGATGAAAGCTGTTCAGCCTTGGTCCTCGAAGATACAAGGCAAAGACCTGCCAAGTCTATACTGATGATGCCACACCAGCATTCCATACCAAAGAATGTCTTCAGCTGCAAATATACAGATTCTCCTCTAAAGAATTTAGCTTGACCATCAGCCACAAGGAAGAAAAACATCATGGTCAGGCCCCATGATTGATCAGCATTGACAATGTGACACTGGAGGTGCTTGATAGCTTCAAATATCTAGGCTCAACAATTACAAACAATCTGTCATTTGCTGCCAGAATCAACACACACATCACAAAAGCTGCACGTGTTACATTCTCACTGAGGAATAGAGTGTGGGACAACAGCAACCTAACTGAGAACTAAACTACAGGTTTACCAAGTCCCTGTCTTCCATACACTCCTTTACAATGGCAAGACCTGGACAACATATGCTGGCAGAATAAAAGGCTGTTAATTTCCAGCTTTCACTGTCTCAGACTTCCTCAGTGTCTCTTGCCTGGACAAGGTCACCCATTTAGAGCTCCATGTTAATTCACGTTTATTGCTCGACCAATGATGCTTGTGCTGACTCAGCCACATTTGCCAGATGGAATGACCATTTAGTTTCAAACTTATGGGCATTCATTTCTCCACAACAAGGGTCTTGAAAGTGAGATATGAAGAGGTGAACATTAACATTGACAACTGGGAGATAGTTGCAAATGGCCAAGACAACTGAAAATTGATGGTTTGGAAGGATATTGGAAGAGGTGGGCATTTCAGTTATGTGCTTGCATAATATTTTCACATCTTTGTCTCCAATATGTTGCATTTCTGTCAGACAGTACACTATCAGCACCCAAAGGAGACATTCCCACGCAAAAATTGTAAGAAGGCATTTTGAAGTTTATGTGCGCTAGGTGGTCACACTGAGGCTCTTAACACTACATCTAATGTTCCATGAAATCAACAAAATAGAAAATAATCAAACTATTAAACATCGTTTCAAATGAATAATATTTCATTTCTATTTTGTTGATTTCAACAAGATTGTTTGAAGAACTGCCAAAAAAAGCCTAGAGAGTCCTCACAGGGAGGCCAGGCAGGCAGAATAATCTGAACCTCCTAGCAACCATCTCAGAGCATTGGAAGAAATAAGAGCAGGTTGCAGAGTCGTAGGAGGTGTGTGGCCTGCTGTGAAAAATCGAGGGATATTATGCACTCACAAAAATTAACAAAATATAAAACATGAGCATGCTGGAACTTGAAATTCAAAATTCAGTTTTATGTACTCAACCCAAAGGATTTAAAATACCATTAGAAGATCCAGGCCCTGTGGAATTTCTGTAGGGCTAGACACATCAGATCATCAAATGTTTAGTTCTTTACAATTGTAATTATATAACACACATTTTGCATCTGAATTTTGTAGAATGGATGGAGTTTGAAATCTGATAAACTGGCTTATCAAAATTTAGAGACATTGGGGGCAATAAGAAATATTCAGAAATCTTGCCCACTGTCTTAAGAATGTATCTAAGATAGGCCTATAATCTTCACTGATCTGCAACCCTTTCAAAGAAGCTCTGCTTGTGGAAGTGAGGATCGCTGAATTTACCTCAAAATTAAAGCATTCAGTTATTGAGGAACTCAACATAATTTTCCAAATGGTAAAATATTTCCTTTAATGGGAAGATGGGAATGCTGCTAATTTCAATGCACAGCAACTTCATTTTGCAGGGACCTCTCTTATCTTTGGATTATAAATTTGTGGATTTATTTTCTGCTGTGGCTTGCTGAACTGTACTCTCCCTCTCTGGATTCTAGGTAGTGCATTCAAATTTGGAACAAAAACAGAAGTTGCTGGAAGCTCAGCAGGTCTGGCAGCATCTGTGAAGAAAAAAATCAGAGTTAACATTTCAGGTCCAGTTAACCTTCCTCAGAACTGGTTTGCATTCAAATTTGGCTCTGGCTTAATGCTTGGACTCCGGCCTCAGTGCTTGGACTCCTGCCTCTTGGTCACAAGTTAGTAGGTTCAAGTCATTCTGTAATTCAACAGGTAATACTCTTCCCTTTCAGTTCCTAGATTGTGCATTCAGGCCTTGTACCCAGTCTGAAGTGAATTTACACTTTTAAAGCTCAATAAGTGAAAAACAAACTATGCTAATAACTATAGCGTAAGCACTCATGTTGAAAACTATGGACTGTTAAACTGGTAAAATAATTCAGTGTTATTAGAATTGTTCTTAACAGATATGTACAGTGCAATCTGTCCAGACACTGAGTGACATGGCATTGGTGAGTATATTAGGAAAATCGTGAGATTGACAGTGAAGAGCTTCTCAGCATCGAGAACACAAAGTCCCACCTCCCAACCAACTGTTAAATGGTGAGTTGAGATTCTCACTAGTGAATGGTGAGAGGCTTATTTACATGTATTAACATCTCATTATGACATAATCTCACCTCATTGATATGCAGTTTCCCATTCTCCCTCCCACCAAATAAGAATTAAATGGCAACAATTCCTGGCATGAAAGTCCAAACAACTACCTGGCAACTCCAGCATATCACTTGCTGCCCCAACTTGGATACCAGTCACCAACATCTCAGGACACGCTGTAGGGGTAGTGATACAAGAAAACCCAGCACCCAACCCTCCATAATCCCTTGAATAGCATTGGCATCTGACAACAGTTTCACAGCACCCTCAAGGCACATCTTTTATCCATTTGCCAAGACAGTTCTGCTCTTCCATTCTGGACTTTGGAGCACATCAGCAGCTGTCATTGTAACATTTCTGCAAGGTCATTTTACTTGCAGGACAGGCACTCATCTCATGAATTAGACCAGGGTCCCGCTCAGGGATCCTTGCTTGCTCTCTTAGCAATCACTCACTTTGCTCCTATTTGGACGATAACAATACTCCTGCCTCACCTTGCGTTTTTATGTTTTGCCGCCTCAACCAAGTTTACTTATGGTACTGCTGTCTTGCCATGCTTTATGGTGCCGACACAAAGCTAGGCAGCTTGTCATTGTTGTCAGCAATGATTAGTTTAGGGGGTGGGCATGTTGCTGCATGGCATCACAGTACATCAGTCTGACATCCACACTATATGTCTGCCACATATATGACAAACACATTGCATGCTCTTCAACCAAATAGTCATGTTGAAATTCTGGTGGAAGTAGTCCTCGTTCAAGACAAAGTAAAAACTCTTCACCCAAGGCTCCCAACACACTTAGTAAAGGACAGTCTCTGATACTGCTTAGAGGCTTGCGTGTCGTCATTTACCTATCAGGATCAGGGATCTGTAAGTCTGTTGTGGATCCAGTGCAAACAGTCTGGGGAGTTGTGGGATGTTGGTCATGGAGATGCACAGAGATCAATCAGGAGTTTGGTCAGTCATCAATCAGAGCTGTCCAAGTTGATCAAGGAAGTGGGGCATGGGCCATTCTCTGGTTCCATCCACTAAAGGACAACAGAAGTTATCAGAGGCCAATGCTATGAGAAGGAAGAGGGGGATCTCAATATATGGGGGGATGGGGAAGTCAATAAAGTATGGGAGGGAAAGGGAGAACAGCCATCCCCAGCCTGGACAGTATATGACTACGTCTAGCATGGTGACTCAATATGCCTGGGACTCAGGGAGTAAAGTGGGGAAAGGAATTCATAGGCAGGTTGGTTGTGTACATGAGGAATTTCAAAGCCAAAGGGCTGACAAAGAGGCCTATGAAGAAGGGAATGTGTACATTTGGGAGGTCACGAGGGTAAGAGGCTGAAACTGAGATTCACTGCATGAAGCACAATTGCTATTTCCTTCCATCCAGATGCAACAGCAAGTGTGCAATGGAGCTGAAAATGGCTGCTTCCACACCTGGAGTGGGCAGCTACATTCCCTGTAGTATTTTTATCCACTGAACCTCTGAGGCCTGTGCACAGCTACAGATTCCCCAGGTGGAAGCCAATGATTAATGAGGGAAAATCGGTTGATGTTGTCTACGTGGACTTCAATAAAGCCTTTGACAAGGTCCCTCATGACAGACTGGTACAAAAGGTGAAGTCACATGGTATTAGGGGTGAACTGGCAAAATGAGTACAGAACTGGCTTGGTCATAGGAGACAGAGGGTAGCGGTTGAAGGATGTTTTTCAGAATGGAGGGTTGTGGCTAGTGGTGTTCCACAGAAATCAGTGCTGGGACCTCAGCTGTTCATGATCTACATAAATGAGCTTGCCTTCATTGGAAGGGGCATTGAGTATAAGGAAAGACAAGTTATCCTGTAGCTTTATAGATCTTTAGTTAGGCCACACTTGGAATATTGCACACAGTTCTGGTCACCACACTACCAGAAGGATGTGGATGCTTTGGAGAGGATACAGAAAAGGTTTACCAGAATGTTTTCTGGTACAGGGGATTTTAGCTATGAAGAAAAGTTGGATAGATTGGGTTTGTTTTCACTGGAATGCAAAAGGTTGAGGGGCGACCTGATAGAAGTTTATAAGATTGTGAAAGGCACGGATAGGGTGGAAAGTATGAGGCTTTTTCCCAGGGTGGAGGGGTCAATTACTAGGGGACATAGGTTCAAGGTGCAAGGGGGGATGTATAAAAGAGATGTGCGAGGCAAGTTTTTTACACAAGGGTGGAGAGTGCCTGGAAGGTGCTGCCAGAGGAGGTGGTGGAAGCAGACACAGTAGCAACATTCAAAAAGCACCTGGATGGGGAATACATGAATAGGAAAGGAATAGAGGGATACGGATCCTGTAAGTGAAGATAGTTTTACTATGGAAAGGCAAAATGTGTCAGAGCAGGCTTGGAGGGCCAAAGGGCCTGTTGCTGTGCCATATTGGTTTTCGTTCTTTGTTGTCAGTACACAGATTCGTATGTCAAAACCTCCCAGCAGCTGCACAGCCACATGGCCACACAGTTTAGAGGGTTTAATGGTGGATGGGTGGGTACTTTCTCTGTGAGGGAGAAGGCTTCACTTTCAGGTGATATGAGGCCATTCAAAAGTCAACAGCATGACACACTGACACCCATTTAGTATAGGTGTAAGAAACCTGCCAGCACTTCATGCTGTATTTGAATATCAGGCATTGACCTGCAAATCCTGGCCCCAATCACTCCTGATCACATCGTGCAGCATCAGAAATCAATCACACTAATGGCTGTGATGCCTAAGCAATGCGTTGTGGTCTGGAAAGACTCACTCTGATTGGCAAAGTTGCAACCACCTTCCAACTTCCCATAGTTAGCACGTGGTGCAGGAGCTTCTCACTTCACACCTTGGACCATATGACCTAAGGTAGCACTAGGGATGGTTAGCTCTGTACATTCAAACTTGTAGTTGCTGCTAGACAAATATTCCAATCACATTGCTGAAGATGAAAAATTAATGTACACTTACATATGTGAGAAAGTATTTGCAATGAAGTGACAACATTGACACGTTTGGGCCCTCAGAAGGTTTTCTTTCTTTCCCTCCCACTACATCTCATTAAATGCCAGGACACACAGATTAGGTAGAGTCTTCTGGCCTTGGAATTTTAGTTAGGTAACTTCTGGGCATTTATGGCTACAGGATTCAGACACGCAGGGTCAGTCCTCATCAGCTTGAACTTCCGCAGGATGAGGAGTAGACACAGTGGAGGTGGGAGAAACAGCCAACTCTGGACTACCCCGAGAGGAGACTGTCGAACCCATATGTGGTTCCTCCTCAGGCTGGATGCCAATCGGAACAGCTTCCTGGTGAGGAATGGGCACCTGGAGTGAGGTCAAGGTCCTTGAAGGACCTCCTGTTGTCTTGCCATTGCTGCTGAGCAAACCTGTGTCTGCTTGTGCATTTTAATGAAGTTCTGAATTCCCAGCACCATATCTCCTGCCTGGGATTGAGCAGGTGCCTGATCTCAGTCAGTCCTCTGAGTGCCAGCGGCCTGGGGAATTTCTTCCTGGAGTGTTTGTAGAGATATGGCAGTGACGGGCTCACCAGAAGCTGTTCCTGACTCTAATCTTCATAAAATAATCAGCTAAGTATCTGCATCTGAGCTGATGGAGGGTGCAAGAGGCAGCTTTGGTTGTGTATCCTCTAAAGGATCTGTGATTCCTTCCTCAGAAGTGGAAGAGGAGATGATTTTGGGGGCCAGCATTTTGGTCGCTGAGACCATGCAGAAGTACTTTCAGGAAACGAAAGAAAGAATGCATCACCACGAAAGGATAGAAGTTCACGTATGTTAAGAGTACATTCACAGTGCAGGTAATAGGAGTTTTTGGCAATGGACAATACTTCTTACCGGGCTGCTGGGACATGAAGATTTCACGATCACCACTCAGAACAGTCATGGTCCTTACCGGCCAGGGCCAGCATCCCTCCCTATCAGGGGTAAGGAGCCAAATGTTAGATACCCCAACATCCTTTCTAGCTCTTTCCACTATATTGTTGACTGTTTTCTCACAGAATGAGACAAAGGGAGGGATTGACTGAGACGAAAGTAGGTGGCACAGCTGGTAGTGTTGGTGCAGATGATGAAAAGCTGGTGAGGTGTCCCAAGTGAGTTAGCAGGCAGCATAAAGACCGTGCAACGATTGCAGGCTGGGCAGATTAGGTGGGTATGAGAGAGTGAGGGAAGATGTTCCATACAATAATTGAGGGTTGTAGACCATGAGTTTTGATGGAAGCTGGGTGGAGGATTAGAGATAGAGTGACCGTGATGCAGCAGAGAGAAGATGGTGGCACTTACCCTGGTGGAGCAGAGAGTGTTGCTGACCTTCTTGCAGCACTGCAGGGCTTTCCTCTGCCCTACTGAAACAGAACTGATCTGGATGGCAACCATGGATCAAGCTGGCAGGGTCTGTGGTTGAGGTTCCTTCTGTCAGCTTCAGGGTAAGAGGACAGCCCTCTTCTGCACTACCACATCCAACAAGACTGTCAGGCTCCTGTCCATGGAGATAGGTGCTAATTTTCCTTTGGATGACATGTTTACAGCACATGATATGAACTGTGCAAGACAGCTCAAGACTGAGCATTTGCTTTGGTGCACAACTGCAGTTTAGATATGGTGCCAATGCCTGAAATCCCAGGATGTCCCAGAAGGGCCCAGTATTTTCATTCATGGCAAGTGGGAGATTATGACACACCAACTGGGCACAGTGCAAAAAATACGAGTCAAGTTTGGGAAAATAGTGTGAGAAAACCCATTAGGACTTGAGAAGGGAAACCCGGTGACGTTAACACTGAGCTATTTTGGGTAAAATTGAACTCATTGTTTCAATCAAGCAGCAAAGAAGATAATAAAATTCAGTTGAAGACAAAGTTCATAACTTCTCAAGAAAGTCAGAAGTCTAGAAAAGACGTATTTAAAAATAAATGCTGTCGGTCAGGCTTGACTTTAAAACTGCCAGAACTGCAGTTTTCAAATCAATACTTCATATAAACTCTCTCATTATTCCTTTGCAATTTGCATTATGTCAACATTTTGTGGTGTTTATCAAATTGCTGACTGGGGGAGCTGACTGCCTCACTTCCTACATTACAGTTGGGACTACTTGGGACTACACTTCAAAGATTTAGGGGCTTTAAGAAATTCTGAGGTCATGAAAGCTGATAAATACATGTAAGTGTCCCTTATTTACCCTCACCTCATTTCTATTGCCTTGGCTCATGCAGCAAAATAGATCTGAGCATTGTCCAATGGCAACAAAAGCAAAGAGCACGTTACTCACAACTTTTTCAATTATTAGCTAGAGCACGATTCTGAATTTCTGATAAAGAACCACCTGTGGGGAAGGCTTCTCTAAGAACACAGATTTTTAAAAGTCAGCCCTCATGAGTCTATGATTATGAGCCACAAGTGTCAAAAACCATTTTGACAGTGGGAGGCAGCACAGACCTGTCCTTAATGTCCATGCACATGATCTGCAAAGGTCTTTGTGAAGTTAACAAGGGAGAAAATTCTGATCAATCTCTCTTCCTCGCTCATTAGCCTGGGTACATTACAGATAATTATAGTACCCCACTATAGGACTGATTGAAAACAGCTAGTATAACACAGGCCCTATATTGGACCTGGTGTGCGTAGTTCAACATTGCATCATTTAATGTGTTTTCCCACTGAGACAACAGGGTAGCTATAATTTACTATTTATTGTAAACTGTACTCATAAATATTGAAGTAAATGGGAAAAAAGGCAATACAATTTTTCATACAGACCATGTAAGTATTACACTTTAGAATGACAAAAATTCTGTCTTTACTTGACTTTTCCAACCAAAACATTAATTGAAAAGAGATAACAAGGTGTAGAGTTGGATGAACACAGCAGGTCAGGCAGCATCAGAGGAGCAGGAAAGCTGACGTTTCGGGTCTGGACCCTTCTTCAGAAAAATTGGAAAGTAATTGGAAAGTACTAGTTACTTAATTTTTTAAAAAATTATCTACCTACCCATGAAGGGAAGAGTAGTCCTAAACCGATAAAATCTTTAAGCTGTTAAGCATTCTAATGGTTTTGAGTTTGATATTACTATTTCCTCATTTCCTAGTCTTCTGGTACCTTGTTGGCATTGACCCTTACCTTGATTTCTCAATAATAAAAATGATAATAAATAATAGTAAAAGAGCTGCAGTTCAGATGCTGAGTGTCATTCAATAAATGAAACTGTCCTAAACATTGCATGCCATTTTGAAAGAACATTTTAATCAATAATTTACCTGAAGAGATAACAAACAACTAGGTGATTGGAGATAGTAGGAACTGCAGATGCTGGAGAATCTGAGATAACAAGGTGTAGAGCTGGATGAACACAGCAGGCCAAGCAGCATCATAGGAGCAGGAAGGCTGACGTTTCGGGCCTAGACCATTCATCAGAAATGGTGATTGGAGCAGGCTTTGTAACATTGAGATAAGTTTTTCACATGTATTCTACTAGGGAACCGAGCATCTAAACTAGGAGTAGTTTACCAACCCTTCAGTTACAGCTTTTGAAGTATGTTTTTTCTTTCAATAGTCCTGTTTTGGGTTTTTAGCTCTCAGTTCTAATAGGCATACTAAGCTGAGACGTAGTTTCAAGTTGCATCTTTGGTACATCATCAAAAAGGTGATTTTGAGACATAAACCTTCAGGGAAAGTATCAACCCAGGCCATTACAATGGGGTAGAGTGCTGCCACCCATTCTCCTTTCTGTGCTTTTATATTAACATTGGGCATGTTTGACAGCCCTTCAAGGGGATCCAAAGGTCCAAAGGTCAAGGGAAATGTACAAAAGAAATTTACTAACATTCAATTGAAATATCACTATAAGGAGTGACAACGCACCCAGCTCCTATCCATCAGTCCATAAAGGCCTTATTTCAGACTCCATGTGTTCCCGTGTGCTCCATGGACACCTGAGTCTAATATGATCATGGAAGACGGGCAGCTACGATCCCCACTATGGTCTACTGTGTGGATCTAATGACCACCTCGCCCAAACTCAGGAGTGTGAAGGTGAAATGCAACCAAAGATTTAAAACCAGCTTTTAAAAAAAAAACTGGAGAATTCTCCTTTCTACTCTTTTTCAATAAAAGTTTAGCAGATTAAATAGCTCCTGTTGGGACATTGTAACAAAGTCAAAAGACCAAAGCCAACTTATCAAATATAAAGCAAAATATCATTGCCAGGGTGATTAAAAAAAACAGTCCCTATGGGGCCTAATGGTATCTAAAGGCCTTTATTTTGCTGGTGGACTCTACATGCTTCCTGCCTTTGGACAACCTGAGTGCAAATGTAACCACAGAAGTAGTCATAGAGAGGTTTGACAACCCTCTCCATGGCCCACTGCCTGGTCCTGTTCACGGCCACCTTAGCCAGGCTTAGGAACAGACCCATGGGGAGATGCTCCAGTCTGCCTGTGCCCCTCCACATGGTGTGCCAATAGACTAAGAAAATGAGGTTGAAGTGCAACCAAAAATTTAAAAGCAGTCCTATTAAAAAACTAAACAAGAGTATCTTCCTTTCTAGTTGTTTTAATTAACCTGTTCCAGCCTAACACTAGGTAGAGTGAGACTTGAATCTATCCTAACTGGCCAAAAAGGCAGAGAAATGACCACTGTGCCACAAGACACTAATTTTCCTTACTATGATGGCTCTAAGGCCCTATTAGGTTCACAATGGTAGAGGCTTAATGAGTACATCTTAATGAGATAAAGCACTTGTCTTAACAAGATGTAGTTTATTGTATGATAGCAATAGCTACAAGTTCCATTGGCTAGTTTGACATAAGTAAACTAATAGGATACAAAGGTGATCCATCTGTCTCCGTTAGGATTTCAAGCTAGACTCCTCTTTTGCCAAACAAAATTGTATGACATCAACAGATGGGTAGAGCTTAATGTAGTTTCTGACATTAGCTCCTTCAGAATGATTACTTTATATCTCCCCACAAACTTCTTTATCTCCATAGTTAACATTTGTACATTCAGGTCATAGTTGCATTCAGTAACTCATCTCCCCAGCAAAGTTTCTGATTTCACCAATTCCAGTAGCCTGGAGGTTTCACAATTCTTCCCAAAATTGACCTCTTGAAAAATTGAAAGATTAGTAAGTCTTTGACCTCGAAATTTTGACCATGATGCTAATCTTAACCTTGATTAGTCTGTAAATCATTTTACTGTTGGAGGAATGTTTTCTTCCCTTGGATGTCCTTCTCAGAGGATATTGTTCCTACTAAACTTACTAGTTGGTCAATTGTCTATCACAAGGACCCTGAATCACAAGAATTTCCTTTACAGAGGAATTCTTCCCTGCTGACTCAGGGAGCTACCCCATAACATCATAAGGACATCTTTAATTTCATGAATGCCCATCATAGGAGAGGGCTGCTCTGTAGAAACAATTCTTTCTTTTTTTATTTACAGCATCCTGGACTTTTGAGCCAGGCAATTTCTTCTGAACTTTGTTCTGAATCAATGAATGATGGCATGGCTTGCGTGGAAAGATATACAGATCATCTTCATTTTGTACAAGAAAATCTTCATTCTCATTCAGCTGATAAATCTGGGTTCAAATTGTTAAAAGTGGATTAAAAGTGCTTTACTTCAATGTTTTAAGCATATTGAATATCTTTATTTAGCTTCTGTGGATATCTCCCTGGTGAACTTTATTTTAATTCATTGATGGGTTGTGGGCATCGCTGGCTGGGCCAGTATTTATTGCCAGTTCCTAGTTGCCCTAGAAAAGGTGATGATAAGCTTCCTTCTTGAACCACTGCAGTCCATGTGTTGTAGGTAGACCCACAATGCTGTTAGGGAAGGAGTTCCAGGATTTTGACCTAGCGGCATTGAAGGATGTGTTTCCAAATCAGGATGGTGGATGGCTTGAAGGGGAATATGCAAATGGCTCCCATGTTTCTGCTACCCTTGTCCTTCTAGATGGAAGTGGTTATGAGTTTGGAAGGAGCTATCTAAGGAGCTTTGGTGAATTTCTGCAGTGTATCTTGTAGATGGTACACACTGCTGCTGCTGATCACTGGTTGTAGAAATGAATGTTTGTGGATGCAGTGTCAACAAAGTGGGCTGCATTGCCCTGGATGATGTCAAGCTCCTTGAGTGGAGCTGCAATCATCCAGGCAACTGGGGTGCGGGGCTATTCCATCATATTTCTGACTTGCACCTTGTAGGTGGTGAACAGGCTTTTTGGAGACAAGAGGTGATTTATTCACTACAGGATTCCTACCTCCCACCTGCTCTTGTAGCCATTGTACTTATATAGCTAGATCAGTTCAGTTTCTGGCCAATGATAAACCCAATGCCCTCAGGCTTTATTTACCTATCTTTCCCATCCTGATCACTTAAATATTTTCTCCTTGTCTAACAGATTTTTAACTTTACTCACCTACAACCAAAATTATCCCATCCCTGCTGGACCTCTGAGTGGGATGCTCTACGGAGGGGCAGGGTGGACTTGACGGGCCAAATGGCCTGCATCCACACTGTAAGGATTCTATGTTTTATGTGCTGCCGAACCAAGTACTACCAGCTAATTTTTGGAATAGGTTGCTGCCACCAATTCTCCTTTCTAGATATTTTCATTAACAATCTATTCAGGGAAGTTATTGCAAACCTCTGGAGCAGACACAACTTAAACCCATGTCTCCTGGCTCAGAGTTGGAACACAACAGGTCACACTGAGCCACAAGACCCCTCACAACTGTAACTGGCAGGGTTTGAAACGGTGTGGGGAGAACACTGTGGACTTCAAATCCATCACCTTAACAACTTGGCCATTACTAGATGCTCCTCCTTATTATACTGAGATTAAGAATCTGTTTGGTTAACAGTGGCAGAATGTAAACCACTGACATGTTTTAATGAGAAGAGATTTGTGTCTTAATAGGGTGCAATTTATTGCATTAGCAATAGGTACAAGTTATATGAGCTAATTGGGCATCATAACTAAGATAATTAGGAGACAATGATGACACATCTGTTTCTTCAAAAATTTCATGGTAGACTCCTCATCTCCCAAACCAAGGCTGTGTGACATAAATGGACTGGGTGAAGCTTTATGCAGTCTCCAACTTTAACCCTTTTAGAACCATTACTTTTGATATTATCATACAATGTACACACAGTTGAGATTAATAATGAGTCCACATAAAAACATTATGGTCATTAGTTGTTGGATTGAGGAACGTGACCATTTGATAATTATCAGTAAACTTTCGTGCTTTTTATGGTTGACGACTTGAAAATGCTGAAACTGACTGCAATATCCCACTTCCCCTCCAATTGAAAATGTACGTATATTTTTAGACATAATTCAACACTTAATACATAACAAGTATTGCATTCCTTTGAAGCATTATATCCACAGTTAATTTGGGAGAAACATAAGCAAATACAAATATCTGGTTTGCTTGTTAGTATTTATGTAAATTTTAGATGTTTGAGTGCCACTAATGACAATGAACTGTGAATTCTGTGAAATGTGTGATAACATTACTTCACATAGCCTATCAAAAGTGTTTGCCACTAGGTCTAGAGATCTGAATTAATTGAAAAATCTATCGTAGAGGAATTGACACATTACTCTAGTTTAGAATGTTGAAAATTCCTTATATATGTCATATCTAAAAGCTTCTTTCTCTTTCCACACAAAACATGCCTGGTTCCCTGAAGATGCAAGATTTTAAGATCTTAGTTTATGTAGAAAGAAACTACAATTCCACTCAGATGTCATGACTGGTTTTATTACATCAGCATTTACTGTAAAAAATATGTGGAGCGATTGTTCCTATCAGTTGTGAGTAATTGGTACAGCAACTTAAGGTGAGGCGCTGATGTGCAACTAAACGTGAATATCTAAAAATTGCTTTCTTGAGTTGAACCACTTGACGACTAGTCAAGTCAAGTCAAGACTAGAAAATGACAAGTCTCTGCCTTACCATTTAAAAACATAGAATGGTGTGAAATTATAACTTTACACAGCAAAAATGAACTAAAAGTACCTAAGAAAATTAAGCCTTATCATTTCAAATCCAAGTGTCCTTCAATAGAATGATAAATGATAATTGCTGCCAATCAATTTCAATGTCACTGAAAATGGACTATTACAAGTGTGGAGTCTCATTCCTTTAGCTTTTAATTGATAGTTATTTTTAAAATGTAAAATTTCACATTCCATGTTTTTACAACTTTTCTTTTTTGCATCCTTTTCTTCTCTCTCCTAGTCCAACCGTTCTAACACTCTTTTTAATTCTGTTTCTGAACTTGATTTGATTTTGAGTTTATAAATAGAAAGTGCCAAAGAAACTCAGCAGCTCTGGTAGCATCTGCGGACGGAGAAAGAGACTTAGTGCTTTGAGTCCAAAATGCGTTTAATGTCATAATCCTTCAATCTGAAATACATAGTTGTTTGTATTGTCGGCACAAGTTCCAGATACCCAATTTCTCTTGCTGTGACATTAGAATTTTGCACTTTTAGCAACATACCTTGAAAAACTTAATGTACAAGGGCATGACTAATTAACAACAGACATCATTAGATGGCCTGCCATAACAAATTATTATCTATTATGTACATTCTTTTTTCTCCACCACTACTACAATGACCAATAGATCTTACTCTTGTTGGTATATAGGAACTCAGTGCTCTACTTGATCTGAAAAGGTATACTCTTTCACAATTAAAGAATTGTTACAGCAATCAACAATGTCTTTTTGTGTATGATGTATGTTCTGCAGTGACTTAGTAAAACATTGAGCAATACAAACTAATAAGTTTGCAGCTTTTATTCCTCTATCTGATATCAGGTAGAGGAATAATTAGAATTATAAGAGAATTTGCTTTTCCCAGATAGGACAAAGAAGAATTGGGCACAGTTTTATTGGCAGTGAGGATGAGGTCATTTACAGTAGGATCAGGATTGACCAGTTGCATAGTGTTGTCTCAGTTAAATTTCCCCAATTCTGGAGAGGGGATCAAGAGAGAGACAGAAGACAAGTTCTTAAATGTATCATTTGTTAGGGTGTGAGTTTTTCTTCTTTCCATCCAGTTAATTCCAGTCCACCTGCTTCCACTCACTCATGGTCATTGTTTTACCTGGTGCTCATCCCTAAAATCCATTACTGAAATCTCACAGATTGCAAGTACATGTGCTGATAGTTGTAGCAGTTGGAATAAGTAACGCAGGATGATGAGAGGTGTTGGTCTCATCACTGCCATCTGCTTCTGGGCCTTCCTGGCTGCCTATGTAAACAGAAAGAACATATGTTAGAATGCTGGCAGCGAAATACTTCTTCAAGCAGAGTGTGCATGATGACATTCAGAGTAAGTGAATTCAGAAAGAATAAAAATTAAAAGATGTATTAGCTCAAACGAGGAAGACCTCTACCATGAACCCTACTATGCTACCTAAATGGACTACAAACCCAGAATTCCTAATGTGGATGCCTTTATGTGATTTACAGACAGGGTGCTGAGAAATTTGTGGTACAGCTGTGGGCAGACTCATATGTCTAGCTTTCCCCTGTAAGAAAACGCAAAGGAAATGGCACTAGAATCTGAAGAGAAGATGAAGTGATACCCCATCACATGGGTTAGATTTTTTTTGTTCAGCTTTGCATCAACATGCCCTGGTGTAAATGTTAGGGGTAAGCCTGCCCATGCTTGGCCAGCTTACCCCACAACTGTTTAATAAGTAACTCTATTCATGTCTCTACCCTCACTAGCCCAGAACCCACACCACCTGTCCACAGCATCCCTTCATCCTAGTTTGGGAATGAAGTCCTTGCATTTGCAACCTGCTAGCCAATCAAACAACTGACATTTCTCTTGTCCCATCAACACCATTGATTTAACACTGAAGAGCCCTTGTTGGCACATGGCCTCCTGACACCCTCTTCCAGGAGGCAATAAAATCCACCCCATGTTTCAATTTGTGCATGAGTCAATAAGCATACAGCATATGTTGTCTAAGAAAAATGCATTGTGGGTATAGCTTGAAACATTTGTTTTTTGTTTGGTGAGAGAAGGTATTTAGTTCAGTGCCAAGTGGAAAGTCTAGCCTGCCCTATTGAAATGCATGCACGTGTGAGAAAGAACTAAAAGGTTGCTCAAATACTTTCATATGTTGCCTCAGTGAATGTACATCAGGTTGAGAGTGAACTTAATGCACCATGCATATTTTTTACTTACACAAATACAGAGTATTCTAAAATCTTCCTGTAGCCTCTTGCATATTTACTTCCATGACTTCATAGAATCCCTACAGTGTGGAAGCAGGCCATTCAGCCCATTGAGTCCACACTGACCCACCCCTTACCCTATCCCTGCATTTCCCACCCTAGACACTATTTAGCATGGCCAATCCACCTAACCAGCACATCTTTGGGCTATTGGAGGAAAACGGAGCAAACCCATGCAGACACAGCAAGAATGTACAAATTCCATACAGACAGTTGCCCGAGGCTGGAAATAAACCCGAGTCCCTGGCGTTGTGAGGCAGCAGTGCTAACCAATGTGCCACTGTGCCGCCCCAATCTCGACTTCTGGATGACATCATGTATTCTTTATTCACCTCATCCCTTGCATTGCAAGCAGTTTTACAGTTAAATGGCGACCAGTCCTCCTTCCTTATCCCTGGACCAGGAGCACCTCATTCTTTTCCCACAAGATCAAAAAGAAAGAAATAAGACCTGTAATGGAGAACACTTCCCTTTAATGTGGTAGCAAAAACTTTTATGAGATGCAGATTTGATATAGCTATTCCTATAAAGTTGGACCTTTCTGGGAGAGATTTTGACTTTACACAATTGTGTAAAATTGATGATATCAACTCAACAGCTGTTATGATCTTGCCCCAGACTGCCAAAGTATGTTGCAATTTGGCTGGGAGCAGTAACTTGTTTTTTAAAGCAGAGAAAATATGTGATCCATGAGACTTACTAAAGAATTAAGCCGTAAAACTCCAAGGTTTTGAATAAACAACAATAAACATTACTACACTGTGTTAGAAAAGTAATAAAATCTATAATACATGTACAGTTTATTGGTAACATCCAGAATTAATATGTGGTTAATCGATAGTAGACTGTGACCAAACACCCCATAGTGCACATCAAATAGCAAATGCAATCAAGATGGAAAACCATGGATTTCTCAACAATTCCCTCCAGATGTTAATGACACAGCAGGTCATCAAATCTCATTAATCTTCACAAAAGATCGCAGTTCTTCTCTTTTGCCAATCTGAACTTGAAATTCCCTCTCAAGATTTGCTTCTGCAATAAAGAAGAATCATATATTATCATCATTGTTAGAATTAGGATTTTTAAAAAAATGACACTTGAGTATATTCAGTTCTGTGAAGGTAATTTTTTAAAAGAGTATTTCTCAGCAGGCATATGTCTTCAGTCAAGAGACCTTGGTATTGTTAAAGTATTGGATGTTTATACTATTGTCCTTTTGACAAATAGGATAAACACGTTAAGGCAAGTAGTCTAGTATTTAGACTACAGAACAAAGTTCAAACTTTTAGTTCAGGAGAATCTAGAATTCAGTTAAGAAGTTAGAACAATTGCTCTGTAGAGGAAACTAAAGTCAGTTCATCAGACCCAGAGATTTCAGCAGAAGTGGTTTCCAGTTTTTGGTGTTTCCAAGTCATGAGAGCTTGTGCCTGAGTCTCCAAGTTGTTAAAACTAGCAAAGCTTAGGTCATCAGAATTGAGAGAGGTTCTGGCTCACTGAGTAGGAAAGGAATTGTAAAACTGTCTCTGCATTTCAAGGAAATGAAACTGAAGAAAGAGAGTATTGCAAAATAGGTTGAAACTTGATTTTGACGTCTATGTTAAGAACTTTCTAATGTCATATATATAACTGTTTTTACTCTTCTTTTGTGGAACTTATGATCTATCGATAAAGAATATCTGCAGCCTCATGTGTGTTAATATGTCAATGACTAACAACCATGCTTGCCAACTGTAGAAAAGAAAACGTATGATTTCCCAAGTCAGGTTTCATTCTGTCATCTGACTTGTCCGGTATTGCCATCCGTTGGGATTGTAACGCTATGTGTGGGACAGACAGTGTCTGCTCCTGTCCTGGTCATTCTCTCTCCTTTTTTGGATCTATGCTTCTGTGGAATCCAAACTGCTTTCCAGCTCATAAGCATAGTTCCAGCTTTTCACCAACAGCTCTCTTTACCAAACCAGTCTTTCCCCAAGAACATTTTCAGGATCTCCAATCTTGCTCAGTTGTATCAAGTAAAAGCTACCAGTGAGCTTTTCAGCCTTTACTTTCTCAGCTTTACTGAAGTCTTAATGCTCACATTGTTTTTTTAATCCCCTTACAGCCTCCCCCAACACAAAGCCTGTGGCATTCCCAATTACCCAACGTCCCAAGACTTCTTCTCAGCACTGATTCCAACATACAGCTGCCCCAGGATTCCTAGGATCTTTTCCCGAGTTCTGACAGTGCAGAGCAGTCCAACTGTCCTTACTGAGTTCCCTACATGGAATCTACTCAACAGCACAACTAACTGCAGAACTTCAAACGTGGAGTGTGCCTCTGTATCCTTTTCCAACTCACAGGGTGTCTGGTCTCAGTCAGTCAGCCACTTTGTCCTACATAAGTCCAGGATTTATGTTCTTAGTGCTACAATCAAATGCAAGCAGTCTGGGATTTATAGGTAGGTCAGTCACAGTGCTGTTGAGACATCAGTCTCAGGGTTGGCTGTGGTCAGTCAGGTATGTCCTGTCAAGTCAATCCAGGGGTGGGTCGTGGACAGTCATGGGAGTTTGGTCAATAATGTTAGTGGATTTATTGGGCAGTCCATGGAGGCCTGGGAAAACAAGCCTGGGCATGGTGTTAAAGGCACTGAGTCTCTGAAGAAATGCCCAATGGTATGGGAGACAATTATAGTTAGTAAAGTGGGATCTCATAGTGAAAATTTTGGGGAGGGGTGGTGGTGGGAATTGGGAGCATCGGAAGGGGAGGTGGTATTCATACAGGTTCTGGTAACCCTGGGCTCGATGTGGTGAGGGTGTTGAGCCAACATGGACATAGGAATTTCCAAAGTCACAGCTATGGGGGTTAAGTGGGCACATTAATACTTTGAGTAAAGGGTCTCAATTGAAATGGGGGAGGCTAAAAGATCAACAGGGGCACAAGAACAGCAACATTAAAGGAAACATGAGGGATGAGGGGAAATCTGTGCATCATAGGCAAAGCCTGCAAGTCACTCACACAAACATGAATTGGGAACCTCACCATGTCAGATTGAAAGTCATCTGCACTAACCCTCACAAACCAGGTCCCATTAGGTGCAAAGCACATGAAATGTATTACTGCTTTTTTGTCTCTTCGGTGATGATGTAATTGCCCCTTCTAGCAATTGTACAAATTGTGCCTTCATTGTCATCCATCTGTCTTCAATTTATGCTTAATTAGCACAATTAATTGTCCCAGAACACAGAATTAGAATTATGGCCTCATGCAAATCTTAACCATTACATGGAATGATTTTGTCTGTGAAGTGGAAGGGGCCTTTACTTCAGGGATGCTATCACGGTAGCTTACTGGCTGAATTTAGTTCTAACGTAGCCCATAACCTTTGGTTTTGCAATATACACTTGGATAAGATCGTATATCCCGGTTTGGAGTATGACAATTACTATGTTTGGAAGCCTCCATGCCACACTGTGTGAGGGCATAACATGAGTCTTCATTGTGATGGATGTGAGGGCTCAGTAGTTCCTTTAATAAAATTGCGTTAACTTTTTGACATCCCCCATAGATGATCTATTCATGTGGTGAATGTTGTCTCTGGAGTCAATGTGGCATTAGTGCAACTCATAAAAAAGCACAGAAGGAGACAGTGGTTAGAACTTCATCAGCAAGAACAGCAACTGCAGTAGCTGCTACACAGTCTCCAGAAGAAGGAGCAGCAGATAAAGAGCCATGAGGAGGTTCTTCAGTGGATGTATGGACCTCGCTGTCATTTTTTTCAACTCTCTGAAAGACAGTGCAAGTACTAATTAAGTATGTCCTGCCCGATAATCACTGAACATCGGGATCTACTGCAGGAGGACTTCCTCTCAGAAGAACTGGGTGGCAATCCCATCTTGGGGCTGTCAAGGTCACAACTGTGTTGAATATTTTTATGCCAGCAGCTCATCTTAAGGAACAATGAGGAACTGTGTGGAATCTTCCAGTCTTCAAAATATAAATATATTTTTGTTTCTGATCCCATGTTATCCAGAACACAGCTCTTCATATTCTTCCCCCAAAGTAAGGAGACTCAAGCAGCGTAATCAATGGGATTCTGCACCATTGCTGGCTTCCCACAGGTGCAAGGCACAGCCAACTAGGCCTGTATTGCTTTGAGTGCATCCTATCACCAACTTACAGAGATTGTTAACAGAAAATTATATTTGACCCCTGATGGCAAATGATGGAAGTTTGCACCAGTCATCCTGGGGGCTTGCATGACTCTTACATACTAGAGAACTCACAGGTTCCTGTCCCCTTCTAAGAGGACAAGAGCTACCCCCTCCTAACATGGCTTGTGACACCTTTGAGAATCACTCAAACTGGTGCAGAATGAGGATAAAATGTATAACACACAACCATACCCTTCGTATCTGGAGCTGACAAATGGGAGTTGTCCTGACTGCAGACTAAAATGGGGGATCGATAGCAATCTTCTGAGGGAGAGAACCAGGACGTTGACCAGGAAAGCCATCCATGACAGCATAATGGAACAATTCACTACAGAGTTTGAGAGACCAGGTCGAACTTAACAGCCATCCCTCCCAGGATGAATGAGTTGGGTGTGGGGACTTCATTTAATTGTCTGATATCTTGGTCCTAATCTGGCAGCAGCATCTGCTTAGTGCAAAGAACACCTCGTTATTTTTCAGTTCTTGACATTCTGTGAGGCTGAATAAATTTCTCATTATCCAAATGATTGTATGCATGATATCTTTGGCCAATCCTATTTTAAAATATCTGCACATGACATAACCTCCCTGATCATTAAGGATAAAGTAGCAGTCAGTAAGTTAGCATCATGGGATGTTAGTAAACTAAGGCTAGATAGCTTTTATGACATGTCAGAAAAAACTATCTAAAAGCTGCATAGAGAAGTCCATTATGATAGTCACTACGTTGATAGGAATCCTGAAGAATTTCCTTTAGACCCTTCCATTATCAGAAACCTTCTTTGATTCAGTGTGTTCATAGTTTGCTAAGCTGCCTTGCAAAGGTCAAGCATCCTTTAGGGCAGCAAGCAAATTGCAATGGGAAGCATTTTTGAGCAGCTTATCTTAGTGACTATTGTACCAATAGGGAGATTGGACGTATGACTGTCCATTGTACATCTCCAAACCTTGAACCATAAGACCATAAGACATAGGAGCAGAAATTAGGCCATTCAGCCCATCAAGTCTGCTCCGCCATTCAATCATAGCTGATAGGTTTCTCAAAACCCCATTCTCCAGCTTTCTCTCTGTCACTCTTGAACCCCTTGACAATCAAGAACCTATCTATCTCCGTCTTAAATGTACTCAATGACCTGGCTTCCGCAGTCTTCTGTGGCAGTGAATTCCATAGATTCACCACTCTGTGGCTGAAGAAGCTTCTCCTTATCTCCGTTCTAAAAGGTCTTCTCTTGGCTCTAAGGCTGTGCTATCGGGTCCTAGTCTCTCCTATCAATGGAAACATCTTCTCAACATCCACTCTGTTCAGGCCATTCAGTATTCTGTAAGTTTCAATTAGATCCCTGCCCATCCTTCTAACCTCCATCGAGTATAGACCCAGAGTCCTCAGACGTTCCCCATATGTTAAGCTTTTCATTCCTGGCACCACTCTCATGAGGCTCCTCTGAACCCACTCCAGGGACAATACATCTTTCCTGAGATATGGGGCCCAAAACTGCGCACAATACTTCAAATGTGGCCTGACCAGAGCCTTATAAAGCCTTAGAAATACATTCCTGCTTTTATATTCAAGTCCTCTAAAAATAAATGCTATAGTTGCATTAGCCTTCCTAACTACTGACTCAAGCTGCAAGTTTACCTTGAGATAATCCTGGGCTAGAACTCTCAAGTCTCTTTGCACTTCAGACTTCTGAATTTTCTCTCCATTTAGAAAATAGTCCATGCTTCTATTCTCCTTACCAAAGTGCATGACCTCACACTTGCCCATGTTGTACTCCTTCTGCCACTTCTTCGCCCACTTTCCTGACCTGTCCAAATCCTTCTGCAGTCTCCCCACATTCTCAGTATTACCTGTCCCTCTACCCATCTTTGTGTTGTCTGCTAACAGCCAGAATGCCCTCAGTTCCTTCATCTAGATCATTAATGTATAAGGTTGTGGTCCCAGCACTGACCCTTGCATAACACCACTTGTCACCGGCTGTTATCCTGAGAAAGGCCCTTTTAACCCCACTCTCTGCTTTCTTCCAGACAGCCAATCTTCTATCCATGCTAGCACCTTGCATCTAACACCGTGGGCCCTTACCGTACTCAGCCCCCTCCTGTGCAGCACCTTGTCAAAGGCCTTCTTGAATTCAGGTAGATAGCATCCATTGGCCCTCCCTGGTCTAACCTGATCATTACTTCCTCAAAGAATTCTAACAGATTTGTCAGGCATGACCTCCCCTTGGTGAAGCCGTGCTAACTTTGCCCGATTTTACTGTGAACTTCTAAGAATTGAGAAATCTCATCCTTCACAATGGACTCCAAAATCTTACCCACGACCGAGGTTAGGCTAATCGGCTTGTAATTTTCTGTCTTTTGCCTTACTCCCTCTTTAAACAGAGGTATCACGTTAGCAATTTTCCAGTCCTCTGGGAACCTTCCTAACTCTAGCGATTCCTGAAAGATCACCACTAATGCCTCCACTATCTCTTCAGCTATCTCCTTTGAAAAACTAATACATAGAGTGAATATTTCTCTGCAAAGATGTATTTAATCATCACTGATTCCATGCTCTGACTCAATTGGGTATAAAAATGGAATAATATACGCAGGCCAGGACAGTCCTTGCACATTGTGTTTTGCCTCTGTGTTGTCCACATTAAGACCTTGGCTGTGGTCTTCAAGGTCACAGGTTAAGGATTCCTGATGTCTGCGGCTATCTGCAGTCAAACATTGGTTCCTTGTGAGAATTGAGCAATGCTTAGCCATTACAACATATTTTCTTCCAAAGTTTGTACCTCATAAGCCAATTTAACAGTATATAAAACATATTTACAAAAGTAAAAGCTTATTAATAATGACATTGCACACCTAATACAGATGTACACAGAATAAAATCGCTACAGTACAGGTAGAGGCCATTTGGCCCATCAAATTTGCACCAGTCTTCCGAAGAACATCCCACACAGATAGCAGACCCCATAACCCCACATTTAGTTTGACTAATTCACCTACCTCTCACATCCCTAGACACTATGGGGCAATTTAGCATGGCCAACCAATTTAATTTACCCATCTTTAGACTGTGGGAGGAAACCGGAATACCCAGAAGAAACCCACGTAGACACGGGGAGAACGTGCAAACTCCACACAGACAGTTGTACGAGGTTAGAAGTAAACCCAAGTCTCTGGCACTGTGAGGCAGCTGTGCTAACCACTGTACCACTGCACCACCCAAGCATTAGGTGAGTTTCTGGATTAATAATCTAGTGATAATACCACTAAACCATCGCCTCTTCCCAAGTTTTCTTCTTCCTTGTCCTCCCACTATGTCTAAATGCACACCCAACTTCACCAGCTGGGGCTGAGGAAGCCTGTGCTGTGGTTAGCCCTGTTGGCTTGGAAGACTTGGGCTCACCCTTCTCAGCTTGTACTGCTCCAGGCTTTGAGATCTCAGGTAGGGACAAGTAGAGGCGCTGAACAGTTCTGGAGCATCCTAAGAAGATCTGGGGTCCTGTCTATCGCTCCTCCTCCATGTCAGTGAGGGCAGCAAGTATCAGTGGTTGGGGAGGATACATAGGGTGAGAAACGTTGACTGGATGAGATGCATGCAAGTGAAGAGAGTTGTGCATTACTGAGATTTATGTACAGAATTCGTGTGAGACTAGCCGTGTGGGTAGCAGAGAGAAGCTGGTACCAGTTGCCCTTGCAGGACATCAGTGACCTTCTTGTGGCATTGCTAGGTGTCCAGTGTGATGTGGGGCACAGCACTTATCCATGGTGCTGTTTGGGTTGAGGCTGACAGGGTCTGGTGGTATGGTGTCCTTATACATTCAACAAAGAAAAGGGCTGCACTTGTCGCTATCATCCCATCCACCAATAGCTCCCAATTCTTGTCCCGGTAGTGGGGAGCTAGCTTGCCTTTCTTCTGCAGCATTTTTAAGCTTCAGGTTCGATCATCACAGTTTGGGTGATACATCCAGTTTTGCAGTGCTGTGTGGTGTGTACGTGGGTTTTATATATGATCCCCAAGGCATGTAAGCCACGAGTTCTCACAATTAGCAAGAGCTGATGCCTCTCTAGTGATGCAGTTCCCTGATAATTCCACCGAAAAGCTCAGCTGGCTAAATAATGAGTTGGAAAGTGGAAGTTTGCATGAGAAAATCCACCCCAGGCTGTGATGGATTGGATACCATGATAGTCACTTGCCATCACACTTTCACTGCAAAGGGGAAAATCCAGCCCAAATCGACAATTTCATCACACAGCCTATTTACATCTACGCTGTTTGTCGTTCACATCAATTAAAATAAAAATGTGAAAGATGTAAAAGAGGCAGCCAATTTCTTATCACCTTTTTTATCCCAGTATGTCAACTCAGAATTCGTCCTCCCCATATCACCCTTATCTCCTGATTCAAACCAAATCTGCACAGTGAACCTACAAACAAAGGAAATAGCTAACCTTACAATCTCTTAGCTTTGAGGTGAGATTGAATAGCTCAGCCTGTGGTTATTATTATTTACACATTACCATGTGTTTTTTTTTAATTTATTGCAGTTTTCACAATTCTCACAGTATACCAGCAAACATCTTATCTATTAAGTGTATCTTGTCACCATTACCCGTTAACAAATGTGCCTGCATGCTGCAGAATAAAAGTTATATTCATCATAATCACAAAACATTTTACTTTTTTTTTCAAAAATAACTCCTCTATTATTTCTGCCTTGAGTGACTTTCCCTTTCATACTGGAAAATCCTGCTGGAAGTCATTGCATGATCCCCACGGGCATACAAGAAACGCTACAAATTCTAAGACATTTTTTCGAATAAAATGCTAGGTATTAAGTTACAAAGTAACAATAGTGGCCAAATCTTGTTGTATCCTCCCACTTTCCCACAGTGGACTAACTTTCAGCAGTCCTTTGTTTATTATAAGTTCAGACATTGACTGAAAGGTTGGAAAAAGGACCAACAGTGCAGGGGGTGAAGTAACTGCTTGGCACAGAACTCCAAACCACTCGGGGATTACAGTGCTGATGAAAAGTTCCAGTAAAAACAGAAAGGAGCTTTTTTCTTCAAACCATGCATTTCCTTTATGGCATTTTTTTAAAGAATGTGTCTTTGGTACTGGCTTGGCTGTCTGACTAACTCTCACAGGGTGTGTCTGCGGTTTACTCCACACAGTAACTCTTTTGTTTAGGAACTGCCGCCAAATATACAAAAAAGGTGAAGTGTTTATGTAAATGTCACATCTGCTCATATTAAAAGAAATCTTGCTTGGAGGGAGCGGTGTGTTCGATAATGGTTCTGACTCTAATGGCATTGTGCCTCGATAATATTTTTTAAAAAGTTTTCTAGTAAAGTAAAGCAAAAGTGGCTTTCTGTTTTGGATTTGAATACTGTTTTTCTTCTGAATTTAAACATAAATATCACTGTAAAGTACTTCTTCAAGCAGTTAGTATTTTAATTTTATTTAACATGTGCTTTTCTATTGCAGTTGGATATTTATTAACAGTAAAAAGGGAATTGGACTTGCCAGATCTATGCACATGCTAGTTAGCCTTGTACATGCATCCTGGAGTGAACATACAGTTGTAATTACATGCAGTTCAAGTCATGTCACCCAAAGTCACTATAATTGGAAAAATGCAAGTTTCATAGATATATCTTGGGGATTGGGAATTTCTTCCTATTCCTAAAGGATCTTCAATTCCAAGTTTCATTGAAATTCAAGGCTTTATTCGTAGCCTGTCATAATGGCGTTCACATATCTCCAAAAGAAAAGGATTAGTTGATGGCAAATTGGAGTCTGTGCTGATGGACTGGTAATCTGAAAATAAAAAGCAAATAGTAGTAAAGATGATCATAAGCTTTGTGTTGTTAAAAAAAAAAAGCCCAAGTGCCTTACTAATATCCATGAGGAAAGAAAAACTATCATCATTATTTGGTCTGACTTCAAACTTACATCAATGTGGTTGACTCTTTACTGCCTTTTGAAGTGGCCGAGCAAATCACTTAATTCTAACCATATCAAAGGAGCTTGGAATGGGCAGTAATATCAGCTTGGCCACCAAAACCCAATTTGAGAAAATTGTTTATTATTAAAATGTTTTCAAAGTCGCAGACGACTGATTATGAAGTGGGTGGGGCACCCACCTGAACCTGATGACTCAAGGCACATACCATCTTTAGATATGTGGCTTATTTCTGTAAGTGGCGTGATCTGTTAGCACTAAACATGGGTTTATAATTGGCAATTTGCCAGTTGGGGTCAGGGTGGGGCTAGGGGTGTGCAAAATCTTTCAGCGCTTAAACAGGTCAAAAGCTCACCTCACCATTTAAAGAGGAAATGCATTTTGTAAATGGTGACTGGGAAGAAGAGGATATTTTTCCCACCTACAGGATCATAGTATTCCCCGAAGCGCTCACATATCCAACTTCATTAACTCCCCAATCTGGTAATGGTCAGAAGTATACATGAATTCCAAATACTTGACATCACAACCTAACAGTAATGTAGGAAGATCTTCAATGACCTGACCAGAGATGCTGAGGGAAAAGTCTTTCATTTGTAGATTTTACAACCTGGAAAGCCCTCATGGCCCTGTACCATGGCCCCAGCATTAGCAATCCCTGATAGTCCTGCTTTCTTCAAATTACAGCAACGCATTTCAATATATTGCTTTCTTCTTCCGTTTGCATACTTACTACCTACTGCCCACACCACAATTACTGAGTCCTTTCCACCATACCTGTTACTGTTTCTCTGACCGTGCTCACTATGCTGAACTGCCACAGACAACTTTATATCTGTTCAACAGGCCACACACACTGGCACATTCCCAATCTTCATTCATGGGTTGAATCTGGCCTTTTTCGGCTAAGTCTGAGTTGTGTCAAGTTTTTTGGAGGGTTTCTCACACAAGGCCTTATGAGTTCTCTCACCCTATCATACCAAACTGGCTTCTTTAATCACCTACTACGCCACTATGGCATCTCTTATGTCCAATTTCTACACTATTTTAGTCTGCATAGTTCCTGGAACAACAGACTACTCAGTGAATATCTGCCAAGGATTGGCATCCCTTGCAGCTGTTCCATCTTTGAAAAGCTGCTGTGAACGTGGACAAGCACTGTCAGTCCAGAGCTGCCCTGCACAGTTCCTAACATTTGCCCCAACACAGCAGACAGGGTAAACCTGCACTTTGCTTTGTGGGCAGGTCCCTGAAGGTCCTGCTGGATGGGGTGGTGCCAATGCAGGATTTCCTCCTCCCTAAGGACCCTCACTTAAGGCAATGGCACCAGGCCATGCCAGCCTGATCTGAGGTTGCTGCCTGGTTTGAAGCAGTCTGTGCCATCTAGAGGAATGCCTATCTCTGAAGGAAGATGGTCAATGTCCATCTCCACTCTGCCAGAATAAGTGCCACCATTGTCTCTCCAATGCTTCATACTCATTCTATCTCTGCTTCTGTAGCCACCTCCCAACAAGGCTCTTTGTCTACCAATTTCACTAATGCATGCAACATCTTCCCTCAGTCACTTCCACCCCTCCCAACCATGGACACCACTAACGCTGAATGTTCTCTACACTGCCTAAATACTCACTTGCCTGGGACACCTCACCAGCAGCACCAAATGTAATAGCTGTGACACTCACTTTCATCTCCCTGGCCTTGCCCTCATTTCTTGGGGAAAACAGCCCACAATAGAGCAGAAAGAGTCAAGATGAGTGATGGGCTGCCCAACATATGGTTCATCCCCCCTTAGGGGACCCTGACTCTAACCACCCTGAGCAGGACCTGAACTAGTCTCAGCTGCTGCTTTTGACTCACTGTGCAGGGAGCCCTTGGGTGAAGGCTATCATCTTTGACTTGACAGAGGTCTGCTAACAACTATTCCTGGCTATATGGCTGCACTAAACAGCGACACAAGACATTAGTGAAATGAGCCTCATTGAGAGGGCAAACAATAAAAAGGCAAGACAGGATGCTGTGATAAACCAGGTATGCTCATAATGAGTGAGCACTAAAAAAGCAAATGAAGAGCTCAGAGGTGCAGCCTGGTCCAATCCATGAGGTGAGTTTGTGTCTCTGAGTGTACTGTGTCCTTGCTGCAACATTACAATGATAATTGCTGGTGCCTAGGAGTGTGCCATGAGATTTCAGTGCCCAGTGTCCAAAATGAACATTGTTCAAAGCAAGCAGTGAGCTGAATCCACCAGGTGCTCGTTCTAGTTTCCTTCTCCAGTTTTCCTGATGCCTGAAACAAACAAACCAGAAATTTCTGGAGAAACTCAGCAGGTCCAGCAGCATCTGTGAAGAGAAAACAGAGTGACCGCTTTGAGCCCAGTGGCCCTTCTTCAGAACTGAATGTTTCCTGATGGCTAGCTTGTTGGAGAGTTCGGTAAGATAGGAGGCTGAATATTAATGAGGCAAATTGGGCCATTAACAAGGCCTTTAACAATCAATAAGACCATCAATCAACAACTCAGCACTAGTGGAATCCCGTCTGCATGTATGCCTGCTCGGACGGAATTTCACATGGGCCCCAGGATTCCTGTACCTCCTCCGGGAGCCTGTACCCACAACCTGAGCCACCTCCATCATTTTTGTTACATGTCTTTTAAAGAAGCGAAATGACGGGCCCTGTACACTGCTGCTGCGCACCATCCACCTCTTCTCCTTCATCCACCACCCAGACATGCCTTGGAGTGTCCACTTACAACCAAGTGGTGAGGTCCCCAGTGGAGGGCTCTCTATATAGGAGTCCTTCCTCTTTTCCTCGGGGATCTGGGCAGGAGGGGATTGCATTCAGTTGTCCCTTGTAACTGCAGATTGCAGTGGTTCATGGACTCCCAGCCCAAATGTTTGTTTTATGGCAGTGTGGAGTCCGTGGATGATGTATATATTGGGTTTGAATGTTTGCACTCCATTTTTAGCTATCTAAAAGACCTTCTCCTTTGCTTTTGGTTACACTTCAGCTCCACGCTCCTGATCTTTGGGCACCCTGTGTGGAGGGGAGAAGGCAAATCGGAGGATGTCCTCATGGGCCTGCTCCTGGGCCTGGCCAAGCTGGCTATAAACAGGTCCAGGACATGGAGGGATCATTTCCACCAACTGCCTGCCCCTATTCCACGGCTATGTTCGAGCCCAGGAGTCCCTGGAGAAGGAGCATGTAGTGTCCACTAATGGTCTCGATGCCTTTAGGGAGAGATGGGTGCCATGGGAGGTGGAGTGCTTTATTTCCCCCTCCAATACTATTTTGATTTAATCCCTACTCTCTCCTTCACTTTATGTTTCACATGAGCATTGCCCTGCCGGGGGTTCTGCTTGTCACTGGTTCCCTAGTCACTACGGTGTTTTCCCTGGTAGTGGAATGTTAATAAAGTTATTCATACAACGGGTGTATTTCACTGGTGTTCTGCACCTACACACATGCAAAACGAATGCTGCGGAAAATAAGCCCTACTAAAAAAAAAGCAAAAAAAAACTCAGCACTGCTGTGTGAGAAACCCGCCACATGCTTGTGTAAAGTATAAAGGGGGGTGCAGGGGCAAGGTAATTGCAACGTCAAGATGGGCTACACTTCATTTGTTGCCAAATTCTGCCACACATCTAGCCATAGCCTATATTACACAGACCTCTATAAGATTCCGTATATATCTCATGGGTCCTGTGTCTATATTTTCATTGTTAAGCGAGCAAACGTGTGCTGAAAATCTCTCTTTCCCCTAGTTATATTTGCTCTTTAAAATTAGAGTCAATATATTCTATCCCAGATGAAAGATTCAAAAGATTGGCCTACTCTTCAAGAAAGGCGGTCTCCAATACATCAAGTACTGAAGTATTATTTGTTTATTTGGAAACAGGTCCAATGATAGCAACTTGTGTATTTCCTTTTAAAGTACATCCTGTCCTTTGGCTTTCCCAAGAGAGCCAACTTGGCTGAATATACCATCAATCTGCTGATTATGTCACCCCTCCTTGGTGAGGACATCTGAACAAAGCTTACAGATGAAGATCCACCTCCACATCATATGGTTTAGCTGAGCTGTATCTGTCGTGCATCTCCCTCATGATACGGCTGTACTTAGGCTTTGGTAATGATGGATTCTTGCTCCATTTAGAAAATCCTATTTCATTTTTCTCCCATGATTTTGTGATGACTGCAGTTTAAAAATTAAAACTATTCATAATCAGACCATGATAAGAGGTAACGAATTGTGGATTGGAACGAACTTCCAGACTTCAGTACTTTCCTCAGTACTGTAAGACAGTAACATCCAAGATTTTGGTGTTGGTGTACCACATTAGTGCATACTATGAAGGTTCCTGATGGGGTATTGGGTGCTGGTTAGGCAGAAGAGGTTGTACATATAAAATTCAAAAATATATTCCTTTGATTTTGCATATGTCATGTTGATGCTGATGGATTTGTTCTGGCATTGGATCTATCCATTCATGGAGCAACAGAGTGAGGAATAGTCCTTTCTAAACCAACATTACCTCAAGATGAGCTGCCTCATCCATGGATTCAGCTGTCAATCACCCAAGTTCCTTCCTAAACCTCTCTGCCTTTCTGCTTCTCTTTCCTTCTTTAACAGACTACTACTTGGCCAATCTTCTGGTCATCCGCCCTTTTTTTATGTATCAAATTCTGCCTGATAGCATTGCGACGAAGTGTTTAGGACATTTTACTACACTAAAGGCACTATTTAATACAAATTGTTATACAAAATTCAAATGTAACAAAGCAGTTAACAATAAATGTAATAAGTATGTAGACTAATTTGTCACCCTTTGCGCTCCTACACATAGGTTTGCAATTGGACATTACATATTAGGGATGATGCTGTGATCTTACACTCCCAAATAGTTTTATAGCTACAGCCAGACTATGTTGTTAACATACTTGTATCCACTGAACCCTAAGGTCTGTGCCTTGACTTCCATTTGAACAGCTGTTGGATAAGAATGTAAGTCATTCTGGATTTCTGGTTGTCTATAAACAGCCTTGTCGGGAGACCATGAACTTCGTAAAATTGTTTTGGTTGAAAAAGGAACCTCAGCCAATTTTGATTTTTACCAGACATTTCCTTTGGGTATTTGTTAGTGAGAATAGTATGGTCTTGTAAAATTTTGTTTCCAAAAGGGGAGAGGAAATTCAGTAGTGAATGTAAAGTTATTTATAAAAACAATTGTGTTTGTCACGCAAGTATTTCACCTGGACTTAGTTCAAAATATTGTTCAGAAGTAGCACTCATTTTTGTGGATTTAGGTTATGTTGTTGTAATCTGCCACTCAGCAGACAAAAGGCTTGTGTTCTTGAGTAAGTGTGGACGGATTTCTTTTAGGGTGCTTTGGCACATCTGAATGTATTGCAATTTCAGACTTGTTGATACCACAAGTTCATGCCTGTATTACATTCTGCCACAAGACTGTGAGTGTTATACCTATCCACTTAGGTTCATCCGGCAGCAACTGGTAATTATGGGTCGGAAGATGCAGTGCAGACAGATGAGTTGTATTCTTACTGCGTGATCTGCAGTAGATCAGGAAATATCTTTATGTTTCACAACAACCCATGGGAGAAAAATGCAACTTTTACAAAAAATAAAGAATATCTGTTCTACTTCTTAACTGATAACACAGTAGCCAAGTCGTGTGGTTGAATAATTTTAAATCAACTTCCAACTTTGAAATTTGATTAGCAGATGAATAATTTTTGGAAAAAATTAGATCTTGTTATACTTATCCCTTTGAGAGGAATTTCACATGAGTAACAATTTCATTTTCTGTTTGTGTTTTTATGAAATCTTGAGAGTGTTAATTTAAAATAACACTTGAATGGAGGTTTTTGTATTTCAATTAAAATAACACTACCAGTTAAGGCAGACAATTTTGAGGCACAAATACAGAAAGGCAAAGTAATTTTGCTTGAACTTTATAAATTACAACATCATTCTTGACCACTGAAGAGTGTCAATTTCTGCGGTGAGACAGGGATTTCAAATTGACATTCCTTCCATTTAAACCTGAGCCCAAAACAAAGAACACAAAAGCTCAACACTATCCACTGTATGTTTTGTTTCTTAGCAACAAGCAATGGCTGTCTACGCTTCTGTCGATTCAAAATAGATACATTTTTTTTATTGTGTTTGAAATGCAAGTAGCAAATGACAGGGATGAATTAAAATAAATTGATGGGCTGGGGAGAGGAGGAATTTCCCATAATCTTTTTCAGCGATTTATCAAATGAAGTACATTTGTTCAGAGTGTTCCCAGCTATTTGAAAGCTTGGCTTATGCCTTGCAATTCTACATCATATAAAGGGGTTTTAATAACAGCAGAGAAATCCCTCACTAATGTTATAAAATTAAAACAAGTGCACATTTTAAAACTATCTTTTGCCAAAGGAAACTGATTTGCATTACTGTACCGTATATGTTCCAGATGTTTCTATTCACATAACTTCCACATACAAGTATTCTGTAAGGTATTAGAAAAATCTGCATTGTTACCTAATGATGCAAATGGAAATTCTCATTGAAGATACTATTCTGCAGCGTTTTAGAGTCAATTGCTCTATCCACATTTTCCCATGTGATATTTTGCAGTTTATGGGAAGATTGTTGGAAACTACATAATGTTAGTCAATAATTTCTGTAGATTGGTGAAAATCATTACATGCTGCCTTGATAATATGCCAGTCGGTGATAAATCTGTTGCTTCATTATTTCATATCGAAGAATAAATTTAGGTTTGTCTGCAGCTGTTAACTCAGCAACATCTTGGGCTCAGTACATGAAAATTTCCCAAACTACATTACAAGTGTTCACAGAGAAAAGAGCAGTTAAGAAAGAAAGCAAAAAAGTGACAGTAAGGCAAACAGGAAAGCTCCGTATCCGGTTTTTAAAACTAATCCAAATAACTTCTTCTCCTTTTAAGGCCAAGATTGCACTGACCTATGCCTACATCCAGCTGGGAGAACTTAACACTGTAACTTATTACTGCACTTCCATTTTTAGTCTGTTACGTGAATGAATATTGAAGGAGTAACACTTAACAAGGATTTGTGGAAAGTCTCTAGAAACAGAAGCTATTTTGCAAGGAATAGAAACATCTATGTTGACTTTTAAATAAAACATAAATCAGCAACTTGAATTAGATTATCTGCAAGTGCTGCACCACTTGTGCAAATTGATGCAGTGAAAAGTTGTAAATCGTTGAGTTTGTAATTGTTACAGATAAAGGCTAAATAAGCCACAACAAAGAATGTTTTGAGGGGAAAATTGGATTAGGTTCAATATGAGGTACAGGGAATTGCACTGTGAGATCACCCTGTGTCTGATAATTAGAAACAGGAAGGACACAAACCTTGATCCAGCATGAATGTTACTGACTGGCTGCACTCTCAGCGGGGCACCCAAGCCTATTCATGATTATCACGGCACACGGCTAGCCTGGACCTCTTTAAACTTAGTCTGCCCTGTCATGGGGGGTGCACTCAAGATGCAGCAACTGCTACAAGTTTCAGAGGAGGATTGGGTGCAAAGCACAGGACAGCATATAAAGCACTGACAGGCTTCCTTGGCTATCAGACACAGGGCTGGAGGTTTTATCGCTGAAATGCAAAGGAGGAAAGTTGACATGCTTCCATAGGGTCCCCTCGTGACACTCTAAGAAGAGAATGAGAGAAGGTGGCCTCAGAAGTTAACGCCCAAAGTTTGGTCCATACTACCCCCCAATTTACACAGAGCATCACCATCTAAGCTAGCAGCCGTTAGTATTAGATCAAATAATGGTTCTTCTTCATCTGAGGTTTGCCCGTAATGTCAAGCCTCCACTGATTGACCAAGTGGTAAATTTTGGATACCTGGAAGGGAAAAAAAACAGAAGGGGAGAGTTGATGAGGAAGAAAGGTGGGTTGAAAAGTAAATCTTTGATCACATATAAGAACATAAATGCATGCAGGAGTAGGCCCTTAGGCCTTTGGTATCAGGGTGTGGTGCATTCAGTAGCGTGAGATGTTGATGGAACAATAGGTGCAATATATCATTTGAAGTTCCATTCATTGACATTGCCTCAGGTGACGTAGTTGAATATTTTTCGGTTCATCAACCAAGTCCTTAGAGCAAACTTTGAAAGGAGCTAGAACAAAAGAATTTCAATCAACCCAAAACTCTTGAAATTGACTGCTCTTCTATTAACATCAGAGACACTGATAACATTCACCACGACAGCCACAATATTCAATTATCCATGCTATATAAATAAGTCTGAGACCGATCCATATGTCTTTTCTCTTAACTTTCATATTATTGAACTCATCTCTTACTTTTAAACTGTGTTGTGTGTTGTGTTACGACTTCTGCTCACTTTTACTAACTAATAAAAGCGTTCTTTTATCTAATTCAAAATCTGGATAAATTGGCTCCTTTTTAAACAAAAATTTATTTGGGTCTGGGAGAAAGGGATCCTCTTCAAATTCTTTTTCTGAAGAAGCGTCCAGACCCGAAACGTCAGCTTTCCTGCTCCAATGATGCTGCTTGTCCTGCTGTGTTCATCCAGCTCTACACCTTGTTATCTCAGATTCTCCATCATCAGCAGTTCCTACCACTCTTTTTCAAATTAACCTTGTTGTGACCAACTGAGGGGAGGGGTGTAACGCCCTCCCTCCTCACCCAGGAGCTTCATGGTTTGATAAATTCTATCTGGAACTGAAACAAATTGGGGAATCTCACCCAGAGACTGGTCATAAACAAGGCCTACCTTCTAGGAAGTGGCTGAAAGTTGTTCAGTTGGCATTTTATAAGTCTAGAGCAATTCTGTGGCCTTTAACTTCATTATAATAGAACTTCAAAATCACAGTAAAATTCTAACGCAAAAGTCCAAGTACTGTAGATTGTGGCATAAATGGATGACCAATGTTTTCAGTGCAAGTATTCATTTTTCTGTCTTTATTTGGTTACATAAGTCGATACTTCATTTCTGCAAAGCGATGCTACACTCGCATTAGGAGTTGGCCTCAATTTCTTTCTTCAGAAACACATTCCTTGGGATCAAGTAGGTGGTTTGTATTGCCAAGAAGATGAGTGGGAGGTTAGGATACACCCACACAGAACAGAACACGTATGGCAAAGAGTTAACAGAAATGGGTCCTTCACCTTCTCATGGGCAACTAGGATTGACAATAATTGTTAGACCAGCCAGTGAAACCTACATCTCAGGCAGCATGGTGACTCAGCAGTTAGCACTGTTGCCTCACAGTGCAAGGGACCCGGGTTCAATTCCACCCTCAGGTGCCTGACTGTGTGGAGTTTACACATTCTCCCTGTGTCTGCGTGGATTTCCTCCGGGTGCTCCGGTTTCCTCCAAAGATGTGCAGGTTAGGTGGCTTGGCCATGGGAAATGCAGGGTTACAGGGATAGGGTAGGGGGGTGAGCCTGGGTGGGATGCTGTTTGAAGAGTCAGTGTGGACTTGTTGGGCTAAATGGCCTGTTTCCATACTGTAGGGATTCTATTCTAAAACAAAATGAAGGGAGAAGCTGGCTCAAGCTAAAAATCATAATGTTTGTGAACTGATCGAATAACTGCTGTGACAAGGGACTTCAATGTAAATGAAAACTGGAGTGGAGGAAGGAAGAATACACCCTAAAGAAGGTGCGTAAGGGCAAATGCACCATGAGACAGGGCCCAGGCACTAGCTTGATCTTGAGAAGTATGTTTTAGAGTCAGTTCTTGATAATCATCAGAATGGTTACATCATGGTCAGCAACACAATATATTTACACACTCTTGAGTAGGCCAGATCAAACAAGAGTCCAGTAAAGATTTTAGAGCAACTGCGAGTTAATGAAGCTTCCTTATATCTAGAGTTGTGAAAGAAGGCCAAGATTGCTCAGAGACTGCTAAATCAAAACTAAAAGTTAAAAATGAACAAACAGTGAAAAGATTGTGACCTTCACAACCTGTATCTCCAGAAAATTACTTTCTCATTTGCTTTTACAATCCGTGCACATTGGAGATTGCATGGTTTCATTTAATTACATCTTCCCCTGTGAGTTGAAAAATGCCCCTGATTGGATGTTGCCTCCATCTGAAAACAGACAAATATTTTTCATACCACCTTCTTCAATAACATTTCCAGAGGTTGTCCCGCTTTGCTGTCATCCCAGACTTCTATCACCAAAAGGTTGTCCCCTGAACTAAAATTGAATCATTCTGCATCACGTATGGAGGTACCTGAAAAATGGACTTGATGCAAGCCCTGGTATCTGTTAATTAGTGTAATTCTTTCATATTTCAAGGAACCACAATCCGTTATACCATTGATCAGACAGTCTTCGTGAAAGAACATGAGGTGATTCTCCGGGGATGCTCTTGCTCTCGAGGGAATGCAACAAAAGTTTACCACGCTGATGTGGTTGGTGACTTGCTCACCAAGCTGGTAAACTTGTTCGCAGACGTTTTGTCACCATACTAGGTAACATCAGTGCACCTCCAGTGTAGCGTCGGTGTTCTGTCCATTTGCTATTTATGTGTCTCGGTTTGCTGGGGTGGGTGGCATCATTTCCGGATTTGTTTCTTAGTTGTTGGTATGTGGGGTCCTACATGTTTGTTCATGGAGTTCCGGTTGGAGTGCAAGGCCTCCAGGAATTCTCATGTGTGTCTTTGCTTGGCTTGTCCTAGGATGGCTACGGTGTCCCAATCGAATTGGTGTCCCTCTTTGTCCATGTGTATTGAAGTAGTGATGGTTGGTCATGTCTCTTGATAGCTAGTTGGTGTTTGTGAATTCTGATTGCTGTATAATGTTTTTGGCACGGTATCTTGTAAATAACGTTGGTTCTGTTAGTTGTGGTTGTGAGATCCTTTATTCTCATCGGTAGCTGTCATAGTGTGACTGTCAGTTTGTGGACTACCATGATTCCTTGGGGGTGGAGTAATCTGGTAGTCATTTCATATATGTACTTAATGTATGGTAGGGTGATTAGTGTCTCTGGTTGTGTTGTGTCTTCCTGTTGTGGTCTGTTATGTAGGTATCAGCGGACCATGCTTTTCCGGTAACCATTGTTTCTAACGACGCTGTACAGGTGTTCTTCCTCGGCTTTGCGTAGATCTGGGAACCTACACATCTTCTCAAAAACCTTTACCAGGCTGATTCCGGGGATGGTGGGACTGAAATATGAGGAGAGATTGTCTAGATTGGGATTGTTTCCACTGAAGTTCAGACAAATGAAAGGGATCTCATAGAGACTTATAAAATTCTCACAGGACTAGACAGGGTAGATGCAGGGAGGATGTTCCTGATTATGAATGTGTCTATCGGAACCAGGGATCACAGTATGAGGATTTGGGGTAGACCATTTAGGACTGAGATGAGGAGACATTTCACCAAAAGGGTGGTGAGCCTGTGGAATTCATTACCACAAGAAGTAGTTGATGCAAAAACATTGAACGTATTCAAGAGGCAGCTAGATATAGCGCTTGGGGTGAATCGGATCAAAGGTTATGGGGAGAAAGCAGTATTAGGCTATTGAGTTGGACGATCAGCCATGATCGTGATGAATGGCAGAGCAGGCTCAAAGGGCCGAATGGCCACCTCTTGCACCTATCTTCTATGTTTCTAGTGCTATTCACTCCTTCTATACCTCCAAACCTGCCTTTCCAGGGTTTTGAATCCCCATACCCCTCCAGCTAGGCCTCTACCTTAGGCCTCTGGCCTTCCCTGGCAGGAACCGAGGATCAAGAGAAGACCCTCATCCCCATAATCAGCAACCCTCTTCCCCACTGTTATCAATCTACCTCCCACTGCATCAATCCCCCTATCCCCCACACATATCAATCTATGTGTGTATGATGCACTGCATGCCCACTCACATTGTAATAATGTTGTATAATTGACCACATTCAGATTTGCAGATGATTTATAAATAGTTCTTCAGATTATTTATTCCAAATTTCTGGAAATTTCTCAATTTTTTTTGATTCAACAAAAGAATTCAGATGAAAAATCAGGGGAGAAGAAATGTAAAACTTCCAAAAGCAAAAAAATTCAATCTTTTGCAGCTTAGAATATACTACACTAGAGGCAAATTATTCAGTCCAATGGCTCTATAATAATGTTTTTCATCCACATAAGTGTCATCCCACTCTACTCCCTCAAGCCCTCTCTACACATTAACGTCTGTGCCTATATGGACCAAGACAGGGATGGTGACTGAAAACTGCAAGGAACATGACAATCAGGATTTTGTTGTACACCGTGAGGATTAAAGTCCGCTTGCTGTGCATAATGTCCATTGCTCTATTGGCTGTGTGGAAGCCATCCCCATTGACAAACTTAGTTTTCAGTTGGATTGAGAGCAGGTCTGCAGAGGCAGCTGGACACAGAGGATATGGATTGTGATCTCAGGAGGATGCAGGGGATCAATCCCAGAGGATGGGAGGTAGACATCCTGCTCTCTTTCAAGGTGGAGGGGGATTGATGGAGTGGGAGGTAGATTGATAACAGTGGGGAAGAGAGTTGCTGATTATGGGGATGAGGGTGTTCTCTTGATCCTCGGTTCCTGCCAGGGAAGGCCAGAGGCCTAAGGTAGAGGTCTAGCTGGAGGGGTATGGGGATTCAAAACCCTGGAAAGGCAGGTTTGGAGGTGTAGAAGGAGATCAGAGACTTACAAATAGGATTGGAGGTCTAGCTTGAGGGAAGAAGCAGTGTGTTGGAGATTTTGTGGGGAATGACAGAAGGCAGTAGATTCTTCAGCAGGCATTCTGGGTTCTGCATATAGGTATCTACTCAACCCATGGATCCAGAAGTTCTCACCTGGATGTTCCTCTGGGCTTCCCAAGCATTGAGCAGTCCAGTCAACCACAGTCAAAGTTAAAAAGCTGAATAGCAAGAAGGTTCATATTTAAAATAGCAACCCATCTCCTTGGAGTGCATCTTTCCTTTTTATTTGCTCATGGGATGTGGGTGTTGCTGGTTAGGTCAGCATCTATTGCCCAGAAGGCAGTAATAAGTCAATCACATTGCTGTGGGTATGGAGTCAAAGGAAGGCTAGACCGGGTATAGATGGCAGATTTCCTTCCCTAAAGGACATAAGAAAACAAGATAGTTTTTATGACAATCAACAAGGCTACATGATCACCGTTAGGCGAGATTTTTATTCCAGATTTATGCTGAATTCAAATTTCACTATTTGCCATAGTCCTCTGACCTCCCTAATGCAGTTAAAGCAAATTAGAGGCAATTTTGGCTTGGGATTCTGATTTTAAGATTTGAATCGTACCCACCACAACCTGACCCAAATCTGTTCATATTTCTGGTTGAAATTCTTCCCGTGGAATCAATTATTATAGTCACTAAAGTTGGGATACTAGAGTTATTCAATTGAACACTTTAGCTCTCAAAAGCGATATGTCAATATCAGCAAAAGCCTGCAAGTTTCTTGTTTGATACTCAATTGAAAAAAACCAAAAACATTACAGATCAAATCACATGTAATGTTTATTTGCAATTGAAAGAGGCACAATGAACCACAGGATTTGCAAATTATCTTTTGAAAATTAGAAGGCATGGAACATCTATTTATTTTGATTGAATCAGCGTAAGGGCTTTGCTGAAACCATTTTAAATTTCAGAAATTGAGGAAACAAAAAAAGGTCATGCGGCTTCATGGGTGACAGATCTACAATCCCCATAAACTAAGACTGATTAATTGGTAAGGAAGAGCAACCGGGAGATAAAATTGTGCAATTTAACACAAAGGGTGAAATTAAACTTAATCCACGCACTGGAAGGGCTGTATTAGGCTATGGGAAGAAAGCAGGAGAATGGGGTTGAGAAACATATCAGCCAATATCGAATGGCGGAGCAGACTTGATGGGCCAAATGGCCTAATTCCACTTCAATATCTTACTGTTTCTGGCCTTATGTATCCAGGTTCTACAAAGTATCCCATGGCAGTTGGCACCCTCTGTGATCTCCATCCAGACTTGCCTGTTAGCTGAAGATGCCACCCCTTCTTGTCCCCACTGAAGCCCCTTACCTAAGTAGCCTGGAGGAAATCACGCAGGAGGTGTCACTGGACCATTTTGCAGGATCTTGTTTCTGCCATACGGATCAGTGCTTTTCCATTGTGTTATGACCACAACTGATACTAATACTGGACAAGTCAGATCCAAGAATGAAACCTGACTTGAGAGACCATAAGTTTAACTTTTGCAGTTGCTTACTGTGCTGGTTAGTCACTAAACATATATACGCACACAAAATTCCAACTGTTCTTCAAAATCTATCAAGAAGCTTCAAGCCACACTGAGTAATCAATGAGAATAAAATGTCCAAAAATAAATGAGGAAACTTGAAAAATAAACAGCCACTAAAAATAAACTGAAAGTTGAAAAATATGTGCGATGTCAAAATATGTTATGATATTTAAAAGTCACCATATTCCTACTCTCTCAATAGACAGAGAGCTGTCTGTTGGTGGTTTAACCTACGGGTCACCATGCCCCTGGTGAGGGGAGAGATTAAGAAGGAGAGTCCTTCATGGCAATCTCAGCCAGTGGAGGAATTGAGCCCACACTGTTGGCACCACTAAGCAGCTGTCCGGCCAACTGAGCTAACTGACCCCCTCAAGCAAGTATGAGCACAAAGGAGGCACAATAATGGTATCAGTATTGTAAGATCCTTCATGTTGGTGTAAACTGTGTTTTCTCTCTGAAAATACTTACAGCACATCAGCGTGAATGAGGTGCCAATATCCAATGTAATTACTCCATACCTCTGAGGGAAATATGTCGCAAGGGTACACTTCTACAATTGCACCGAATCAACACTTGAAAAGTAAGCCTACAGGTCTGATTTAGGACCTCCAGGCAATTTCAAATTAAGGCCATCTACATTTAGGAGCCAAATCCGTACTTTCAAACAGGTTAGTCTTATTAGCACAGCACATATATTAAGTGGTAAATTGAGCAGGAGGTTTGGTTACTTATCCAGTACATACGTTTGGGAGATGCACAGTTGCCAAGCAGCTCGTAAAACATGTATATTAGAGCTTACATTGAGTCAACGTTTACACTGACAACTTTTTTTGATTGACCAAGCTGAAAGACTTGCAAGTGATTTCAAAACACAATGAACTTAATGAGAGTAATGAAGAGCATTTAAGTGAAGTTTTGATATCTGAACAAAATTTTGGCATATAAATCTTTTTATTTTTATTCCCCTTGTCATGAAAACTTTCTGAAGTGACTTTAATCAATTGAAGTTATTCAAAATGCGGCAAGAAAACTTCATTTGACCTGATAAAAGTGCACTTCGGTAACTGCAGCTTCTTGTCACTCACGATATGGAGAAGGAATTAACATAGTAGTAACAGCTCTTTGGCAAAGTCCTTAATGTAGGATAAAGCAATTGGTAACAAATAAACTAGCTTAGGTGCCTGGGAAATATATAATCTACTGTAAACTCGTCAATCTTTTATACATACATCACCATTCAGTCATAACATGCTTGATGTGTACCTCAACTTCATTTACCTGCCATGGTTCCATATCCCTTAACATCAAAAATCTATCAATCTCTGTCTCAAAAGTTTCAATTGACACTATATCCACCGTATGTGAGGGGTAGGGTGATGGATTAGCTCAGTAGGCTAGATAGCTAGATTGTGATGCAAAATTACACTAAATATGTGATTTAAATCCCCATACTAGCACTTCTTACCTGACTCCACACTTGTGGAGAGGTGCCTGTCAAGCCATATATAACCATTGTACGTCTCTAATGTAGACAGATGCCTAAAGTATTTAGTAAACTAGGGCTAGTTACCGTTTCCACAAGAAAATTCCATATTTCCATGGTCCTGTGAGTGAGAAAGTGCTTCCTGAGTCTTATTCTCAATATTGGCATATAATGCTTCTTCTACATACTGATATTAAGTATTAACACACTTAACTGTTGACTTCCATTAGTGTATGTTTAGGCTAACTGCAGTTATCACCCTATAACTACTCAGCACATACAGTACAGCAAATTCCTCAACTCATTTTGCAACCTGACCCCACCACCAAAGACATCTTTCCCTCCCCACCCTTATCTGCTTTCCGGAGGGACAACTCTCTCCGTGACTCCCTTGTCCGCTCCACACTCCCCTCCAGCCCCACCACACCCGGCACTTTTCCCTGCAACCGCAGGAAGTGCTACACCTGCCCCCATACCTCCTCCCTCACCCCCATCCCAGGCCCCAAGAAGACTTTCCACATCAAGCAGATGTTCACCTGCACATCTGCCCATGTGGTATACTGCATCCGCTGTACCCGGTGTGGCTTCCTCTACGTCGGGGAAACCAAGCGGAGACTCGGGGACCACTTTGCAGAACACCTACGCTCGGTTCGCAACAAACAACTGCACCTCCCAGTCGCGAACCATTTCAACTCCCCCTCCCATTCCTCAGACGACATGTCCATCCTGGGCCTCCTGCAGTGCCACAACGATGCCACCCGAAGGTTGCAGGAACAGCAACTCATATTCCGCTTGGGAACCCTGCAGCCCAATGGTATCAATGTGGATTTCACAAGTTTCAAAATCTCCCCTCCCCCCACCGCATCCCAAAACCAGTCCAGCTCGTCCCTGCCTCCCTAACCTGTTCTTCCTCCCACCTATCCCCTCCTCCCACCTCAAGCCGCACCTCCATCTCCTACCGACCAACCTCATCCCGCCCCCTTGACCTGTCCGTCCTCCCTGGACTGACCTATCCCCTTCCTAACTCCCTACCTACACTCACCTTTCCTGGCTCCATCCCCGCCTCTTCGACCTGTTTGTTTCCTCTCCACCTATCCTCTCCTCTATCCCTCTTCTATCCGCCTCCCACTCTCTCCCTATTTATTTCAAAACCCCCTTCCCCTCCCCCTTTTCTGATGAAGGGTCTAGGCCCGAAACGTCAGCCTCTCTGCTCCTATGATGCTGCTTGGCCTGCTGTGTTCATCCAGCCCTGCACCTTGTTGTCTCGGATTCTCCAGCATCTGCAGTTCCTACTATCTCTGATTAGTTTAATTTGTGTTTTCTGGTCACTACCACTAGAAATTTACAAGTTTTAAACTTATGTCAGAATTTATAAACTGGCATAAAACCAGAACTTAGACTGCCATTTTCTGCAGGCTGTAACATTTTTAAAACAATAGTCAGTAGTATTGAAGTGGTACAAGTTAACACAGAGTTAAGCAATTGTGTTGTAGCCAAACCAAGTGCATTACTATGATGTTACATATCTGCCCTTTACAGTCATTGCCGACATACGTAGTTAGTGTAATGGACGTATGCCAGCTTTCATACATTCAGTACTGAGATGTCTATCTCTGTGAAGTTGGGTTAATTTCTCAGCAATAGTATTTTTACCATTGGCCTGGAGCCATTTTCACCCAACTGGTTCTATTAAACAGAGAGGCACAGGCGCAAAGGAAGAGTTGATTTCTAGTCCACGATCCTGTGTAATTAGCTATCAAATATATTTAACTATGTTCCTGGATTCATCATGTACTTCTAAAAAAATCCATGACAAGTTTAATTGTTTTGCACGCATCATAATATTTTTATGGGAATGGGTAGATATGTGAGTTAAGGATGACCTTAAGGGACAACTTTGATGTCAAGTTTACATTATACAAATAGTTTCATAATATGTTGGTGCTCCACAGACTCAAATTTACTAAATTTAAATTAGTTGAACATGCAAATACTGATAATAACCCCAAAACAATTCCATGTGAATCAGATTGTAGATTGATTTTTGTTCAATAACCTGTTCCAATGTTGGAGAAGACCCAGACGAGATTAGTTCAGCAATGCAAAGTCTGGATTATTAGCCAGCACTGCAGTGTTGGACTGAGAGTCTATTTTCCCATTGCCAATTCAAAATGGTGGCCTGAGAAAACTATTTAATTTTTCTGGTGTTGACTGTTGTCCAGTGACATGGGGAGAAACTACCTTATGAGCGTGTGTTTGTTGCAGCCAAAGCATTTGTGTCACCTTGTTTAGATTACAGCAGTGCTGCTGGAGTTAAGATTTTCTCTGACAGTATCGCTGAAATATAGCGCTGCTTTAGGGAACAGTAAACTTCAACCTACATTCATCAATTAATGTCTTTATCCAATATATTCAATTGTACGCTGTAGTTTATAGCAATTCACACTTCTCGCCACCCAGGTGGCAAATTGATGTAATACTTCATGTTCATGTTTCCTACTTTACGATTGTTAGGTGGGAAATAATTTTTTAGCAGAGTTGATTGCTAAAAATGCTCTGGCCCTTGCTTTTCATCCACTATTCTGGATAATGTATCCCAGATGAGGCGAATTTTACTGGGAAATTTGATCCGATGTAGAAAGTTTAGAAGAGGTAATAAAAAACAGATACATGCAACCTATTCTACTGTATTTGAGGGGATTTTTTCCTGTAAAGGATCGCTTGCCAAAAATTTGCTTTCAAAGGGTTTGACAAAAGCTAAATGTATCAAGTGCTCTGCCAGAGTTGATGGGAGCATGTAAGGTCAAATTTGTCAAGAAATACAAGATGTGCTGAGACAACATAAGAGCAAGGTGCACAGAGAAAAGATGATAAATCACCTTTCATTGTTAGTGTGAGTAAGCATGGGATGATAAAGCATAAATAAAAGTTTATCAATTCTCAACATAATTCTAGAGAGTTCCTTTGCAATGGAATGAAAGAAGTTTGGAATATCTTCAATAGAGAAAAACGCAGTTACTTTCTTAAAAAAAACAGTTACTAGTGTAACCCGATTTGGAATTCTATGCTGAGTAATGTTTCGTCCTCCAGATTATGTTGAAACCACTTTTGTCTTTTAAAATTGTTAAATTCCAATGTTCATTCATAAGGCTGGTGGTAAATATTTAAACTTGCCACCTAAATGAAGCTGAGAGGCAGGTTCCTTTCATGTTTAAGTACTCACCGACATCTTCAACCTCTCCCTCCTACAAGCCAAAGTCCCCACCCGCTTCAAGAAGACAACCATCATCCCCATAACCAAGAAAACACATGCAGTGTGCCTTAATGACTAACGCCCAGTGGCTCTGACTTCAATAATCATGAAGTGCTTTGAGAGGCTTTGAGAGGCTGGTCATGGCCCACATCAACTCTAATATCCCAGCCTGCCTTGATCCTCTACATAGCCTTTGGTTATATCTAAACTTGACCTTTAGTAAGCCAGCCACCAGAAAGAGACAAAATACCATGGAGAGAGAATAAGATATTTTTCTCCAAACATACAAGCATTTGATTGGAGTTAACTTCCAGATAATTTTGCATTGTGAGCAAATCATTCAACTTTAACTAAAAAGAAACAATGAGAATGGCTGGGTGTCCCTCTGGGCAAATTCACCACTGCAGTAGAATTAGGCTGGATTTCTACACATTGGTTCTAACGTCAAAATGAGCATAAATCATTATCCTAGATCAGGGTGGCTTTATCACAGGATGCCAGCCACACAGAAAGAAAATACAGCTGTCGGCTTGGGAAACGCCAGGGAAATGCAACGTTGCTACATGAGCCATGAACTGCAATACCGGAAAGAGAGGTCCTGTTAAAGAGGAAAGGCACACTCAGCACAGGCCTGTACTAGAGCTCAGCACAGGCCCATACTGGAGCTCAGCACAGGCCTGTACTGAAGCTCAGCACGGACCTGTAGTGGAGCTCAGCATGGGCCCGTTCTGGAGCTCAGCACGGGCCCAGACTGGAGCTCAGCGCGGGCCCAGACTGGAGCTCAGCGCGGGCCTGTAGTGGAGCTCAGCACGGGCCTGTACTGGAGCTCTGCACGGGCCTATACTGGAGCTCAGCACGGGCCTGTACTGGAGCTGTACATGGGCCCGGACTGGAGTTCAACGTGACCTTGGCCTTCAGCTCATCATGCAGCCTGGCCTCTCACAATCCTCCAACTGTAAATGATTCCAGCTGTCAGAGCTGCTTGGAGGAATGTATGATGTGCTTACCGGTTTGTGACCCTGGACCTAATCCTGAACACATACCCACCAACATAAGAAGACTGCGCCGTGGAGAGTTCAGGGAAATAATGAGGCATTACCCCCTCCAAGGATCCCTTATCCTACTGAGAGATAACTGGCTGGACCCTGTTGAGCTCCACATTCCTTGGGATGACCCTGAGCTACAAGGAAGAATACAACCATTGAGGGATTAGGGTGTCCCATTTCTTCATTCTAACCAGCTTGATGTGGTGGTTGACGCATGAGTACTGTGTGAGACAGATGGGTCCTCCTGCCCCACGCTCACCTCTCATAAAATGACCCCCAGCAATTGCACATTTGCCTTGAACTCCAGCCAGTTCCAATGTCTCCTCCTGCAGCAGGCTCAGACTAAGCAGGTCTGGAACCTATCCACTGCACCTACAATGGATAGTCCTTTCCCTGTATCTGTAAGTCTACTTCTCCAGCAAGTGCAAGGAGGGACACTTAATTTCAACCAAAGTCCAGCACAACATCCACATTCAGGGTAATGCACGATTAGGCAGGTGGGGGTCAAAGTAATGCCTCCTCCACTCAGCTGCACTCTTCAGGGACCCTGTGGGAGTCACCAATGACATACGGGCACCATACCCTGAGTTGCAGCTATGCATCTGATATCTGCTGTTTCCTGGTCCCCTTGCCACTGACTGGTTGATCACTCTCATCCTGCCAGGCGCACCCTCTTGTGTTGTCAGAGGTGAGTTCCAAAAGAGAAAGTGAAGTGGAGAAATTACCAAAACCTAGGAGGTCTCTGATTTTCTGTCACTGAAGCCAGGTTTAGGGGTGAGCCCATGACTGTGGACATCCTCCACTGTCTCCATCCAGGCTTTCCTGGTCAGCTGGGCTGTTCTCAACTTCCTGTCTCATGGGGATCTTGACTGCCCTCCTTTTCTTCAAATCCTGGAGGAGAACTTTACAGGAAGGCATTGCTGTACGGTGGGGACAAGGGGCCTTCTTCCTGCTATGGTCACTGCAGGCTCCCATTCAGCTCCTTGGATGTCAGCTGCAGTTAGGTAGGGAAAGGACTCTTCAGGCCAATCAAGCCATCACCCCTTCAAACCAAGCAACAGAGAACGCAGGATCAGCAGCTCTTATTGAGTCAGCGGAAGCTGCCTCCTTTCCTCTCTCTGTTCTCAAATCAAACAGGACCCACACCTTCACTAACATAATTGGCCAGATGCCCTGTGATTGTCAGCTGCCAGCCTGAACGCAAGTGTCACTTGTTTCTGTTGCCAGCACTGGGACCTGTAGTCTTGCTATAAAATTCAACCCATTTTCTTTTTCAATCAGAGGCAATGAACATCTAAAATCTGTACAATGTGATTACCTTTCTCACAGAACTGAACAGTGCAGTCCCTCAGTTAAATTCTTCTGCCATCTTGCTGACAACACTATTGAACAGAACAATTGAGTGAAAAATAGTTCAGGGTCACTTTTGGAAAAATACTAAAGCTTCAATGATGTGTGCCTATGACATGTGATGGCATTCTATGAAATAACTAACAATGAACTGTCGAACACAGAATTTTAAAAGTGTCTTTTCAAAGACAAGAGAGTTTCAATTTAACAGTGAAAACTTTAACCTGAAAATATTCATTTCTGACTTACACTTTTTCTTCGGTAAAGTTATAAATTTACTTGGTTTAAATTGCATAACCAGAGGGAAAATAAGGATGGCAAAAAGCAGTAATTCTTGGAAATGAGTGTATTGAAGTCACATTTGAACAATGTGCTAAGGTTATATCATTTCAACTTTACTTTTGGATGCACACCATGAGGCGAATTGGATCAGGGCCAGAGTTGCAGAGGTGAATGTTGGATGTGCAGAGGATGGCTTTGACTTTACTGATTTTAAGTTGTAAGATGCTTCGGCTCATCCAGATTTTGATAGCAGACAATGGTTTAAGAGTTTGGCAAGATAGTTTGCGTCATTAGAAAAGGTACAAGTGGTGTTACCAATATTCATGTAAGTTAATTCTATTCTTGAATCAGACAATTTAGTTTAAGGAATACATCAATAGACATGCAGTGGCAAACATTTAAGGCGATATTCCAGAAATCACAGAATAGGTAGATTCCAACCAATAAGGAAAATTCTAAGAGACAGATCTGTTATCTGTGGTTAAATAAAAAAGTCGAAGATAGCATCAAATTCAAAGAAAAGGCATATAATTCTATAAAGATAGGTGGAAAGTCAGAACATTGGCCAAAAAATAAAAAAGGTAGAGTTACTAAAAGATTAGTAAGGAGGGAACAATTAGAGTACAGGTAGTTCTGTTATAATGCGTGTTTTGTTAATGTGAATTGGCTGTAATGTGATTGATGAATAATGGATGCTGCTTGAATAATATGAACTTTCTGCTATACGTTATAGCAATTTTCAATAGTGATTTCCCTATAACATGATTTTCTACAATGATTTTCTATAGTATAAGGTCACACGAGAACGCAATTATCGCATTATAGGAGAACTACCTATATGAGAGAAAGTTAACCAAAAATATAAAAACAGATAGGAACAAGGATTAGTGCTGGGTCTACTGCTTTTCATCAATTATATAAATGATTTGGATATGAACACAAGAACATACGTTAGTAAGTTTGCAAATGAAACCAAAAATGGAGGAGTAGTGGACAGCGAAGAACATTATCTCAGACTATGATATTGATCAGATGGGCCAATGGGCCGCAAAGTGGCAGATGGAGTTTAATTTAGATAAATGTGAGGTGCTGAATTTTGGAAAGGCAAATCAGGGCAGGACTTATACACTTAATGGTAAGGTCCTGGGGAGTGTTGCTGAACAAAGAGACCTTAGAGTGCAGGTTCATAGTTCCTTGAAAGTGGAGTCCCAGGTAGATAGGATTGAGAAGAAGGCATTTGGTATGCTTGCCTTTATTGGTCAGTGCATTGTGTATAAGAGTTGGGAAATTATGTTGCGGCTGTACAGAACATTGGTTAGGCCACTCCTGGAATACTGCATGCAATTCTGGTTTCTCTGCTACAGGTAGGATATTATGAAACTTGAAAGGGTTCAGAAAAGATTTACAAGGATGTTGCCAGGATTGGAGGGTTTGAGCTATAGGGAGAGGTTGATTAGACTGGGGCTATTTTGCCTGGTGTGTCAGAGGCTGAGGTGTGACCTTATAGAATCCATACAGTGTGGAAACAGGCCCTTCAGCCCAACAAGTCCACACCGAACCTCAAAGCATCCCACCCAGATCCATCCCCCTATGACCCACCTAATATACACCCTCTACCTCCCTGAACACTACGGGCAATTTAGCATGGCCAATCCGCCTAACCTGCACATCTTTGGACGGTGGGAGGAAACCGGAGCACCCGGAGAAAACCCACGCAGACATGGGGAGAATGTGTAAACTCCACACAGACAGTCACCCGAGGCTGGAATCGAACCCAGGTCCCTGGTGCTGTGAGGCAGCAGTGCTAACCACTGTGCCACCGTGTCGCCCCAAAAGTCCACACTGAACCTCAGAGCATCCCACCCAGACCCATCCCTCTATAACTCACCTAATCTACACCTCCCTGCACACTACGGGCAATTTAGCATGGCCAATCCACCTAACCTGCACATCTTTGGACTGTGGGAGGAAACTGGAGCACCCAGAGGAAACCCACACAGACACAGGGAGAATGTGCAAACTCCACACAGCCAGTCGCCTGACACTAGAATTGAACCTAGGTCTCTGGTGCTGTGAGGCAGCAGTGCTAACCACTGTGCCACCATGCCACCCTATATTTTAATTATAGAGATTTATAAAATCATGAGGGGCATGGATAGGGTAAATAGACAAGGTCTTTTCCCCGGGGTGGGGGAGTCCAAAACTAGAGAGCATAGGTTTAAAGTAAGAGGAGAAAGATTTAAAAGGGATCTAAGGGACAACTTTTTCATGCAGAAGGTAGCATGATGGCTCAGTGGTTAGCACTGCTGCCTCACAGTACCAGGGATCTGGGTTCGATTCCAGCCTCGGGTGACTGTCTGTGTGGAGTTGGCATGTTATACCCATGTCTGTGTGGGTTTCCTCCAGGTGATCTGGACTCCTCCACAGTTCAAAGATATGCAGGTTAGGTGGATTGGCCATGGTAAATTACCCATAGTGTCCAGGGATGTGCAGGCTAGGAGGGTCAACCATGGGAAGTGCAAGGATACGGGGTGGATCTGGGTGGGATGCTCTTCGGAGTGTCGGTGTGGATTCAATGGGCTGAATGGCCTTCTTCCACGCTGTATTCTATGTGTATGGAATGAACTACCAGAGGAACTAGTGGAAGCTGGTACAATTACAACATTTAAAAGGCATCCAAATGGGTATATGAATAGGAAGGGTTTAGAGGGATATGGGCCAAAAGCTGGCAAATGGGACTAGACTTATTCAGGATATCTGGTCAGCATGGACAAGTTGGACTAAAGGGTCTGTTTTCATACTGTATATCTCTATGACTCTAAAAGTTTCTTTGGATATTTAAAAAAGAACATAATTAACAAAATAAATGTTGGTTGTATAGAAAATGAGTCTGGTAAATTAGTAATGGAGGATAAAGAAATGACAGATGAATTGAACTGATATTTTGGATTGGTCTTCTCTAAAGAGGATACAAATAGCATCCCAGGAGAGTTGGAATAAATAGGCCTTTTTCAGGCTGGCAGGATATCGCAAGTGGTGTGCCACAGGGACTGGTACTGGGGTCTGAACTCTACAATTTATATAAATGATTTTGGATGAAAGCATTAAACATATGGTAGTTAAATTTGCTGATGACACAGAAATAGAGAGGAAAGTGAATTGTGAAGAGGACGTGAGGAGCCTACAAAGGGAGATACATAGGTTGAGTGAGTGGGCAAAGATCTGAAAAATGAAGTACAAAGTAGGAAAGTGTTAAATTGGCCATTTTGGCAGAAAGAATACAAAAAACATTATCTAAATGGTGAGATGATGCAGAGAGATCAGAGTTTCCTAATGCATGAATCACAGAAAATTGAGGTTAAGCAAGTAAACAGGAAAGCTAATAGAATGTTATGGTTAAGTGAGAGGGGAATTGAATGCAAGAGTAGGAAGGCTGTGCTGCAATTACACATAGTGAGACCACATCTCAAGTACTGCGTACAGTGTTGGTCACCATACTTACAGAAGGATGTCAATGCATTGGAAGCAGTTCAGAGAAGGTTTACTTGATTAATACCTGGAATGAGCAGATTGTCTTACGAGGAAAGGTTAGACAGCTTAGGCCCTTATCCTCTGGAGTTTAGAAGAGTCATAGGTGACTTAATTGAAATATACAAGATCCTCAGCAGATTTGACGAAGTCGATATGGTGAGGATGTTTCCTGTTGTTGGAGAATCTAGAACCAGGGTTTTATATTAGAGGGCACCTATTTAAAACTGAGATGAGGAAACTTTTTTTCTCTGAGGGCTCTGACTCTGAAATTCCCTTCCTCAAAAGTCAGTGGACGCAGAATCTATAAATATTTTTAAGGCAGAGGCTGATAGATTCTTGATTACCAAGGGGATGAAAGAATATCAGGGATATGCAAGAACGTAGAATTAAGGTGAAAATCAGATCATGAACGGGCATGATCTTATTGAATGATGGAGAAGGCCTTGAAGGGATGAGTGGCCTACTCTCTTTCCTTGTTGGTAGATCCATATGTTCAGGTCACCAATATTCATATGGAAGCCAATTCCATGCTTCTGCAGAATGTCACCAATGTGAATCAATCAAATGTAACAGGTAGTGGAGAGAAAGGGACCACGGAAAGATATTTAGGGTACATTAGAGGTGACACGTAGGCAGCAGAATTGAAGCTAGTTCCACCAATGTACAATAGTGCTTGTGTTTACTTAGGGAAGAGACATCAGTATCCTGGAAGTGAACTAAGGGGATTAGGGACTGGAGGAAGGTATGGGTGGTCAATAATGAGAAACTGTCACAGATTAGTAATGTAGGAGAATATTGAGGATGACAGAATGCTGATTACAATTTTGACCATTGCACACTCAGTACTGTGGCTGGGCAAAAGTTAGATTGATTGTTGGTCAAGGAGATGATAGTAATGTTGGTCATGAAGAGACAGAGTTGCAATTCAATAAAATGGTCAAAGCTAACAGGACAAAAACTTTGGAGGCAGGATGATAGCTAGTGAAAGAGAAGAAATTTAGAATACACATTTTGAGAAGTGTAATAACGACTTAGTATTTATGGAAGTATGAACACTGTTACAACTCACGGTCTGATGGAATCAAGCTGACAGAAAACTATTTAGCGAAAAATTACTACTTAACACATTGAAATAAGTTCCAGTCACAGATAAACAAAGCTATGAACTATTAACATCCAAGTCTACTAGTTGAAACTTTAATTCTCTTTTTGAAAAGCTCCTACACACCCACAAAACAGACACTAGGAAAACACAGTACAATAGCACCAGTCCACAGGACTGATGAGATATTCCTTTTCCTTCCCATAACCTTCTATTTTCTAATCTCCTTCTCCAGCTTCTTTCATTTCTTTGCAGGGAATGGCAGCACGGTGGCTCAGTGGTTAGCACTGCTGCCTCACAGTGCCAGGGACCCAGGTTCGATTCTGCCCTCAGGTGACTGTCTGTGTGGAGTTTGCACATTCTCCCCGTGTCTGCGTGGGTTTTCTCCGGGTGCTCCAGTTTCATCCCACAGTCTAAAGATGTGTAGGCTAGGTGGATTGGCCATGCTAAATTGCCTGTATTGTTCAGGGATGTGTAGATTAGGGGGATGGGTGTGTGTGTGTGTGTGTGGGTTGGTGTGGACTTGTTAGGCTGAAGGGCCTGTTTCCACACTGTAGATATTCTATGAGGACAGGGTGAATGGTACACTAATTAAGGTTAAAGGCAACAGCTTGTAGCAATTAGTGTAAGGAAATAGAACATAGAACATTACAGCGCAGTACAGGCCCTTCGGCCCTCGATGTTGCGCCGACCTGTGAAACCAATCTGAAGCCCATCTAACCTAAACTATTCCATTATCATCCATATGTTTATCCAATGACCATTTAAATGCCCTTAAAGTTGGCGTGTCTACTATTTTTGCAGGCAGGGCATTCCACGCCCTTACTACTCTCTGAGTAAAGAACCTACCTTTCTTTCTTTGGGTTTCAGGTACTGAATGATACAGAAACTAATTAGAAAGTTGTTGTCAGGCTGATGACTTCAGTCAGTCACAATTGCACAAACCAATCAGCAATCTTTTGTTGGATGAATCTTACTCTGTACACAACTCCTAATGGTGTGGCATCTTATCTGTCCTCCTCCATGCTTGCAAAGAAACGGTGTAAATACATCTCACAATGAGTTCCAGTAACTTTATTTTTTTAAAAGCTATTACCTCCACAGCTATTGATTAGTTTAAAAAATGTACTTTCTCCTTTTTAGTCCACCGACAAAAGTAAAATAAGAAAATGCAGTCTTTACTATGTCGCCAAATAAAAGAAAAATGGTCATTATCAAACATGGGGTTGGATAGTCAGGAGCTCAAATGGTAGGAGTCAAGATTGAATCTCAAAGCTGTAGCTCCATGTTACTCAATATTGGAGCTTGTAAATTCCTCTTTTTCACCTAAATCTATTTTTCTAATTACCAAAGCTCCTCCCACTATCACCTCTGGTTCATTACAACATAGAACTGACTGTGCATTGCATTAGCCTCGTCCCACAAACTTCATCTGTGATTAGTTTAAAGAAGTGTAAAGTTTTACACTGAAATGTCTATTTTCTTTTCTCCACCACATATTATTTTTCATGTCTCTTGTACTATCCCTATTAACATTTTTGGGAAAATTCAGCTGTCACAGTAAAAGATGCAAATTCCGAAGGGAAACCAGATGAGCAAGAAGTACAATCAGATAAACCTAGAAAAACAGATTTAGGTTATTGGAGACTTTAGAAATTGTCCTTTATTCAATATGTTTTATAGGCTATTAAAAAACAACAACTGTATGAAAAAAAGCTGCATGTCATACCGGTCTCCAATAGTGTACAATTCCTAAATAGAACAAATTTCTGTGTTTTAGTGTTTACATGGTTAGATTGGTACAAAGTAATATTTCCTATGATGACACTATTCCTTTTGCAATATTATTAACAAAATGCTTTTCTCAGTACTGTCATGGGAGCTGTAAATGTCTAGAAGAAACATTGGAATCTGGCATTTGTTGTGACTCTCCCATCTGGTTGACAGGATCCAGATGATGTGGCTTTGGCCGCTGAACAAATTTATTGCTTAGACAATAAAATCAGATGACCTAAATAGTTCAACAATGTATAATGGTAAGATGTTGATGCAACCAATTAAAAAAGCAGTTCTGAAAGAACCCCACCTCATAAATCCTGTTGAAACAGGCTTGGAGGTTGTCGGAACAGCTAGAGATGAGAATAATCAAATAGTGTTTTGGACACAATGGTTGTCTGCATCTGAAGTGATGGAGGACAGCATCCCAGGATCAAACACAGAAGTTTAATGATGGATGAATATGTTCATTTATACAGAGCCTACCTCAGGAATTTTATGCATTAAGATGTTTATTCATGAAAAGACGTAATAATTGAATGGCCCTTTTCTTGACCTTTTTACCTCCATAAAATGGAAGACATACAAACAGAGCATGTTTCCTCTTCATAAATCTTACTTCCGATATTTATGATTTTTGAGTAGTGTTTTTAATATCCCAAGCTTTACCATGGCAACTGCTGTGTAAATGTTTAAAATGAGGAAAACTATTAAAGACCATTGAAATTTAATTCTTAATGGGGAAAAACCTACCATGCGACAGTTAATGGACTTACACCTCTTCCTGGTGGCGTGTGCAGGTAACCTTCATGCTCCCTCACCTTGTTCACAGCCTCTGCCCCCCAAACTTGCTTTTCAGGTTGTGCTGTCAGTTGTAATTTCTCATTTTACATTCCTGGCCCCACTCTCACCTGCCAGTCACAGGGCTATCCCTTGGCTGACAGCTGGCAGGAACTTATTTCATGCTTGATTCCATTTAACAGAGATCATACACAGGGCCCAGCTCTTCGCTTCAGCCCGGCCTCACTGATTACAGGCTTCTGCCAGCAGCCCAGCCCAATGCTCATACACTTCAGCTAACTAAAGTTGGAACGGCTCGCATTTAGACATCACCTTTCATAACCTCGGATTGTCCCAAAGCACTTTACGGTCAATGTAAGTTTAGGCCGTTAGAAAGATACCATCTTGTAAATTCACAGCCGTGTTTTGTACAGTGATGTTTAGCACAGAGGATAATGAGCATTCAGAATCAGAAAAATTGACAGGATGAAAGAAACAGTAATAAGCGAGAATGGTAATGGATGGGGCTCCGGGCTAGTAAAGGGAGATGGGATTTAAACAAAAGGTGACAGGGCTGAGAGTGAGTTTAGAAAGCGGGTCAGATCAGGTATATGAGGGGTTGAGTTAGGAGAAGTAAAAGATAGTTCTACAGGTTGGTTAGAAGTGGCGCGAAAAGGTGGCTAGGTGATGGAAAGAGAAATAAACAGGGAAGTGAGGGGAGAACCTGCAATGAAAATTGCTGCTAAACAGAGAACAGAAATACACAACAGTCAGAAGTTCCAATTTTTGAAGGTCAAAGCCAATGGAAAAGGTGGATAGTTTAATAGGCAAACATGTGAAGCTCACAGGTTTGATCTGTCCTTCAAAGTTGAAATGACTTATGGCTCCTCTACCAGAGGTTTCTGAGGCTCTTCTCAGGTCAAAACAAATTTTCACACTAGAATTCAATAAAAGAAAGTTAATTGGAGAAGAAGTGATACATAGGGAGTGTTGGCCAATCACTGTTGGAGCCCCCTGTATCACCAGCAGGAGGACCTGCCTCTGGAAGGTCACAGAGGGACATACCAATGAACAGCCCCTGGTACAAATGTTAATGATCTCCAGAAACCCTGAGAAGCAGGGTCAGTGCAGATTGAGACTATTCAGGCATGTGCGCTATGTTTCAACATGAACTGAGACCCATGGTGTCAGTGGCTCTGAAAATCACAGTGGCTCTCAACTGGCAGTTTCAAGCAATCCACTCAAGAAATGCATGGGATCTCCCAGGCAGCAAACATTTGTCACTTTAAGGTGAAGACAAATGGCCTCCTAAGGGGACTGGTGAATATGTACACTATTGCACTGACATTAACAGTCAGATGAAGGGGTCCATTGGTTTCAGGATCATTACTGGATTTCCTCAGGTTCAAGAGGTCATTGACTGAATACATGTAGCCAACAAAGTTTATATGGACCAGCCGTAGGTCTTCATTGACGGGAGGGGTTTGCATTCCATCTATGTACAACCATTTGGTCACCACCAAAAGTGAATGCCACAGGCATGTGTAAAGTTCCTGGAGAGTAGCCACAATATATACATAGTTGACCACTCCAGCTGCCACAACATTTCTAATCTTCTGCACATCTTCAGGAATAGATTCTTGGGAGCAAGGGTTACACATTCAAGACAAATGCCTGTGAAGAATCCACACCATAGCGGAGTAGGGATAATCACCCGAAATCTCCAATCACAGGTTGACTGAAGCAGCTATCAAGCAGGCAATTGAGCTACTAAAGATGGGATGTATGTGCCTAGACAAATCTGATGAATTCTTTCAGTATGACCCAGAGAGTTTCTTGTGAATCATATTTGTGTTCTGTGCTCTATACAATTGAGTCCCATGGAGAGGGATGATCCTGAATGATGAGGACAACGTCGGTCATCAGTCCTAATTCAATGAGGAGGATATGGAGGAGGGAGCCAAGCAGGTGGCATATCATGAAGAACGCCTTGCACCAGAGGCAAGGGAAAATGACAGACACAAAATGAAGGCTCAGGATAGTTGTAAAAGGAGATGTTGTAAGCTGTGTTCTTGAACCACAGTATTCCTTGAAGTGTGGGGAGACCCATAATGCTGTTAGGTAGGGACTTCCAGGATTAATGTCACAGGCTACATACTTTCCCTGACTATTTAGCTCATGTATTTTAACTAAACTGCCGATTCTTAAAAAAAATTTTAACTACTTAAACTTAAAAAGTTACTCATGAATAGTTGGCTGCCTACTCTAGGTAACTGGGGACCTCAAATCCTAATTTTTACATGGATACCTGCCATGTGTAGATAAGTAGTCCTGTTGTCACCTCATTCCTTCACAAAATGGTATGGGGATGGGGTGGAGTGGAGAACAGGCAGATAGGCTGATGGGACTACTGTAATAGCTGTCAAGCCACGCTGAAAGCAGCACCAGCTAGACCTAAATATCAAGTCTTATTTTTCAAATCATGTAAAATATTATCCATAGTTGTTCTTTATTTAATATTCCTACTGTTGTTTTGATACATGTGTATTTGATCCAACATTTCTCAGCATTGTGTGGTTCTTACGATAAAGTCCAATTTACTGTTCCCTTCTTGATCCCTAGAGATTTTCATATCAGCCACAAATCTGAGATAATATGTTAAATAGCTTCTGAAAATCAAAGCATAACAAAATTTTCCCAACATTACTATACCATCATCTACAATTCTGATGCATCATTAAAAAATTCCCCAAAGAATTGGATCTGCCTTCATTAAAACCACAATGAATCAGATTTATTCTCTTCACTCTTGTTTAATAATCTTGAATTACTTTCTTTATAACAGATGCCAGTGACTTTACATTATAGCACAATTTGTTTATATGTAGTTTCTGTTGGACTATGGCAAGTCTTGATCTGATATAATCATTTGTTGACATTTGCTTTCTGTCTTTGATACCAATGGTCATGTTAAAACTAAATTCATTCTGTTTTTCGGGTGCTATGTTTTTATGCATTCCATTACAGAGAGTGGTTTGTTTTTAGCATGAATTGCTAGAGAAAGTGGTGAATGCAGGTACATTTACAACTTTTGAAAGACATTTGGATAAGTTCATTATTGGAAAGCTTTGGAGGGATATGGGCCAGGTGCAGGCAGGTGGGACTAGTTTAGTTTGGGAACATGGTCGGCTTGAACTGTTTGAACCAAAGTGTCTGTTTCCATGCTGTTTGACTCTATGACTCTTCTTTCTGTAAAGTGACAATGCTCAACTCACTTTCCCAATTATTCCTTTAAAAGACTTTAATGACATTCCAAAAAAAAATGTATCTCTATCCTCCATCTGTTCTGCTTCATCTGTACACCATCACTATCTTATTGCTTCAATATTTCTTGTCTTATGTGTTATACTAATGTGCTGCTCACCACATTGACTCCCTCACTATTAATTACTTACATAAAAATTTTATTCCATTTTATATTTTATGAACCCAGTCTGCATTTTGATTAGTTCACTGCAGCTGTGCATTATTTTAGCTTCTAGGGATAATGCAGCTTTACATCTGAAGCATTCTTATCAGCTCACTGGTGCTAAAACCTGGAATCTATTCCTGGTTTGTTGATGGGTTTACAGTACTGCTGGATAACTCACTTCCAGATTCCCCAAAGACTGTCCACCATCTATAACGAGAGATAGCAAGAACTGCAGATGCTGGAAGTCAGAGTCAATACAGTGTGGAGCTGGAGGAACACAGCAGGTCAGGCAGCATCAGAGGAGCAGGAAAGTCAACGTTTTGCGGAAGGGCCCTTCATCAGGACCACAATTTGTAAGGTACGTCAGGAGTGTGAAGGAATAGTCATCATTTGGCTGGATGGGTGCAGTTCCAACACCACTCAAAAAGCTTGACACTATCCTTGACAAAGCAGGCTGCTTGATCAGCACCAAATCTACAACATTTACTCATTTCCCCGCCAGCACACAATAGCAACAATGTGTACCATCTACAAGTTGTACCGCAGAAACTCACCAAGATTCCTTATATAGCACCTTCAAAACCCAGGAACACTACCATCTAGAAGGACAAAGGCAGCAGAAACATTGGAGAACAAATACCTGCAGGCTCATCTCCAAGCCACTCATCATCCTGACTTGGTTCCTTCAATATCTCTGGATCAAAATCCTGGAACTCCTTCTTGAACAGCACTGTGGGTGTACCTACTCTCAACCCAAGGACCATCGCAGTTCAAGAAGGCAGCATACCATCACTTTCCCAAGGGCAGCTAGGATGGGTAATAAATGCTGACTCAGCCAGTGAAGCTTGTACCTCCTTGATGAGTTAAAAGATTATTTCCTCTTTGAAATTGCTGTACTTACTTTTCAGGCAAATAATTTGAATTTTTAGTTGAGCTTTCAAGAACAAGATTTCAGTTCAGTTAACATATATCTGTTTGTAGGGTGAATTCTACTTCAACAAATGGCTATATAACCATGATAGATGTTTGTTTTTAATATGTTTCTTACAGATATTCAGATACTAGTACATGGCCATGATCAGCAAGCACTCTCAACAGTTAGTCACATATCTTTCATCTTTCAGTTTCCTACACCCACACAATAACTTGGAGACAGGTTCTCCGTACAAGAGGAGAAGTTATCACCACTAATGATCTAAGTGTTCACCTCCATTCGTAACTGAATAGATAACAAACCAACTTGGACACATTTAGGTTTGACTGACAAGTAACTAGTAATATTTATATCACATAAGTGCCAAGTAAAGATCATCTAGAAGTATCCAGGGGCTCACTATTGATAGTTGAATTGAACCAGCCACATTAATAACTTCTTGAGATGTGTGGCTCGTCCTCTGACTCCTCAAAGCCTCCCTGCCCTTTGTAAGGCACACGGTAGGAATATGATGGATTACACACCACCCTCTTGGATGAAAGCAGCTACAATGGTTCGCTAGAAATGCAACACCAGCCTTCACCTAGCAATTTGCTTGATTGATGCTCATATTGATCAACATATCAACTCCTTTCCACCATCAGTACAGGACTATGGACAATGTATACAATGGACAGCCATGCCTCCCTGCTCTGCAACGTCTGCTACAATGATGATTTAATTTGATTTATTATTGTCACATGTACCAAACACAGTGAAAAGCATTGTTTTGCATGCTAATGAAACAAATCATACCTTACATAAGTACATCAGGGTAATAGAATAGAATGCAGAATATAGTGTTAAAACTACAGGGACGGTGCAGGGAAAGATCAAGCTGCAAGATATAGGGAACACCATTGTCTCTAGTTTCTTATCTAAGTCATGCACCATCCTAACTTGGATTCTTATCTTAGTGTTCATTGACGTAGCATCAATATCTTGGAATTTCCTACCTATCAACTATGTAGTGTACCATCAGTGCCTGAAGGAACAGGTTCAGAAGCACCATCTCCAGGCAATTAAGGATGAGTAATAAATGTACTGTTCACAGCATCATCTCATCCTGAGACAAACCAGAAAATGGTTTCCAGATCCTTCTGAACTTAAATGAAACTTGCACATAATCAGAGTACAAGGGCAATTTTTATAGACATGAATCCTTTAAATTTAAATTTCATATTAACGTTTCACTAGATATGAAATACTAGAATTATGGGTTATCAATGCAAAATAAATTATATAAGTTATTATAATCAAATCATTCTCCTTTTAAATTGTCCACTTTACTGTACTAGGTCCATCGTTAATGTTCTATTTGGACAGACAGGTTTATGTGCATGTTCACCATGTCTGAGGTAGGATTTGACTGGAGACATTAGGGTCCTTCATTTCCTTCTTAAAACTAGCAGGATGAACAGAAGTAAAATCAACCCTTCCAGCGTCTTCAATATTCTTATATTCTATGGGGCAGAAACTGAAATAAAAAGACAAGGGAAGGTCAGAGGGTTTAGTGAACACACATTCATTTATACCTATCTTACAGCTCTATCTCTCCTTCACCACCATTAGTAACCCTTTGTCTTTTGATCCGGGCACCCCCATTCTGTTCCTCTCATTTGTGCTCCCCCTCTCTCTGCAGCATAAAAACCAACATTTTCAACTCCTTTTAGTTCTGAAGAAGAGTTATATCAGATTTGGAATATTAACTCTGTGTCTTTTTTACTACAGCACTTTGATTTTATTTCGTATCTTACCAAACTTGGCAAACAAGCCTAATGTCAGGAAAACAGGGATGGGCCAAAAATGCTGGCCTAGTCAGTGATACCCTCATCCGTGAATGAATAAAAATAAACACAAGGAAACGAAAGTAACTACCTGGTAGATTCAGCTTACTACTTGCTCCAAATGATTTTCATCTTGGAAACTAGCTGCCAACAGACCTCATGCCCACAGACATTGGCATCTGGCATGTTTGAGCCTCTGACAACCCTCATGGCACATCTTTGATCCACTTACAGAATGCTTCTGAACTTTAATGTTGTACCTTGGACAGGACTGGCAACTATTCTTGTAAAGCTGCAGCAAGGATACTATACAGAGAGGGACATAGAGGAGGTGGTGGTGTAGTGGTAACGTCACTGAACTAGGAATCCCTGAAACCCAAACCAATGTTCTGGGGACATTAGTTCAAATCCCACCAAAGCAGATGGTGAAATTTGAATTCAATAACATTTAGAATAGAGAGCAGGTCAAATCCCTATTAGTTATTGTAAAAAAAATCCCATTTGTTTCATTAATGTCCTTCAAGGAAGAAAATCTGCCATCTTTCCTTTCTGGCCTATATGTGACTCCAGATCCACAGCAATGTGGTCAGCAAGTTGTTCTAGGAATGCTGCACGATAAGGTAGGGTGGAGATTGGATATAAGTCATGTCATAGAGGGTGGGGTAAGTAATTAATGAGGTGAGCTTGGTACAACAAACTCTCTAAAACAGCAACACTATCCGACTGAGCCAACAAGAATCAGCTCTTTTATTTTGTTGGCCTGAAAAATCAGCAAATACCTCCTCGTCCTTGATGCTTTGATGTTTTTTGCTCCAAGTGGCCGTACTGAAGAACATATCATATATTACTTTAATAAAACTGAGAACTGCAGATGCTGGGGATCTGAAACAGAAATTGTTGGCAAAACTCAGCAGGGCTGGCAGCATCTCTGGAGAGAAAGCCAAGTTAGCATTTTGAGTCTGTTGTCAAGTTCTCATGAAGACTCACGACATTAACTCCGCTTTTTCCCTACAGATACTGTCAGACTTGCTATGTTTCTCCAGTGATTTCTGTTTTTGTTATGTATATTACTCTTCCAGATGTGAACCACTCTACTTCAATGCAGCAGGTAATCAGAAAGGCTAGTGGAATGTTGGCCCTTATTTCAAGGGGTTGGAGCATAAGAATAAGGAAGTCTTACTGCAACTGTACGAGGTGCTGATGACACCACATCTGAAGCACTGTGGGTAGTTTTGGTGTGAAGTGGTTCCACCAGACCTGACAAACCAACCTGTAGTAATGTACCCAATCCACATTCCTTCAATACTTTCCCCATCACCAACACTCCAAGGATCAACTCTTCATAACCATTGTTGCCCATCTCCACTCACCAATTCCAATCTCCCCCCATGATCATACATGTCCCTCCAAAGCCCCTTTGGCCAGCCACCCTCACTTTCCTTTCTCTGACAATCTCACAATCCTCCCCTCAACCAGAGTCTATTCCCCACAGTCACACTGTGGCAATCTCTACTCCCAAGACCAACAAAGGCTTACCTCATCCTTAGCTGCAGCCTCTTATAAACAATCTCGCTCTGACCATCAGGCTGGTTTCTGTGTGGAGAAACAGTTTACAAAAACAACATGCGTACATTTTTAAAAATTCTTTCATGAAAGACCTGCCTCCTTATCCTACTCATGTTGGAGATTATGGTCCTGTAGCTCAGGCCTGCCTTCAGACAGAGAACTGAAGGAGAAAAGAAAACAGACTATTTAGTCCAACTTAACATTGGCATTTCTGGCACACAAATGTTTTTCCACCCGTCTGCATCAAATCCCATCTGCATAATCTTTCATTCCTTTGTCCATCCCTTTAGGTAAGTGCTTATCTATCTTCTCCAAAAATGCACCTATGATATTCACCTCCACTACTTCCTTGTTGCAGTTGATTCCACATTCTTAACAGAATGAACAATAGGGTGAAGAATTATCTCCTGAAGTCCCCATTGGATTTACTAATAGCTATCTTCCAAATGGTCCTCTAGTTTTTGAGGTCCCACAGTGAAAACTTCTGCTTGGGCTTTACAGGGCTGACAGGAATGGGATAGGAGAAGGAACGATGAAAAATTGGGAGGGGAGGCATTGAATGACATATATGCTATTTTCCTGCTACCTTTTTACTGGTGAAGATGATGGGTCAATTGGCCACCAGCTCTTAGAGGCTGGACATTGTCCCTTCATGGGACACAAGGGCCAATGATGGTTCATCAGCTGCTTGATGAACATAAAGGTAAAATCGCCATGGTTCCAGAGGACCACAGGGCTGCTCTCTCATTTCAGAGGCACAACTGGTGGTGACTTTAACCTGAGGGTCACCATGCCTCTGGTGACGGGCGAGATTGGAAAGAAGGAACCTTCATGATGACCTCAACTGATGTGGTTAGCTCAGTTGGCTGGATGGCTGGTTTGCAGTGCAGAGTGATGTTAACAGTGCAGGTTTGGTAGACATAACCTACTGCCAGGGTTCCCTGAAACATTCGAGGTGGGCTTGGGCCTGGCTTTCAGGCCAATTGTCGGGCATACCATCTCCCCAATAACATCCCGACTATCAAGCCCTTCCATATTAAATAATCCCATCAGGACTCCTTATATGAAAATGAGCTGCAGCACATTCACCTCTTACTGAGAGAATATCTCCTAGGTTTGTTATCAACATTTTTGTACCATCTCCACTGCTTCTATTATCATTTTAAACCCTGGAGACCAGAACTGTGCAGTGCTTAAAAGTGTGAGCCAACTAAGCTTCCACATAAACTCAACATAACTTCTGTTTTTTTTACTTTCTTTCCCTCCAGAATTGAATACTAATGTTTTTAATGGGCTTATTAACATGCGCTCCTGCTATTTTGTCTCTGTACCTCAGATTCTTTTGTTGCTCTGCTCTGTTCAGAGTCTTATCATCCAGTAGCTTTTGGCTTCCATATCTTTTCTAATCAAACTTAAAGGAACACACAATCAAGAGTTTCACTGTCTCATTTTCACACCTTGTGTATGTCTGCTGAAATAGCCATTTAGCTGATTTTAGGCTAACTTTGGGGGAGAAAGAGAAGAAATAGTTGAAGTGTTTTCATCTCTTTTCTTTGTAAAACGATAAGTGGTTAATGCTCAGTATTCTGTGAAGAAAATTGAACCCTTCATTATTTTGGGTTTTATACATAAATGGTGCTGAAGCTTATGAATAATTACTCTGAGCAGACAAGAATTTTTTTCTGCAGTGTGCTCACATTATAACACAGTTCACCAGAGCCAAGTATTTTATCTACTATGGAGAGGCATGCACTGCACATGTATATGATATTCATGATAAAGTAAAACATGTAGATGTCAGGGACAAAGAACTGTGAACATATAACATGATATTTGCAATATGAACCATACAAGGAGGATGAGGTGGATTATTTTAATTTTGTAAATTATTACACTGATATGAGCCCTGCTGATAGTAATATTGAATAAGTCAGGTTCCAGAGTGAAACCTATCTTGAAAGATCATAAATATCCCTTTTGCAATTTGGTTACTATGAACATATTCACACAAGGCTGCCAATTTATTACACAAAAGAAAAGAAAAAACCCACAGTACTATATACGTAAGCCAATTTGAAATGATCATATCTTAAACTGCAAAAATAAAAATTCAACCCTTTTTCCCCACCTGTGAAGTGTCACTCATTTTAATGTTTTAAGTTTTTACTTAAATAATAATGTTACAAGCTTTTCCTTTTAGACCTTCTGCACAATTAGCAGATGGAGTTCTCTGTCTCCTCCAGAGACAAAATCACAGGTTAACCCTTTCTCCCTGAACCTTCAGAGAAACTCAGGGTCTTTCCCTGCCTTTCTCTTTAAACCAAAGATTTCTTTCCAGTCTGAAGACTTCTACCAAAACTAGAGTAAAACAGAACTCAATAAAACTTTTAAAAAATGCTCTTTTGTTGGTATGACCTCTCTTCTGAACTCTATCTGCTAATGGCCCTGATCATCTGCTTCACTGTAGGTCATTGAACTCAGCTTAACAAATATTCAGCAGTTAACTCCCTAGATAGCTTTTTCAGTCATTTAGCTTTATTACAGGCTTTCTTGAAGATTCAAAAGTTATTATTCAAAAAATATCATTCTGACCTTTTCTAAAAAAATGTCTCCTTCACAGAACTAAAAACAAACTCCTACTACGTCTACTTTAGAATCCAAATTCCCAAAAGGTATACCTTTATTAGGTCACATTTGCAATGTAATTTTATAGTTCTGCTTCTCAACCTTTTGTTGCAGAAATCTTTAAATGTAAACTAATTAGTTAGGGAGGAATTAAATGCACTAAACCTTACTAAAAGGATAATGGTTCTGAGAAGACTATACCAATTTCTAAGTGGACAACACACATCATTTGATTGTACATGATTTTTGCATTTGTTTGAAATTTTTAAAATACGCTCAAGGCTTTTTCTATTGCATTGAACATTCTTCTTATCACAAAGTCAAGGACTGGTATGGAGTACCAAAAATGAAGCTACCCACCCTGAAAAGAAAGAGGCAATGCAGATTCATGACAGAAGGACAGCTGACCAATCACATCTGCTACAAGAGTGGGAATGTATCCAACCTGATGCTGACATATGGACACAAACAGGAAAATGTGAGAAAATGTGATACAGTCTTACAATGCTGGTCCTTAACGTGATTCTTTATTCCCTCCAGTACTGGTTCTTGCAATCATAAGTGCTGACCACAATCATAGTAGGAACTTGAGACTATTCCTCTGGGAACAATGATACCACTCACCTACAGGATGCACTGCTAGCTATCTGATCAATACCCCTCACTAGTGTAGTTTCACCCATACAGGTTGGAGAGGCTTCACATTTGGAATTGGAAGCACAACCTAGCAAGTACATTGCACGTACCTCCTGGTAGCTGATGTAGGATATGACAGCCAACTCCTTGACTCTTAGAAAATTGCTTGGAACTGGGTCCTTTCTGATAGTGGGCCTCTGGTTGGACCATAAGAAAACTGTTGAAACTGCAAAAAAATTTAGGGGAATATATATAGAGGAGATGCCAGAGGACTTGTATAGCTTTGTGAAGGTGATCATATTGTTCATGCAAGCTGAGTTCCGCCATGTCTCAAGCATGTGAGCTCATGGCTTCCTCATGGAGAGGTTAGCATCAACATGATAAGCCATTGACCTTGCATCCAGTCATAGGTTCCATACAACAGTGGCTAGACAAAAAGGGAGAAAGGATCTTAGATCTCCATCGGGAGTGCCTCCTCATTAAAAGACAGGGAGGTGCCATCACACAGGCAGCAATGATGAGCACATGACAATTAATTTGGACTTTCTCTCAGGAAGCTCCCAGGGTGAGTGGTCTCTCTTCATCACCTTTACCACTAATCCCCTTACCTGCAAAAGATAAAGCCTCAGGGGGATATCCCTCCATCAGTGCAGAAGATTTCTAGCAGGTTGGAGCTCTGAAGACTTCTAGTGATTGGGAAACCAGGATTTCAGCTCCTGTCTAATTAAGTCACCATTCCTACCATGTTTTCCATTCTTTCAGGCCTTATTAAATACCACCCTTGTTTGGGTGGTTTTTCCTTTCCTGCATCTATGAGTCATCTCTTCTGTGAATGCTGAGTTCTGGTTTGCCCTTTCATCATTTCATCTCAAACTTCAGTGAAAAACTTATGATTCACAATTTTCTTTTTTGTTTTATTTTGTACATCTATTCTAGTTGGCTGTGGATCCTTTCATCTCACTGATTCTCTACAATTATTTCTAAGCAGCATTTTTAGTTTATAACATACTATACTTCACAAAATATATATTCTTTTTCTGAATTAAAAGAAGTTTCTATAGCCATTGTTTATATACCTGAGAAAGAAAAAGATTTCCAAACAGAGCCTAATTTCAACACAATTTTCATGCCATAACTTTGTTATTCTTAGATGTCAAAAGGTAGGTTAGAGCAAGATCTGCATAATCTTAGATAACAAGGTGTAGAGCTGGATGAACACAGCAGGCCAAGCAGC
>NC_063340.1:58768426-58775394 GCF_021869965.1 Rhincodon typus
GGTGGAGAGGAGACAGACAGGTCAAAGAGGTGGGGATGGAGCCAGTAGAGATGAGTGTAGGTGGGGAGGTAGGGAGGAGATAGGTCAGTCCGGGGAGGACGGACAGGTCAAGGGGACGGGATGAGGTTAGTAGGTAGGAGATGGGGGTGGGGCTTGAGGTGGGAGGAGGGGATAGGTGGGAGGTAGGACAGGTTAGGGAGGCGGGGACGAGCTGGGCTGGTTTTGGGATGCAGTAGGGGGAGGGGAGATTTTGAAGCTTGTGAAATCCACATTGATACCGTTGGGCTGCAGGGTTCCCAAGCGGAATATGAGTTGCTGTTCCTGCAACCTTCGGGTGGCATCGTTGTGGCACTGCAGGAGGCCCAGGATGGACATGTCATCTGAGGAATGGGAGGGGGAGTTGAAATGGTTCGCGACTGGGAGGTGCAGTTGTTTAGTGCGAACCGAGCGTAGGGTATCTGCATAATCTTGTTCTGCATGTTTGTTCCCATCTAACAGATTTTAATGATAGAACTTCACTACATGTCCATCAAATCAGCTGTAATAGTAAGCAATCTCATTTGCAGATCTTCTCTTAAACAGTTACAATGCCGCTTTCAGCTTCAATGCTTCATTGCCAAATATGTTTGCCTCAAGAGAAAAGCTTATATTTTCAGCATTTGTGATTTTCATTGTTTGTTGCAGCAGTTTATCATTCAGTCCAGCACCTGTTGTAATCGATCAGACTGTTGCTTAATGTTAGATAAAAACAAACAGAGGTAACCATTGTCTGTTGTCTGGCCAAAGAATATCCCTTCAGTCAGTGATTGTTCTAACTTACTAAACTATTAAAGCGTACACAAATTGTTTGTTTCAATTACGAGATAATCTGTGCAATGATACTGTCTAATGAGAGCTACAGTTCTGTTAATATATAAAGTATATTGTCAGTCCTGTTGAAAGAGACTATTTTATTGCAAATCTGAGATTTTACCTGTATGCTGTTAGTCTTCTTTGCATTCTGGCACGGTTGACACACTATCATTGCTATTTCAATGATTCTTTGTTTTATATCTGATTCTTTGAACTACATTCTCTCAGGAAACAAGACATTATTGGAAGTGAAGATTAACTTTGGATGAATTCCATGCTATTAATGGACCACCATTTCAAACATATGCAACAGTGGCCTGGGGCAAAATATGAAGAACTTGAATTGTTGTGTTATTTTTGGATGAAGAATTGAATAGCTGCTAAGGTTTTACATTGCAGGGGGTTTAAATAGATCATTTGGAATTTCTATTTAAAATCAACACAATTCAGTAAAGCATCATGAACAGTAAAATTCACTGTGCAACTAAGACACTGAAACCAAGATCAAAGTATTGTTCTCTACTCTGTTGAATTATTCAAAGTCATCTGGGAAAACAAAAGGATAAAACTGGCCTCAGTGCCTCAGCTTAGAAGGGGAAAATATGCTAACATTTCTGCTGCTGATTACTATCATTAACTAAACACTGGAAAATGCATATCTGCATATCAAGTAAGATCAGAATTGAACTCAGTCGTGCCCACAGTCAAATAATCTTGTGACATTCATTCTCTCAATGAAGTGTTACTACTTAGATTGAATAAAGTGGTTGTTATCAATGAAAACATATGAACTAGTGTCTACGGAGGGAGAGACTGTAAACAAGAAAGAGTTCATCTTTAAGTACGTAATGCGATTGTCATAGATAGCTGGAAATTTGCCTGGCATAGACAAAGATGTATTTATATTTTAACAATCTCTATCTCAGGTTCTCAGTGTTTAGGATTTGGTTTCCTTAGATCATTTAATCCCCACAATTATCTGGAGGCAGTTGGTTAGAATGAACACATCTGCATAAGGAAATGCTGGGTAATACACAGCTGAGAATTGTTGGTGCATTTGATGAAATAATGGATGTGCCCATGCACATTTCCACACAGAATTGAAAATGTTGCCTCAAGGCATTTCTAGGTGGAGATCAAACACTGGTGCTCTTTAAAGAAAAATAAAACTTACCGCAAGTATTCAAGTTAGCACGTCAACAACCAAACGCTGTTTGATATCAGTAGCATTGAGGGAAAGTGATTAAATATGCACCATTTATATCAAATTTATATTTCTCAGTTGCTAAGTTAAAGCAAATAATATAACTAAGCAGGAAGAATTGGTTTAATTAACAAAATACTAGATCTCGGTTTGGTTTTGAAACATAAGAAGACAAATTATTAGGACGGAAGCTCAGAGCACAGAACAATAAGCTTTACTGAAGGAGGTCATCTACGTACAGAGCAAAATTTAAACAGCCCAGAAGTATGTGAGGATGGTGATAGTTAAATGCATAAAAACTGCTGGCATTTCAGTAGCCCAAGGAGATTCAAAGAATGCAAAAAATAGGAGCAGAAGTAAATTGTATGATGCATCGAGGCTACTCTGCCATTTAATGTGATTGTGCCTAATCTTGGTCTTTAATTCCATGTTCTTGCTGCACTCCCTAGTTCCATTAATTCCCTGAAAGGTCAAAAATCTATTTATCCCAGCCTTGAATGTATTCAATGATCAAGTATCCACAATCCTCTAGAATGGTGGATTCCATAATTTCACAACCCTTTGAGTGACGTAATTAATGCTCATCCAATCCTCAATGATTGGCCCCTCATCTGAAGACTAATCCCATGTTTGTTCCCATTGGTCAGGGAATCTAATCTGTCAGCACTGACTCCATCGAGCCTTTTCAATATCTTCTATGTCTTAATGAGGCCTCTTGTCCTTCTAAACCCCAATCACTGATGCCAGGGAAATTAAGAGAGGAGCAGTCAGCAGAAGGAACATCTGGGCAGATCTAGGGGCACCCTTCAGCGTGCACCAGCACCAAAGAATTCTCTCACTTTGTTGTGTCATGCGTATTGCTACACAGCAGAGACAAATGGAGTTGTAAAACATGAAAGATGCTGAAGACTCTATATCCTTGACTGCAGGGAAGGGGGAAGATGCGGCCATTTTTTCTGCAGCTGCTCACCTGGCAGCCAGACAGGTATTCTTCAGACAAGCTAAGAGTGTGAAGCCAAATGCCACCGCCCACCCCCATCTTGCCAATTGCTAAACCCACTTCCACCCCAACCATCATACACATCATTTTCACAGTCAAAAATTCCTCCAGCACAGTTCCATTCTTTGCTCCTCTTCATCTCTGGTCATTCCATTCTCCTGACAACTAATGTCCATTTGGAATTCAGGAGTTAACAATGGAGGTTGCAAGACAATAGTCATTTCAAATGAAATTCTTGGTTCATTGAAATGTTCATAAACATAATGTTTTGATTAACCAAGGAGTCTTCCTTTTTCACTTATAAATCCGACCATGTGATGCTGCCCTATGGATTCCAACACGCAGACTGTTCATTTCCTTGCTTTCACTGCTGAGATGACCATGGTGGACACCATCTGCCCACCGAAGATTGCCACCACCTCTGGCTGTCATGATTAGGGCAAGAAGTAGCATACGGAGCTCTTTCTGTGGAAGGGATAGTGCTAGGGATTAGAAATGACAGCAATGTGAGAAGAGCCCCCATTTCCACCTGTCCTTTCCTATCTTTAATCGCATAGTCCATCTAGCCAAGAGCTGGAGAGCACTTTACTGTAGCTGGCTGAGTCAGTGGCCAAGGCCAGGCTTTTTCTTACCTTGCTTGCAATGACAGACTGAGTGTGCACACTACTGACCAGGTCAGCATACATTGAGTTGCTTACCGTATCAGTCGCCCCAGACACCTCTTTCCAAGAAGGTGGAAAGCAGCACATGTGCCTGAGACACCTTGGCACCCATGACAGAGACAGGTTCCTCCAAACTCCCTCCAAGCATGGAGAGTGCCTCCAGAAATACTGGTAGTACCTTACACATTTCCTGTTGCAGCTCCAGAGTTAACATTTCGGGTCCAGTGACCCTTCCTCAGAACAGTTCTGAGGAAAGGTCACCGGACCCGAAACGCTAACTCTGATTTTTTTCTTCACAGATGTTGCCAGACTTGCTGAGCTTTTCCAGCAACTTCTGTTTTTGTTCCAAGGTTCAGCATATGGACCAGCCAAGTAGAGCTTTGAGAACCATATACCTTCCTTTTTCCAATAGCTGTTGATGCTCCCTTATAATGAATCTAGAAAAGGGTTTAGCATCAAGATTATGCAACTGTTCACAATTCAGTTAATGGTGACAGCAACCTAATTGCTTTAGGGGCTCATGTGGGACAGTGGCAGTGTCCCTACCTCTGGCCTAGGGATCTGTATTTAGATCCTACCTACTCAAGAGATGTGTAATAACATCCCTGAGAAGGTTGGTTAGAAGATACTGCAATATGATTGTTATGTGTCATGAGGCAGTGCCTTAGCTAATACTGTCACTAGATGTGAGGGAGACCTGCATATTGCATTGCCAATGCTTATCAAATCTACCATCCAGCCCTTTCTTTTATTTATCATACAGGGAATACACTCATTGATGGCTGTGTTGCATTTATAGAGCATCCCTTTTCGCTCTGGAAAAGGCGGTGGTGAGCTGCCTTCTGTAACTGCTGCAGTCCTTCGAGTCTAGGGACTTCGACAGTGCTGTTAAGATGAGAGTTCCAGGATTTTGACTCATTGTCTGTGACAGAATAGCAATATAGTTCCTCATCAGGATGGTGTGAGACTTGGAAGGGAACTCACAGGTGGTGGTGTTCCCAGCATCTGCTGCCCTTGTACTTCTAGATGCTAGAGGTTGTGATTTTGGAAAGTCCTGTTGGAAAGTCCTGTTGAAGGAACCTTGCTCAGTTACTGAAATGCATCTTGTCACTGATACACACACTGCTGCCAATACACATCAATGGTGCCAATATGCATCAATTGGGCTGCTTTGTCCTGCATGGTGTCAAGCTTCTTCTGTGTTGGTGGATCTGCACTTATGCAGTAACGTGGAGAATATTCCATCACTGAATGTGCCTTGCAGAGTGTGGCAAGGTCTGGGGAGTCAGGAGATGAGTTACTCACCTCAGAATTTCTAGCTTCTGACTCTAGGCCTGCCCTTGTAGCAACAGTATTTAAGCAACTGCTCCAGTTCACTCTCTGGTCAACGGTGGGAAAAGGATGTAGATAGTGGGAGATTCAGTGGTGGCAATGTTATTGAATGTCAAAGGGCAATTGTCTGGCATTCCTTGGGCACAAACGTCATTTTGCCACTTTACTGTCCAAGACTAGATATTGTCCATATCTTGCTGAATATGGACACAGACTGCTTCAGAATCTGAGGAGTTGCAAATGGTGCTGAATGTTTTGCAAACGTCCTGTCCAATGGAAGGAAGATAATTGAAGAAGCAGCTGAAAATGTTTGGGCCTAGGACACTCCCCTGAGGAACTCCTGCAGTGATGTCTTGGGGCTCAGACGATTAACCTCCAGTAATTGCAACCATGGCCCCCTCCTCCTCCTTCTCAATAGTCAGCATGACTATGACTTGACAGACACTCCGAGGTCATAAACTTTTAGTGAAGTATGTGCTCTCCTCCTATTAGGAAACAAGGGCAGAAGGTTGTGAATTTAAGAAGTGGAATGTATAAGAGCATGAATAAACAATCTTTGTGGAGGATGACTGCGAGGAATGGGCCTGAGATGGCATGAAGATGTTGCTGAGCGTCAGTGATGAAGATTTGAGGATTTGGCTGAGCGGGAAGGACTGAATAGAACTGCAAGCTATGTTTGTCTGAGGAGTATTGTGCAGGACGATGTTGGGGAAATGGGAGCTGTCAACACAAGTGAGATACCTTTTCTGATCTCATGAATTTGTTACATGTCTTGTAGCCGGAATCCAGGCTCGAGGATTCACATTCCTGTTGCTCACTGTTTCTGCAACTTCCAGCTCCATCTACTTGATACAGACCGGGCACCTCTCCTTGTGCTCTGGAAACAACACTCATTCTGTGGACCCTCACAGCCTTCAGCATCCTCTCAAGGGAAGAATTAGAGAAATGGCAGAGAACAGCCTGCCCATGTATTGCTTTTACCTTTCCTCCTCCCCGAAACCAATAGAGACAATGCAGGAGACAACTCTTCTGACCCTTTCCAGTGACCATTTAAATCATTGACATAGAGTTGGTGTCATAAATGATGTGCCTCAGTTAGTTAGCCACAGCACCTTGCCCCACCCCCATGAACAATCGTAATGGCTCCCTAACCCCTGCCACTGCAAATGGTCAATTCCATTAAGATTCTGCCCAATGTGTTTTTATAACAAGCTCTTCCCTACAGGTTTGTATTTCTTTTGCCAGAATCTTATATCATTCTCCTTATTGTTTCACTCACTCTCTTTGTCTTTTGGTTTATCAGTTGCTTTCTTCTGTACCTCTCACTTGCCAAATTGAGCTTGGGATTGTGTTGAATTTCGTGGACGTAACAAGTAGCTGGATATTCCTGTGCATCTAATGGATGATATTGTTGAGCTATGGCATGCTGTTAATACAATTCCATCAGAAAGACCCCCCACCAGGCACATAATTACATAATCTGGGATGACACATCAATAATTCCCTGATGGGATGCTACAGATGAGCTACCAAATTGAGGCTCTGCCCATCTTTTTAGATGGTGTAGAAGATTTTATGGTACATTAAACCACCGCCTACAAGTTCCTATCCAGCCCTCTGACTATCCTGACTTGGAACTATATTGTGGTTCTTCAGTGTCGCTGGGTGAAATCCTGGAATTCCCTCCCTAAGGGCATTGTGGGCCTACCTACAGCACATGGACTACAGCGGTTCAAGAAGGCAACTCACCATCACCTTCTCTAGGGCAACTAGGGACGAGCAATAAATGCTGGCCCAGCCAGTGACATCCATGCCCCATGAGTGAATAATAAAAATTGTTCAGAAAAGAACAAGACAGTCCTCTGGATGGCCCGAGACAACAAGGTGCAGGGCTGGATGAACACAGCAGGCCAAGCAG
>NC_063340.1:58790394-58831570 GCF_021869965.1 Rhincodon typus
TATGTTTGACTCAGCAGTAGTAATAGTTTAATCTCCACTCTACAACTTTGGCACATAATCGAAGCTGACACTTCAATGTGAGTGTGTACACTATTAGAGGTGCCATTTTCAGATGAAATATTGAACCAGGACCCTTTCAGCCTGCTCAGGTAGATATTGAGAAAGAAAAGCTGCAATGAAGGATTTGCCAGCATTTATCCGGAGCTAACATAGACTTACTTGGTTATGCATTTCGTTGCTATTTGTTGCATTTTGCAAAGCTACAGTGAATACACTTTAAAAGGAATTAATTGGCTATAAAATGCTTTAGGATGTTCTAACTATGAGAAAAGTAATAAAAGTGTGCAAGATTTTTTCATATTTTTCCGTGTCTTTAGATGATATGAGCATCTCCAATGGAAACTCGGTGGTCAGAATGTCAACTAAATAGAACCACACACAGTGGAGATGTTGGTGGCAGGGTGCAGATTCGCTCGCAATTGATAGAAATTGTCCTGTGATGCTTTAACTCAGAACTGTCACTAGTACACTATTTCTGGTTTTCCTGGACAATTAAAGATGACAAACAGGATGGCTTACCAAATCAGTTAAAGGAGGATTGTTTTCTCATTTAAGTGGGGAGCATATTGACCAAACAGCACATTGACTCCCTGTTCATTTGCAAACCCACCTGAAGCAGGTGCAGGTCAGATCATGTTGTGTTTCCAACATGATGTCACTTTTCCAGGATTTAACCCTGTCTGCACACACAACCACTTTCCCTTTGTGATTAAACATCTGTGCATTGTTTCTTCATGACCAATTTACACAACTCACTACACAAAGGCAACGAATGATAATATTACAAGTACATTCTGTTCATACCTTTGTTGTTAATTGTCACATAAATTGTTCAAACTGGTTGTTTCATTGTTAAAATAAGTGGTTAACAGTCTGGTAATAGATAAATTCAGCTACCCTGGTAGATGACCAAATAATTTGAAAAAAGACGGTCAGTGATATGACACCTCCCCCACTGTCTGAATTCTGTTGTGTTATCAGGCTGCTTGTCAATTGCAACGCCATGTTTAAATGCCAATACATGAAGTTCCAAGCTCTGGTTATTCACAGCAAACTTGCGTAATTCTGTATTGTAAAAGTACTGCCCTTTCACATAGTAAGCAATAAATACGTAACTTGCCAGGATTGATAGATCTTACAAGATCATTTTCTGGATGGGAATGTGGTTTGGAGACTCAGTCATATATTTTAAGCAGAGACAAAACAACTATAGATGCTGGAATCCAAGGTAAACAAATAGGAGGCTGGAAGAACGTGGCAGGCCAGGCAGCATCTGGTGGAAGGGAGCAGTCAACATTTCAGATATTACCCTTCTTCGGGACCTACCTGTGAAGGTAGCCCCTGTCCAGTAAGGCTTCATGCTGTAAACCTCACCTTGAAAACCTCACTCTGACATATTGTACAGTTTCTGTATATTTTATTTGTGAAAAAATCCGAATACTGATTTTAGCCTATGCAGGCAGCTTTGATGTTGTGATGTATTTCACCTTTCTAAACTAGGAGAGAATATAGTGGGCACTTCATGCCAGTGATTTTTTTGAAATTTTTATTTGTTCATCACAATAATAGAGTAGCACTTTGAGCTGCACATAATTTCTCATGTAACTGGCACACACTTAAAGGACTGTTCTCTGTACTGTAGAGCTCTATGTCTCAGACACAGCATTTATGAAGTTCACAGGAGAGTCAATCTGCACTAGAATTTGCTTTCTTCATTAAACTCTGGACAAAGTGATTGGAATTAAATCCACATCGTATCTGGCAGACCCTATTAGCGTCTACTCAAGAGGTTGTATCTTGCGATTTTTGGCTAAACAATACTTGTGTTGAAGTATTTGGAGGCTTTTTCACCATGAGGCCTAGCAAGATTGCTCACTGTATCTTACCAAACTAATCCTATTAACCCCCTCCTGGGCCCATATGATATCCCTTTTGTCTGATGCTAGCCCTATTTTATCACACACCATTCTCAGTACAACTTGCCACCCAGCATCTATCAGCCACAAGATCAACATTCCTTGCGCCCACACCTCTTTGAAAGGCCACTGTGTACCCGGTCAAGCTTTGACAGTCTGCCCCTCACCAGCTATGTAATGGCACAGCAGCACAAAATCAGGCTGTTCACAGCACATAGGCAGGATGGCTGACACACTCTTGCATGTAAAACCAATTCTCTCACCCTCATGTGTGTTAAACCACCACACCACAGTGTTCCTATCCTTAGCTGGATTCTGTTTAGACACTCTCTCGAAGTCACTGCCACTCTGTTCCCAATGCCTAAAGGACACCTACAGCTTGTATTCATCTAGTAGGGGAACATCACATCCAGGCAAGCAGTCAGAAACCATAAGCATGAGCTTTTACTTACAGCCAACAAAAGCAAACACAAAGAAACTGACTAAAGGCTGTAATCCTCCTCCATGCTGCTAACTATATGATGGCATGATGATCAACCGTACTTAACAGTCCATGATGGTCTTCTGCACCCATCTCACATCTACTAGAACCTACTGTCAATCAGATCCTCTGGCTTGTCGCACCCAATATAGCTGAGCCTTGTCATGTACAAGGTAAGCTTCCTCCTCCCCAGTGTCTTTGCCTTTCTCCTTTGCATACAGCTCCTGTTTCCCTGGTTCCTCGGTACCTAGCACATACCTTGTTGCCTGCTCCAACTGTACACAGCACAACACTCTAGGATCATGAAACACATGTATCCAGACCACACTGGAGGGCTCTCTCAGATTAGTTCAAACCCTGGAACCACACCTTCAGAAGCTCTAAACTGCAATGCCAGCTGATTGACCACCATATTATATCCACAAGGGTGTGTGTGCTGTGCTCTGACTCCATTCTCATCCTAGATCACATCAACCATGGAGCCTCTCACTAAATCCAAAAATTCATTGTTACACTGACATATCAGGTGATACAGCAATGTTCCTCTCCTCCCACAGCATCCTGGGAAGCTTTACAACAGATGGGGCACTTTTGACCAGCATTCACTTCATTTCAAGTCACCGCCACTAACCTCTGCATCACTGAGATGGTAATGTGAGATCTGCGAGCACCAAAGGCATGGTGCATTTACCTTTATCCAGCATATTCACTCTGCATTGAAAATGTGCAAAGAATAACTGCAAATGAAATGCAGCTGGAGTTTTGAAAACATGTGCTTCATGTATTTGCTCCTTCAATGTCCTGGGGTTTTACAGACAGATCCTGCACTTTTGTCCAAAGTGAGTGAATTTGCCCACTGAGCATTGCCTCAGCCACTTTCCAGTTACATTTCGCTGAAGAACAGCAAGTGATGGCAGGGAACACGGTTCACAGTAGACACCATCAGCACCAGGCTCCATTTGGTCTGTAGGTATCCCCCAGAACCTCCATGTCCCCTTTTATCTCACTCTGTCCTGATGGTCCAGACATCCCATCACCCCAATCCATTGTGGAGACCCACCATATTGAACTTCACTTCTAATTAATCCTCCATGTCTCCCCAACCCCAATATTACACCTTAATAACACTCTGTTCTTCTACACACTACCTGTGGAGGCCCCATCCATAAAGTCCTCCAACCTCAGCACCATCCTTGTGCCTACCGCTACTTTTCTCCCAACCTGAGCCATGATTTACCCACCCCCTTTGATGGCGATCCACCTCCATTGCCTCTACATGCTCCCCTTACGAACCATCCAAAACCCAGGATGGTATCCATCCCAGACCATGTTTGATGAGCAGACCCAAAACATAACTGATCAGACCCCCGTGTTTGCAGGTCCCTGACGGACAATACACATTTCCCATTTCTGATGGCTGGCACACACTGCAGATATAAGATTGGCATCTCAGTGTGTCTTACAGAAAGATGTTCCCCTGGATAATTCCCTTCTGACAGGCAGACTTTCTGTGTGTCTGTGCAAAAGAACCAAACAGGAATGGCATGGCTACTGCAAATGAGTACGTTCTAAGTGAATGAGTGCTAACAGAGCAAGTGAGCAGTCTTACAAGTGCTGCCTGGTTCAGTCAGTGAGCTGGGTTCATGTCCCTGCTTGCAAAGTGTCTTTGCAGTAGCCATTCAATGCAATTGAGGGATGTACTTCCTAAACATTCTGCAAGTGGAAGGGGCTGGCAAATGTTGGACATGCAATGTGTATGGCTGGTGCCCACGGATAGAACTCAGAGATGCAAATTGGTGCAATGCAACTTGAAGGCTCCTTGCAGCCAGCAACAAGCTGAAGTCGCCAGGTACCTGCTCTGACTTTTATGTTGAGAACTGTCAACGTTCAGGTGCTTGGTAAGATAACAATATGAATATTAATGATGCGAGTTGAGGCATTACTGAGGCATTTAACAAGCTTTAATCACCTTTAATAGGCAACTCACCGCTGCCTGGTAAGAAACTTGCCTCGCTGCTCGACAAGTTCACATTAGATGCAGCAAGTTGCTGCTAACATTGAGATAGACCTTGCCAGATGTCTTATGCAATTCTGTCATAAATTTCAGCATAGCCCACGTTGTTCAGACCCCTGTAAGATTCCACCCAGCATCAGAGGTCCTACTGAATTGTTTTCACCCCAAATGTTCTTTTTGGATTTATAAAAAATTTGTTTAGGTCAGGAATAAATGCAAGTACCTCCTCTTTTGATCATGTGTATTTGTTACCAAGAAACAATCGTGCCCTCTCTTAACCCGAAAACTTGGCCAAGAGCAAACCTGATTGATTGTCTTAAATAATTTTCCATTCTTTCTTGTAACCTGCCGACTTAGTATTCCATTTTTTTCCAAGAACAATTTGTTTCAAACTACTCAGCCTGTGTAAGATGATCTACTGTTTAATAAATATTTTACATGTAAATCACATTTTACTGTAAAACACTAATATGTACCAATTTATCATACCACGTGGAAAAGGACCCCATATATTTTTTTTGATTGTTAAAAAAAGCATGTACAATTTGCATTGGAAACATAGATGTTGCCCACTGTCACATTAAAAAAGCTAATGCCTTAAGGTGAACAACACGATCATTCTGAATGCAAGTGTTTTAAGGAGAGCATTTTCCATTCCTCCTATGAACTAGGTACTGCTCCCAAAGTTTTATTATCCAGTTACAACTGAAGGTGTCTACAATCAAGACATCATGCTACTGTCGTCATTGATGGCTATGTCATTAAAATGGATTGGGATTTTCAGCAAATAGCAGGAAACCAGCTTTAAAAAAATGTTAATTTCTGAGTTCACAAAGAAATGTAGTTAAAACAAAGTCAGCCAACAATTTGCAGATCTTACAAAACAAAATTCATTCTCTGCAAGTCTATCTGTTGCTATGGAAATACTCGAGCAGTTTGCTACTGGGAACGATCACTCCATTGTTGGACTACAGGAGAATATTATCCACAGAACAGATTTAAATTATACACATCATCTATTGAAATGTGAATTTTAAAATAAAGTCAAAAATGTTTGCTTTGTATGGATTGGACCTTACATTCTGTGGCAAGCTAAAATGTAAGAAAATAGTATAAAACTTCATACAGCTTACCCCAAAAGATGACTTGTATTGTCCTGCAAACTTTTTAACACTGTCATAACAAATTTAAGGCACCTTAAATCACATGTTCTTAATTTTAGTATAGACAACAGCCTATTACATAAAATCTCAATGCGATGTCATAGACAATCTGAGTAAACAAACCAAAAACCATGTAAGTTTATTTTCTTCTGTGATTATTTTTCTCTTCAGAATCTTGTCTCAATAATAGCATAAAGTGCTTCAGCATGATGATAAAGATTGAACTGCAGCTTCTGTAATGGGCATTTATGCTAATATGTGTCACTGACCCGGCAGGTACTTTTTGCTATACTTGTTAAATTGTTGGGCCCTGCCATCACAAAACATGATGATTCCAATTTTGCTTCCTTTAGACAGCGAAGTTTGTGATCACCTACGTGTTGCTTTAATATGTCAGGCTCTAACGGAGATTCAGCTGGAACCATACCATCGTTTTTGAAGCCAGTTGAATTACAATCAACCACCTTATCACTGCACACAAGGGGAATGGCCCTTTCACTGGAAGTATGTTTCATTGTGCTACTTTCCTTTTGCTGTTCATCTTCCTCATTGCTTTCCTTATCATACAACTTTCCAATGTTCTCATATACATCAGATACTGCACTGGTTGCCACCTCAACCCGGGGATGTGCATTATGGCCTCCATAAGCTTCAGAACAGTCCATACTCTGACGAGAACAGCTAGGCAAGGAAGAGGGAGCCCCCTCTCCATTATAAACAGAGAAAGGTATCATTGAATATTGATTACCACAGTCTTGATAAAAGCAGCAATTATGCAGGCTGCTGTCATATTCTTTGGCAATCCGCAGTCGCTTCCTATAGGTTGATTCCTGTGATCCGAACCAATCCTGAGTTGGTGTTTCCCCAAATGAGCAGGCAGATAAATACCAGTCATTCTGCATTTCTCCTCGAATCCGTTTCAGCAAATTGTTGATCAGCACGGAACGCCGCAGAAATACTTCCGGATCTTCAATAAACCTTAACTTTTCCAGTGATAAACGAAGTATGTGGGTGCGATCCTCAGGAACAGCCAAGTTCCGTGCCTAAACAAAGAAATTAGGCAACAAATATTGCACACAAGTATTCTTTCTAATATAGCAGCACTGAATCAGCTGGGTTTACTCTAATTTCTATGTTTAATTTTATTAGATGAGTTTAAGTCAGTGTTGTCAGATAATTCAATTATAATTGGGATCAAACATGAATTCAGCAACAATCAATTAAGGACATCTAAATAAATTACAATACAACATTTTTGTGCAACAGTGGGTGGATAGGAAGATTGTAAAATATAATTAAAAGTTACATTTGCTTTTGTTTCTGAGAATAGGCTTTCAGCATAAGATAGGCTGTTAGGCCCAAAATCACCACCCACCATAAAAAAAAATGTCTTCTTGGCAGCCAGTGTTCCCACCTCAAATACTGCTTCCATTTGAGAGGACCCAAATAAATGCTTCCCTTGGTCATGTTTTAGAACATTAGAAAGAAGCATAATAGAAAGTAAGCACATAAACTCTTCTCTGTCTAGGTCTTTCATAAATGGTCTGTTCTCACATCATTGGCTCCCCAAAAAAATGGAGAGCTAAGGGGAGTGGTGAAGACAATTGCTAAATTAAATTGATTAAATATGGACTCAAATATCTCCTGTTTCTTTGTGCTAATTCCAAGAATGTTAAAATGTTCCAATGTCCATAATTTTTTTCACTTATATTGGCATATTAATTGGAGGAACGAAAGCACATATGAAATTTCAGTTTGATATCTACATAATGAAAACAAACACAAGCATTCTGGTTATTGCAAAAGCAGGTAACAGTTTGATATTTCAGCACAGCTGCAATATGTGCCCTGACTCTAATCTCAATGGACATAGTTGGAAGGAAATAATGGAAAATTGAAGGTAGATGTAACCTAATCCCAAGTCAGAAGTTAAATTAAAAGGCAATTCTAACAAATTTGTGTAACCTACTCTTTGGCAGCAGGTGTGAGCAGGTGGATGAAGATCTTCATCTTCCACATATTTCCGTTTGAAGTATGCTATCTTGGACGTTGTTAGAAAATTTGAGATTCCTTTGCAAGGTGATTCTATAGAAACAAATCAAATATAGCAATTACATATGTTTGAAAACTTCCTCATTTACTAAAAATTCTAATTTCTTCCCATGCAAAACGACTTGGAATTAATACTGTTAATCCCATATTTCCTTGGATTCATTCCAAGATAGCTGATTAAATTCAGATATCTACAGGATATTCTTTCATTTGCATGTTCTAATAGTATATCAGTTAGGGAGAAAGATTACATGCAAAATTTCAGTAATGATATGTTCACAGAGCTAAAAACAAACATAATTATTTCTGGTATTTTAAAAGCCAAATAGCAGGGTGACAGTTCAGTACAGATGTAATTATTAGGCATTCCACTTGCTAATAATAGCAGTCTTCTTAATTTTAATATTTTGTTTTAACATTATTCCAAAGGATATGTGAATTACCATCTTCTGCTGAATTACTTTTTTTTCATAGACTGAGACAGGACAAAAGACTGGCATTTTATTACAAAATTCTTTGATAATTATGTCTATTGTTAGTGAGAGCAATTTAAGATTATTTACTAATGCCTATGGGGTGAATCCAATACTGTTTAACGTAGATCTTTTTTTAAAATCAGCAATGTATCATATGGTGAGATGCTTACTAACAGTGACACAGACTGACACAGAGATCCTTATTTTCATCACTAGTATTAAACAATGCATTAGTGACAGGTTTTTCTGGTCATTCTTATCCAAGCATCAAAGATTTAAAGGAGGCACAATTGCCTATAGCCCATTGAAATTGTTAAGTGAGGGTTAGAAATATTATTTGTTGATACAAATACAGGAAAGCAATATTTTACTCCTGTCTTTCTGTATTTTAGGATGTATTTCATCTAGTGTTAAAGATGCAGTGTAAAAACTTGAAGTTATATAGCTTTTGAAGTTATATAGCTTTCTTCGTAATTTCAGGACATTCCAAAACACTGCATAACCAATTAAATACTTCTGAAATGTAGTCATTATTATAATCGGGATAGGATATCCTGACAGTCAAATTCCACACAGCAAGCTCCCACAAACAGCAATAAAATAAAAACCAAGATCATTTGTTCTAGGTATTGCTTAGGGTATATATGTCAGCTAGGACACAACTAGAACATCCCTGCTCTTCTTCACATAATGCCATAGGGTCTATTACAATCATCTGAAAGGGTGATGGCTCCTTAGATTAACATTTCACACAAATGAAAGAGAAATAAACATATAAAATGCAAAAGCATAACAAAGGGACACAGATTCAAACTAGAAAATGCAAATGTAGAACAGATAGTAGGAAATTCTTCTTTACACATAAACTGAATGATGGAAGATGTGCAAGGACGGAACAGTTAATGCTTGGTTCTTTTCTCGCTAGTGTGTTTGAACAATATTAATTTTAATAACCTGTACCCTAATAACATAAAAATCTGCTTTGGCACAGAATTTTGCCTGGCAAGATCACAGATCAGAAAATTAAGCTTCACAGACAATTAACCTGATTCATAGTGGTCCCAGGTTTTCAGCCATGAAAAGAATTGCCTAAAAAATTGACAGCTTCATGTTTTGTAATTGATGTTTATTTTTCTCTGATGTGAGCACTCCCGGTAAAGATTCTAAACTTGGAGCAAAATCTTTCAATTTCAGGCCTTGTTTATTTGCATTGGTGAATTGGAGATTCTAAATACAAAAATGGGGAATGGCATATCAAGATTACTACACATTTTACTTCAATGCACAACTTTTGTTAGTCATAAAGCACAATTCTGTACCCTATTTTTCTTCTGGTTTCTCCCTTCCTTTTCTGAAGTTGTTGACTTGTATTGGAACTTTACCATATAAACTAGTCACGCTTCAGGTAAACTCATGACATCCTCATTGTCCACAGGTAAATCTGGACTCTGGACATTGGAAGGTTCTTGAAATGAGGCAGCAATTGCCGAGTCTTGTTCTGATGTCAAAATAACAGAGAGCACTAGAATTCTACTTGGTAGTTCAGCTTACTATCTCAAGAACGCATGGCTAATTATTGCATCCTGTTAAATGCATAACTCTGCAGTTTATATTTGATTTCTCACTGTTCCATATGATCTATTTGCTCCTCAATATGTCCCAATGTACTAAACTGTACTACTTTGCAAAAATTTGAATATTTTATATCTCTGCTAAGTTATATTTTCATTCCATGGTAAATCAATTTCTGCACTTAACAATGGAATGCATTGTGCCTTGTACACGTGGAAATTTAAATTTTGTTTTACTCCTTTGAGTTATTAACAGTATTATTGCTGAACACACCAGTAAAGCTCACAAAGAACAATAGAAATGATATTATCAAACAAAGGATACCTCTTATTAAACTATAAAATTCCAACTGAGGCATTCAGCACATTTTGCAAACTATGGGAGAAAAGATGAAGCATCTTATGTTAGTCACAAAAGCAAAAAATTCTGGAAATGTTCAGCACCTCAGTGAAAGCTGATGGGTAAAATAAGCTAAAATTCAGAAGTATTACATCAAAACTGCATAAACCTGAAAAATTAGTCTATAGAATATTTTCATAAATATTTGCATTCCTTAAAATTTTATTATTGCAAATAGTATTTATGATTGCTCATTTCATCATATTTTTTAAAATTCTGGATAGACAAACTGCTTCCTTAGCTTCACTGAGAGTATGCAGGTTACTGAGTTTGTCTGTAGTAAATTATGTAAACCGTTTGATGTCAATGCTATTTAAAGTTGCTACATGATGGAGAATCTGATGGAATAATGGATCTGTGATATCATTCAGAGTATTAATATTCTCAAAGATAATTATAAATGTTATTCGTAAATGGTCAGGATATATTGCAAACTGATGTGATCTCAGAGTCACAGAGTTTTTACAGAACAGAAAGAGGCCCTTCAGCCCATCGTGTCTGCACCTGACATCACACATAAATCTATTCTTTTCCAGCACTTGGCCTGTCGCCTTCTATGCTATGGCATTTCAAGTGTTAATCTAAATACTTCTTAAATGTCGTGCCGGCTCCTGCCTCTACCAATCTTTTAGGCAGTGAGTTCTAGATACGCATCACCACGCACACTTTCTGTGAACTCTGGTTGCTGATCCCTCGATGAAGGGGAAAAGTCACCCTATCTATGCTCCTTATAACACTGCAATCAAATCCCCCTTCAGCCTTCTCTGCTCCAAGGGAAACAACTCCAGCCTTTCTAGCTTTTCTTCATAGCTGAATTGCTCCAGTCAAACTATAATATTTTATATACAGCTCCATCATAACCTCCTTGCTTTTATATTCAATGCCTTGTCTAAGATAGGCAACTATCCCATCTGCTTTATTAACCACCTAATCTAATTGTCATTTGTCCACATGGATCTGTGCATATGTACACCAAGGGCTCTTTTATCCTTTGTACTTCATAGGGTCCTACCATTCAACAGGTACTCCTTGCCTTGATTAGTCCTCCAAAAGCGCATCAATTCACACTTTTCAGGATTAAATTCTATTTGCCACTGTTCACATTTTCTCACTAGTGTGTAGCTGACACTATAGCACAGAGTGAAGTATATCATGCAAATCTTTAATTCTGTCCTGACCATCATATATTTCAGTGTACCCTGTATACACTGTATTTCTTGTTGGAGGGCTGGCAATAAATATATACAGGGAGTGGAAATGAAACATGGGTGTGTAATGTCCACAATCAGGTATAACAATAAAAATCCTCCATCCCAATCAGAAAACACAATCAGCTGCGAGAACACACCTTACAAACTTCGAATTTTCATTTAATGCAGAATATATACCTATATTTTAAGCAATATCCCACTAACTCTAGTATGCTATGGCTTAGCTATTATGAATTTTGAAATTTATAATAAATGACTTATAATGGATTTTCATAGGAATGAAATAGTGCATAAAACTGACCTGCATTGGTTAGGCTTTCAAGTCCTGAACTTTCCCAATTTCCCCATCATAACAATGGTAGGAAATGAATAGAACCTCAACATGCAACAGTAGCTGTTTTAAGCCATATACACATCTTCTCCAGGGATTTTGACAATCTCAGTCTGGAGCACTCTATAGAAATTTCAAATGTCAATCTATTACACTGTCACAAAACTCTAACTGTAAATTTAAGTGGATTTCCATTGGCTCCTGGAACATTGTATTATGAATTATATTTTTCATTCATTTTCATGCATTTGAGAACACCTGAAATGCACAATAATAAATGCCTTGGCCTAAGTACAAGAAATAAATTATTTTAGCCTGGAAATTGTTAGTTCTATTCATGGGTGAACTGCAGGTTACTAAAAGTTTGGATGAAAATTTACTCCTTCTGCTTCACCCACAATATTATCATGTTTTAGTCTACTTTAGTTTCTCCCAGAAAGTAATCAGTCAAGAAGACGGTATCACTAAATTTTACAAATCAGCTGTAAGTTGTAATTAAAAGTTAGATTTCCCAACAGCTTGCCTTCTGTCAGGGCAAAATAAAGAAAGTTAGCAGTTAGAGGCACAATAGTTCACTAAAGCATTTTCCACTGCACTTGAAGCTTGGAACAAAAATAGGTCAACACAGTCCCGATGTAGGTGGCTCACATGCACAGCATTCAAAGTATATAATTCAGGGAAGTCAAGACCAACGAGAAAGCACTGAAATCTAACAAACTGCCAATAAATGTCCTTTTCCAACAAAGATTCAACAGGAGGGAAGATAGACTAGGTGTCACACAGATAAAAGAAACTGCATGCACCAAGAAACAGCACCTTGTTTAGTCAGCCTGTCAACATTCATCTTATATGCAACTGAGAAAATCAATGACTTGCAGTTAATGTGAATATTGTGCTGAAAATGTATGTAATTTCTTATGGCACAAGATGTAAGTAAATAGAATTTGAAGAACCATGTTTGAAAAGGTCTATTCTTCATGGATATTGTTAACCTCTTTAAAAAATCATTGTAGCTGTGAAATAGTTGCGAGTCAGTCAGTTTTTCCGACTACATTGCTAATAACGCTACTAAATTCACGTAGGTGTTTTCACACTTTATGTGTAATGGTTTTGCCATCTTGGTTTTCGACGTGTGAGCCAAGGCCTCGTCATAAAGTATGAAGCTTTGTTTCAAGGTAACAGCAGCCATTTTTGATAATTATGCATTAGCATGCAGGTGCAGCAGGCAAATGGTATGTTGGCCTTCATTGCAAAAGTTTTCGAGTACAGGAGTAGGGATGTGTTTTTGCAGTTATACAGGGCCTTGGTGAGGCCTCACCTAGAATACTGCGCGCAGTTTTGGTCTCCTTTTCTGAGGAAGGATGCTTTTGCTCTCGAGGGAGTGCAGTGAAGGTTTACCAGGCTGATTCTGGGGATGGCGGGTCTGATGTAGGAGGAGAGATTGACTAGGTTGGGATTGTTTTTGCTGGAGTTCAGTGAAAGAATGGGGATCTCATAGAGACTTATAAAGTTTTAACAGGCCTGGACAGGGTAGATGCAGGGAAGACGTTCCCGATGGTGGGGGTATCCAGAACCAGGGGTCACAGTATGAGGATTTGGGGTAGACCATTTAGGACGGAGATGAGGAGACATTTCATAGAACAGTTCATAGAATCCCTACAGTGTGGAAACAGGCCCTTCAGCCCAACACATTCACACCGACCCTCGAAGCATCCCACCCAGGCCCATCACCTTATAACCCACCTAATCTACACATCCCTGAACACTTTGGACTGTGGGAGGAAACCGGAGCATTGAGCAGAAACCCGCGCAGACACGGGGAGAATGTGCAAACTCCACATAGACAGTTGCCCGAGGGTGGAATCAGACCCAGGTCTCTGGCACTGTGAGGCAGCAGTGCTAACCAGTGAACCACCATGCCATTCTACCAATGTATAGAATTGGTGATGTTATATAGACCCGACCATGGAGTACCACTCGCTGAGGCACATCTTTCAGGATGCATCGTAGTAATCTATTCTTCACCCAAAGAGTGTTGAGCCTGTGGAATTCATTACCACAGGAAGCAGTTGTTGCCAAAACGTTGAATACATTCAAGAAGTGACTAGATATAGCACTTGGGGCAAATGGGATCAAAGGTTATGGGGTGAAAGCAGGATCAGGCCATTGAGTTGGATGATCAGCCATGATCGTGAAGAATGACAGAGCAGACTCGAAGGGCTGAATGGCCTCCTCCTGCTCCTATCTTCTATGTTTCTATCTGTGCTCTGCTTCCAAATGTGGGTAGGTGCATGTGTGTTGTAAGCCATAGGTGTATAATGTAGCCTCAATTTGTTGATACCAACCTTCATCTGGTCTCAAATATGGGTAGGACAATGGTAGTTCTGAAACAAAAGGATCCTGAGCATCTCATGCATTTTCCTGAATGATAGTGTGTTATCTATACAGTATGATTTTTTTCACTGAAATACAAAAATAGTCCCTTTAGGGATATCATACAATGCACAGTATAGTGTGCAGGAGCTTAAATGGCAAAAGGCAGCAATCACTGATTCTCTACAGACTAAAAAAGCCAAAGGCTTGACAGAACAGTGTTGCCCCTTCACATTGTCACTTTTGCCACTGAACAACAGAAGCAAACTTACTGATTTATTGAATAAAGCAAACATGACATTCTGGATGCATTTTAGGTTGCCAATTCGCCAACACTGCAAGTTTTCCAGTACTATCTGGAAGTTGTTTGAGCAAAGTGCCTAAAAACTAAGAGCACAACTGAATTTGCTGGCCTCTAGTGCCATGGTGATCTTACATGTTTTGCCACAGTGTACCTCTGGACCTAAAACTTTGCAGCCTATTATTACGGTTTTGGGAATCACAGTTTGATATGGGTTAGGTGTTATATAACAATGGTAGACCTTGACAGTTGACAACATTTGCTACTTGGTACCATGAGTAGCCTCTCCTTGTTCTTGTAGATTCTGCTGTGCCAAAATAAGTACTGCTGAAGCACTGAATGTAGCCACATCTGTAACCAGACAGCTGGAATGTGGGAACAGTACTGATCCAAATAACCCTTGCTTCCTGTAACTTTGCATCTGTTCCATGTGGATGTGTTGAATACTTCGTGCCAGTGATATTTTCCAACAGCAATGTACTGTGATGGTTGTTTTGTTAGCAATCTGACCAGTTAACTATTCGATTGAACTAACTGAGTACAATAGTACCCCAATAGGATTTCTCCCTCCAGTGAATTCCACTAGGTCAGGAAAAAGCAGCCAACCATAACGACACTATTGCCCTTTTTTTTCAGTTGGCACTGGTGCAAATGCTTTAAGCCACCAAAAATTTCCAATAAACGTAAGGTGAAACTAGTGATCTGAATACCATCACTATATTAACAACCAGAAATCCCCGCTGAGGATTCATTTTTACACATTTATCGTGAATTTCATTTTTTACACATCATATATCTTTGTATTGAGACTGGTCAGCAGAGTCAGTACAAACTCCCACTGCCCATTTTGTTTTTGATGCATGGTGCTGTTTAAAATGAAATATTAATGACTGAGGCACTATATCTGCCATTTTATTCAGAAATAACTTGCAATTGATTCTTGTAGGGTTGTGTGCTGTAAGTATATACAACGTGTGATAGAAATTGGATAACTGTCCAGCTGCATTTTTAAAAAAAAACGCATATAGTTGTGTGAAGACTAATACATCAAAAGCTGAAAGCCTTTCAAATGTATAATAAGTCACCAATGTAAATAGGCAATTGTAAGATGCCAGAGAAAGCAAACTCTGTCTTCTCTTGTGAAAATCACATTTTATGTCCATTTCGGCCCTCTCACTCACCCCTGTTATAAACTGTGGTTGACTGGCGCAAATTCACACCTAGGAAGGTAAATAAATCCGCACCCACATATACACAATCTTAGCCCGAAAAAAAACACCACCTAGTCAGCTGTCTGGTAGCCGCTGCTGACTGACCTGTGGGCTCTCCGTATTTAGTCTGGTCTGGGATCACTGTGGTTTTGCTGAAAGATTCTTCCCAGCTGGGCACGTACTCCGGGATATCTGAGGGTTCTTCAACAGGAAGATCGCATAATCTGCTCATCGAAATCACCAAGGTCATTTCTCAATCGAGGTACTGCAGAAACAAACAACGGCAGTCGGTTTGATTCAAAGGGGGGAAATATACAGAGATTTCTGCATTTCATTTGCTGCAACGTCTCAGGTCATTTTAGCTCCCTTCCCCCTTCCGAGAATCCCCAAATTCATTTAAAGCTCCGATTCAATGAGACCTCGGCCGTCGATTCCCTGTAGCCTCTTCAGAACCTCCACCCACCCACTAACTTTAAACCAGAAACCATCCGATGGCGTGGTTCAGATCCTTTGGAAACATCACAATTGCATTCCAGGATTTTCTTTTGCATCTGGCATTTTGCATTGTGGAAAACACAATTCGTCACCTTTTCTGGACCTCGCACCCCCTCCCCCAACAACACGTAAAAAAGAAAGCGTGTTTCACACCTTACCTGTCATTCAGAGTCGACTTCGGCTGCACTTCATAAAACTTGTGAGAAATCGATGGACGTGGGGCAACAGCAAACCCCAGGCTTCTGGAGTCACAACACTGAGAATGGGACAGGAGAATTGGCTCAGAATTCGTTGTGTGTGTGTATGTGTGTGTGCGCGCCGAGTCCCCGAGGAGCCAAGCACAACGTCAAAAGCATGCAGATTAAACAAGCATTGGTATTTGAGGAGAAAGAACTGCCCTGAAAAATCGAAGATAAACAAAACACACCGAATCCCTTTTTTCAAACATATATTCGATAAAATGGTAAATAATCCGCTTTATTTCCCCCTCCCCCCGTGACACCTGATTTTTGTTATATTCCGCTGCCACTTCCACACAGATTTTATATAGAGAACATTATATCCTGCATTCCGCAAGGATCACTGGTGCCAAATAATACTTTGGAATCCGGTTCGTTCTGGCGCGGAATATTCGTGCAGGATGCGTGCGGAATTGCAAACCACAGAGTCACAAAGGTAAATCCATTTTACTGACTTTAGCTTGACGAGAAATAAAGGGGGGGGGAATAACAACTTTTAAATTGGATCTTAAAGGAAAAGCTGGTGTATATTTCTCGAGCTCACACCCAGGCGCTCCTTCGCGTGGCTGGTGAATGATTAAAAATGGTCAACGAATTGTGAACAAACTTTATTTTCTGTCCTGCCGTTCTATTGCAAATCGACAAAAAAAAAGTCACTTTCTCAAAAGCCGACGGGAGCAAAACCGGCGTCTAGTATTTCAACATCAACCAGATTCCTCTGTCCCTCTGTGTCCAAGGCTACTTCGAACGTGAAGGTATTATTAAAAATCCCAAAGACATACCTAATTGTGTCAGCAGTTCGGCTGGTAATAGTGGCCTGGGACGCGGGGAAGCTAACTGCAACATTTCTGAGTGCGTACAGTCATATCTCCAGGAATCCTACCTATAGTATCCATTTCCCCATAGAAGGAAAACTGCTGAGACGCCGACGAATGAATGCTCCCAGTATTTGTGCGAGGAATGGGGCGGGGCGGCTCCGAGGATTGGCTCCCCCAAAGAAGTCGAGCCATGCACCAAAACCCTTCATTGTCAAAACCACTGGAACGGACTCCAAGAAAGCAAAGTCTCGGATTCCTTTTATAGAGCATTTTTTCATACCCGTCTGTGACCACGCGGCCAAACGTGGCAACAGAGTTTTTTTTAAAAAACTTCCTTTCTGTTTTGTAAGGCATCTGATTTCCGATGCTTCCGCCCCCCTCAGAAATGGATAAATTAGACAGGGATCTCACCCTGGTCACAACCTCGGGGCGGGTGTGAACGTTTCCCCCCCTTCGAGCCTCTCGGCTTTAACTTTCTCATTTCTCTTAGCCCTGCCCGATCCTCAATGTCTCGCATCAAAAAATCGCACTCGGTTACGACTGCACGATTTGCATCCAGACATGGCCAAATGCACCCAACAACAGACCTGTTCAGGAGGTCCCCGTGAGGCTGAACCCAAGTGCAAAGAGCCCGCCAAAAATCAATCCCCTTTCCCTGTAGGGGGGAAAGGCGGCAATGCAGAGGCTTTTGTGTCAGCACCGGGTTACAACACCTTGTTGCTGAGGGAGTTGGGGGGAGTGGTGTTCTGGCCGGCTGATCACACTGGATTCCGTGTGCACACAATCCACTGGTTCACATCTGGAAATGAAGCCTGGAAGCTGCACATGTTCTAATGCACGCCCGCCCGTTTACACTCACAGACCTGGCGACCTTCGTGGTTGCTGGGTGTTGATATAAAACATTGATGGTCGCCCGCTTTTCTTCTGGTTTGAAGTGCGGCGGGGCGTTCTCGCTGCTTCACATCCAAAAATGTCTTGTTCAATTAACAAACCTGACACACCGCACCTCGCCCTCTCGTGTTTTGTTTTCCTCTCTCTCTCCCACATGCTCCGACAAGTAGTCGGATGAAGGCGGCCAGTTTGTCTCTGAAGCGCCTCCAGGAGGTGTTTTTTTTCCCCCCTTCTCTCTGGAAAGGCAAGTTTTGACGGAAAGGTCACCCGACCTTGAAACATTCCCCGCTTTCGCTGTCGATAAATACAATCCGCCCTGCAGAGTATTTACAGTATTTTCTTCTTTATAAATGTCAGATTTGGAACCGAACTTCACCCAGAATACCCCAAATTCACACAACGGTTTCTGTTTTAAGAAGTCTTGCAGGAAAACTGGTACATAATTGGGATCGTTGGTGTGAGTTTTGAGGTAGGGCGAATGCCACTGAATGCTCCCCATAACAGCACACCTGGCTGAGAACACCATTGGGCAAATGGTGCTGGACTTCATGTTGGCGGGAGAAGTATGTCAGGTTTTAGCTGGCACACAGCACTATTGATGCCAGCACTGTAACCTGGTAACTCAACACCTCTTAACTTTGCACAACTCAATGGTCTTACTCCCCACGAGCCTTCTGTCTTCTTGGGCAGTCCCACGAGATAAGACCATAAGACATAGGAGCAGAAATTAGGCCATTCAGCCCATCGAGTCTGGTCCGCCATTCAATCATAGCTGATAAGTGCTTCAACCCCATTCTCCTGCTTTCTCCCCGTAACCCTTGATCCCCTTGATAATCAAGAACCTATCTATCTCAGTCTTAAATGTACTTCATGACCTGGCCTCCACAGCCTTCTGTGGCAGTGAATTCTATAGATTCACCACTCTCTAGCTGGAGAAGTTTCTCCTTATCTCCGTTCTAATAGGTCTTCCCTTTACTCTAAGGCTGTGCCCTCTGGTCCTAGTCTCTCCTACAAATGAAAACATCTTCCCAACATCCACTCTGTCCAGGCCATTCAGTATTCTGTAAGTTTCAATTAGATCCCCCCCCTAAGACGGAGAATAACTTTCTTCCCCTCCAGTACTGTATGTTCTGACGTGTCTAAACAGTCTGATGCTGGATTTGGGCAACCTGCCTCAGCTGGGGCAGGTGGCCTTTGAAGACGTGGGCAGGTTGGTGGGATGATTGGGTTGTTTGTGCTTGACCTCCAGTTGGGTCTGTGAGAGAGGCGTGAAATGATTGAGACCTTCATGGATGTTCCTTGTCCACTCTGGGCAGTCTTGGGCAAGAGATTCCCACAAGTCAGTGGGGATCCTTCATTATTCAGTGAAGCTTTACAAACATCCTTGAAGTGTTTATGGCTTGTGGTCTCAGAGCTCAGACTATAGAGCTTGTTTTGGGAACTTTGCGTCAGTAATGAGGCCTGCCCAACTAGAGAAGATGTATCCATGAAGTTGCAAGTAAAACGGAATGTTGGTGTTTCTTATTTGTCACTGTCTTCATGTTTTGCTACCACTTGCTCTTCCGTCAGTGCCTGACCATATGGCAGCTCTTGGTTGTCGGAAAGGAGCAAGGCGCAAGTGTAGGACTGTACTGAAGGAAGAGGGGAAAAGGCTGAAGATGCATTCTAGCCTAATTGCAGCTTGTAACTCAGGAGAGGTCATGGAAGAGGGGAAAGCAGGATGTGAGAAGATGGATTAGAGAGAAACAGACTTCTCCTGTATGGTCTCAGCCTATTGATGATCAGTGCCTGAACAATGGTTGCTTCAATAATGGTGACCACTATTTCTTCCACTTCAGTGAAAATATGTAACCTGTGGCTCTCCCCGACAAGTTGACTCCTGCTATCTCTGGTTGTGCAGAAACTTGTCCTCCAATTGAGAGGGATGATGAATTTTTTTTAGAATCCCTACAGTGTGGAAACAGGCCCTTCAGCCCAACAAGTCCACAACATCCCTCCGAAGAGCATTCCACTCAGACCCATTCCCCTACCCCTGCATTTCCCATGTCTAACCTAAACATCCCTGGGCTCTTTGGGCAATTTAGCATGGCCAATCCACCTAGCCTGCACATTTTTGGACTGTGGGAGGAAACTGGAGCACCCAAAGGAAACCCACGCAGACACTGGGAGAATGTGCAAACTTCACACAATCACCTGGAATGGTTGGAATCGAAACCCGGGTCCCTGGCGCTGTGAGGCAGCAGTGCTAACCACTGAGCCACCGTGCTGCCCTAGTTATTAAGTTTGAGTATCTGGCAAAGTGCCAATCTGTGAGATATGGATGAGAGGCTTACAGCAGTATGTGAGGTTGAGGAGAAGTTACAACTGTTACTTATCAGTTGGGATTGATATAGACAGTATTAATAGATAAGAGATGAGTGCAGTGCATTATACAGTGAGGCTAGTGATGTGATTAGTGGGGTATGACATTTGACAATATTATCAGTGTCTTTGTCATTTGAATGAGATCACTGAACCTCCTGTGGGCCCTAAATCCTGGATTACAGGCCTTGACTCCTGAAATTGGCCACCATACATATCTGATCCCATTGTGTTCATACATTTTGGCTGGAGGATCCCATGGCATCCTACAGATAGATCACCTCTCTCCTCCGCCACTCATGTGTCCAATGCAGCAGCAAAATACCTTGATACACACCATCTTCCCTCTTGCAGCAGAGTTCAGTCTATTTACTGTTACTGTGAAGATGTCCTGCATCTTCGTCAGCCAGAAGACACCTCTTAAAGAGCTGCAGTGCAGGGTTTAAGTAGTGCGGGCTAGCTTTAAATGGTGCTAGTCTCTCATAGACCTGAGCTGTCCAAAGTTGCCATACAACCTCCATTGGAAGCATTAGGGACACATTGCAATCTGTATGCTCATTTTAATAGGCTGTTCATTAGCTGCCAAAATGTTTTACTTGGAAGCCTTGTCATAATAACTTTAAGCTATTAAGAGTTGCAAAACTACAAAAAAAATCAGTGAGATTATTGAACAAAGTAGAAAAATTCCAAACATTCCCATAATTCATTTTAATTTTTGTAATAAAGTAACTGAATTTTTAGCATAATTACAGTTCATTTACATTACATGAACTAGTCTGAGAGTGGTAACTGTAGTTTCAGCTGTTAAGTAGTCAGTTAACAATGCCTGGTTAAAATGTTACCGAAGTGAGAGCAGTTTGCGAGAATGCTTACTCATGCATACCAAGATCCTCTCCAAAGTTTCGAGAATTTTTTTTGCATAACCTACACGAGTAAATTTATTGTGGGCAGGCTCAAAAGAGTTCAAGGCTCAACAGAACATATCTTAATCTGTTAGATTAAAAGCTATTTTACATGGTTATTGCTAAACATTTTCAGGTTTAGAAAATGTAACATTAGGCAGCATATTAAAAATACAATCAATTTAGGAATATGTTAAATATTCATTTAATAAACTAATCTAACATTGGTGACATTTGCTATCTTTTTCCTAAGCAATTAGATAAATATATTTGGAATCCAGATATTGGTAACTAATTAGATCACCTTCAGATGAAATTTAAAATAGGAGCAAAAGGCTTTGCACAATATTTTTGAATGTGCCTTTAGCAACTTGCAACAGCTGATAAAGAATGTTTATAAAAAGTCCATGTGCAGGAGGGCAGTCAAATCACAGAGGGAACAAATATAGAAATATCTTTTCGCATGAACACTGTAACTGACACCACTGAAATTTGGTTAATTACATCAAGGAATGTTACTCCACTAGCACTGAGCACATTAGACCATTGAATTTTTTACGAGCATTCAAATTTTGAAATGGACTAACATCAAACCTGCTCTAAGAGATGCTGCAAAGCAGGCCAAACCTGTTTCTCCATCAGATACCAAATTTAGGTCTTTGAGGTCAGTTTCTTACACAAATAGTGTGGGGGGCAATTTAAATAGTTAGAAATATGAATTTTGCTTCTCCAAAGCTCTGATTTTTAAATCATGAATATGATACAAGTTTGCTACATGTACCAATTTACGACCACCTAACTTTCTCTGCATCTTGTGAACCATGAGCCAACAAGACACACCTAAACCTAGATTTTCCTATTACTCTAGTCAGTTGAGTGAGGTGGAAAATGAGGCAATGGTCTTAAATATCTAATGTCAGGATATCAGTTGTGAATTAAGAATATCAGAGGTAGGTAGGACAGGGTATGTGTCTAGAGCTGATATTTTAACTGCTTCCCTAAAAAGTATATGTTGTTCAGTCAGGTAGTAATGAAGTAGTGGCATCAAAAGTCCTATTTTCTGTTCTCATTGCAGATAACATTTATGTGCATTTATCAGTGATTACCTATTTCTGTACTGGGCATTGTGAATTTTAAGTACACAGGGAAATATAGAAATGCCTCTACACTCAAAATCAGATATTTTAAACTTTGCAGAATTTTTTTTCCATTAATTTTAGTTTTCATTTTGCTTTTTTGACTTCTGTCAACTAAATTACCATCTGCTTTTCATCTGTTTGATGTGGTGCTGCCTTCATTGAGGGTGAAAAATAGGTATCACACTTGGGATTCTGTCGCTTCCTGGAATTAATTGGTGGAGAAATAGAGAGATGCCGGGCTGAAAGGTCTCCACTGAAAAAAAATGACATCTACCTGCTGAGGATACTACTCCCAGAGTGTGGAATGTAGGGGTAGAAATTCATCCTCACACCTGGACCCTAATCTGACAGCAACTTGTCCATTCGTTGAAGCATCCATCTGATTTTCATTCTCGTGAAAAAAAAGGATCAAAATTGTGATGTTCATTAAAAATCAGACAATCCAGTCTTACTTCTCTTTGGTGCTACTTAAGTGGCAGCCATAAATGAGATGGCTGGATGATTTATGTGAATAGGAAACTCCTAGACCTCCTTTTCACAGGAGCATAGTTCTGAGGAAGCTGCTGCAGGTTGAGCTGCTGTATGAGTAGCTTTTTCCATTTTTTAGCCTCATGTGTAGTAATCCAAGGGGACCTCTAAGAAAGCTGGTACCTGATACTGGTCTGAGAGAAAGCAGTCTCATGTGAGAGCTTTTCAATGTTTACAATTAACACAGGGCTCTGGAATTGCATATTCATGGTTCACCTTGTTCAAGAGTAATAAAGTTGTACAGCACAGAAACAAGCGCTTCGGTCCAACTTGTCCACGCCGACCAAATATCCTAAATTAATCTAGTTCCATTTACCAGCATTTAGCCCATATCCTTCTAAATCCTTCCCATTCATATACCCATCCAGATGCCTTTTAAATATTGTAATTGTACCAGACTCCATCACTTCCTCTGGCTGCTCATTCCGTACATGCACCACCCTCTGTGTGAAAAAGTTGCCCCTTAGGTCCCTTTTACATCTTTCCTCTCTCACCTTAAATCTATGCCTTCTAGACTCCCCCACCCTTGGAAACAGACCTGGATAATTCACCCTATCCATGTCCATCATGATTTTTATGAGCCTGTATAAGGTCACCCCTCAGCCTCCAACGTTCCAGGAAAAATAGCCCCAGGCAAATCTAATAACACCAATAAGATCAATGAAGCTTCAGATATTGTTCACTGTATCCTAGCTCCAATCACCAGCCTGCTCCAAATTGATACCATAGGTGAAACGCAATGCTGAGAAGCCTTTTGTCAGATTACAACGAATATAAATGATGGATTCCTCCAATTGATTTGCCGCCTGCTGTACTGCGTGGGACTTTACCTCAGTCCCCACATATATTTCATGTTCTGCAGGGAACATTTTGAAAAGTAGGCCCACCGTAATTGGGTGAACAGGGTTTTCCTACCCTGCAGTACCAGATTAACCTGTAGGATAACTGAAAGTTGTGTAAAGGGATAGTATAGCAAATTTTACAATTTTGTGTTTTTAACTAATTAAGACTATAAATAGTTAATAAATAATGTAAAACTTCATTTTGAAAAAGGTGGGAAGTAAAACCAATGTAAGGGAAACTGAAAATTTGTGAACAGGTTGAGTATGGAGAAGGAGCTCTGAAGATGAATAAGTTGGGTGAGTAGATTGTATAATTTGTATTTCAAACAAAAGCCATTTATCTAATTTTAATTCAGATTATTAATGATCAAAACAAAAAAAACTGGAAATGGCAGAAAATTCTTTGTGCCAGGCTTTGCAATATTTGGGAGTTTGTGTAGACAATGAGGCTGTCCAGATTCCTACGTTTACCGGAAATGTTTGTCTTGAGTCACTTTGCTCCAAGACATTGACCTGCAGTATGGGTTTAGGAAAGTCCAAAACACAAGGAATGGAGAGGCATCTTTGAATTGGTTTATCTGGAGGATAGTTACACACAACAGAAAATGTCAGACTGAGGAAGGGGAGAATATAAATGTCGTGGAGAGGCACCATAGAAGAGATTCAGATACAGTACCTATAGGGACTGATCCTGCTGTATAGGTACAATTGCAGTCACTATCTGATAAACGTAAACTCCAAGGGGAGAACTGTCACAACAATGCAAAACAATGTCCTCTAAATTGTTCAAAATTATGGTAGTGAAACAGGATTTTATAATTTGGGAGGATAAATTGCATTCTTGTAGCCATGAACATTAGACCCAAAGTGTTCTTTGTTTACCAGCTGCCAGGTGAAGGAATATGTCACGGCAGTTATGGAAGAATTTGAGAAAGGAGATGGTATGCCAGATTGGAATGAATGACATCGTTAGAAACAGGTAGATATTTGTGCTTTAGAAGTTATCAGGAGATAGGAGTTAAAAAGCAACGTCTTGAGAATAATAATTTTGGTTTATTGTCTGAACCAAACTGGCTTATAAATAAACAAATTGGGTAAATTAATGCATTACTAAAGGTGTGGGCAAGAGGAGTTCCTATTCATGGGATACTGGCATCAATGTTGGTTGTACTGATATGACAGGCTCCGACTGCACATAGTCAAACCAGTGTCATAGCAGAAAGGTTCCGTAAGGACTTGGCAAAGGCTCTAAACTGATAAGATGGTGGGTGGATAAAGAAGAAATTAAATATAAATATAAATGACGGACTCACAAATGTATTATGGCACAAAAGTTCCCCATTCGGCCAATCGTACCCGAACTGTTAGTTAAATGAATATCATTACCTCGTGCCAATCTCCTGCTTTTTCCTCATACCCTTTTAAATTAGCTTTGTCCAACTAGTTGTTCAATGTCCTCTTGAATGTCTCAATTAAACCTGCTACCACCACACTTCCAGTCAGGCATTCCATATCCTAACTACTCGCTGAGTGAAAAGGCTTTTCTTTACTTGATCCTTGCTTCTTTTGCAGATCATTTTAAATCTGTGCCTTCTTATTCTTGTTCCTTCTGCAAGAGGGAACAACTTCTCCCCATCTACTCTATTCAGTCTGCTCTTAATTTTGAAAATCTGTTAGATTTCCTTTTAACCTTCTTCTCTTCAAGAAGAACAGTCCCAATTTCTCTATTCTGTCCTGATAACCAAAGCTCCTCCTGTCTGGAAACATTCTTGTAAACTGCACCTGCACTCTCTACAATATATTCATGTCCTATAACTTGATACCCAGAACTGTACACAATATTCCAGCTGAGGTCTAACAGGTTCAACATCACCTCCTTGCTCTCGTACTCTATTCCCCTATTAATAAAGCCGAAGATACTGTATGTTTTACTGATTGCTCTCTCTGCCTGTCCTGCCACTTTCAATGATCTGTGCACAGAGAAGCTAGTCAGAGAATAACTGGTCCTGGAACAAACTGTTGTAATCTAACGAGTCAAGGGTCAACTGGTTCAATACTTCATTGAGCCTTGTAAACTTGTGACAGCATCTAAAAAGAAGAATCTATTGAAGTTACCTATGTTAGCATAAGAGACTAGTTTCATATGCGTACAGGAAAGAAATCAGTGACTATATAGGAGTGATGGAAATGTTTTCAATTCCTGTCATCGCAGAAGAACTTTCAGATGACAGAAACCAGTGGATTTTGTGAGCAGAAGAAATACTGACAAAGAACTGAGTGGTACAACCCACTCAAGCTCTTTGAGAAATCATCATCTGAGTAGTTTTGACATCAGACTGTCTGCAGGACAAATTGTTATTGAAAATTTGATTTGAGTGCAGATGATAAGATAACACAAGTCCATGAGGAATAGTTCAGTTCTCCAACTTCTAAAGTAGAATTTAGTATCAATAATAGAGATACTGCTAAGTAAGCAGTTAATACCATGACTGAGGATGGAAAATGTCTGGTGTGTTGAATAACACTGAAGCTGAAAAGTTTAACTGACATTACACAAAAGCTCCATCCATCAGGATATAAAGGATTCTTCTGGGGAGGATCTATGGGTGTTCTAGTTGTGCAGCCACTTCAAGGTTGTGTACCAGAATGTTTCAGTAACAGTAATGTGTACGTGCTCTTCAGTGTAACCTGGGGTCTTACTAAAGACTCTCTTGTATGTATGTAATGCAACTAGCTATTAAGTACCATGTAATAAACCTTTTCTCTTTATTAACATTGTGTCTACTGTTGAAAACTTTGTTTTGGCATTCTTCCCCATTTGGTATCATAAAGACCACTTTTATTTTGATCTCTAGTCTAAATAAAAAGGAAAAACTATACTGCTTTAAATCAAGAGACTTTGGAAGATAATGTCACAGTTAAGAAAGATTGACTTGCCAGAACTCAATGGATGTTGTATAAACAATGTGTTTAGGAGTGCTCAGCATAGTAACAGCAGTTTTACTGATTCCTGTGTGAGTGGCTACAACGTTGTGCTTGGACAATATAAAAAAAATGTTCAAACTGTGAAAGAAAACATATCAATTTCTCTCTCTCTCTCTTTTCCTCTGTGAGTGGAGAAGTAAAAGAAAATTCTGAGAAGCTAGCTTCTCTCTCTCTCTATCTGTCTTTGCAACAACCCTTCTAGAAAGGAAAAGGGGAAATAACTCCTTCAATAAGGACAAATCTTTAACCAGCAAATGATAGATTGCGAATTGGTGTGTACCCAACTTTATGTCCTCATCGAAGAGTCAAAAGGAATCAGAAGGGAACTAAAGGAAAACAAATTATCAATGCCTGTAATCTGGTGTGGTGCTAGAACTGCACTTCACTGACTTTTGTTTCTTCCCTACCTGATAATATTGTTCTCATCTCTTTTTGTGTCTGTTTATATGTGTATGTGAATGTTTTAAAGGAATAGAGTTTAGGTGATAAGAGTTGTAAGTTAGCAATTCATGTTTCTTCCTTGTCATTGGTTAAAACTGTTTGATAGCAATAGATAGTGGATTTCTTGTTAATGATAAGAACATGGATATATTTGTGTAACCTGATTAGACAGTTAGGCACAGTTGGTCAATTTGGCAGTGTCATTAAATTTTCACACTGGTGATGACTGAGAAAATAAGAAAAAGAAAAAAGAAAATAAAGAAAAAAGAAAAAAAAATTTAAAATAAACAAGGGTGTCAGACATCCTGTTCACAATGAGAGCTGGCTCTGAGGGAGCTGAATCAGTGTTGAGGACTCTCCACATGTAAATAAAGGGTGACTTGGTGTTCTTTGAGTTCCACCCCAGGAAATCAAGACAATATCAATAACTTAGACTACCACCGGTAAGAAGCATTGGTGGCAGTGAGGCCACCCAAGTCATCCCAGATAGCTCCTGAAATAACTCCGCAGAGGCTAGTATCCCATCACCAAATCACCCTTTATTTAAATGTGGACAGTCCTCAACACTGATCCAGCTCCCTCAGAGCCAGCTCTCAGAGTGAACAGGATGTCTGACACTTCTGTTTATTTTTTAAAAAAAATTTTCTTTTTCTTTATTTTCTTTTTTCTTTTTCTTATTTTTTCACTAAAACACCTGTGTTGTGTGTGTATTTATGTGCAGTGACTCCATAAAGACACCATTGTACAAAGAATTTTATTCAACATTTCCATTAGGAGGAAAACACCCACGTGGCCAGTGAACCAGGAGCAAGCAAAGCCCAATAAGGGCAATGCCTACATGAAAAAAAAGTGAGGTGGAGGGTAGGGATTAATTCAAAATGGAATTGGAAGGTGAAATAAAGCACTTCAACCCCATCCCCCGGCACCCACCTCTCTCTAAAGGCACTGCGAAGATTGGTGGACACCACATGCTGTCTCTCCAATGAGACACGGGCTCGAACATAACGGCAGAAGGTAGTCGGCAGGTCTAGGCCCGAAACGTCAGCCTTCCTGCTCCTCTGATGCTGCTTGGCCTGCTGTGTTCATCCAGCTCTACACCTTGTTATCCCCCCTTCACAACATGCCTGTTTATATCTGTCAGCCAGGGATCCTTGATTGGACCAGATTAACTGCCACAATCAGGGAACTGATATCCTATGATGTTCACCTGCCTGACCTCATTACAATCACTACATCCGTCCACCTCTAAATGCGAGGACATAGGGTAGTTCTTTCCTTTGGTAGCTCCTCCTGGGGTGTTTTAGCACTGGATCAGGTTCCTCCAACTCTGCCTCTGATATTGGCAGCATGTAATGCACAATAGTTCATCTCTTATGCCTGGAGTATCTCAGAAGAAATTCATTCTCCTCTTCAGATGGCAAAAGCGTTGAGGCAACGACATCCACTGTGTCCCCAACTCAGATTCCGAGGAATCTTCAACATTTGATTCTGGAACAGTCGGAAAGGCAGCTGAGGAGCTTGGCACATTTTGTTCCCACACTGTTTGCAAGTTTGCAACTTTCATTTGGTCCACACACTTGTTTAGGACCATCGCACCTACCCAAACTTCATCCACCACTGGACTTGACCTTACTTCGACAATGCCTGTTATCCATGCAGGGCCATTCCCATGGTTCCTACACCAAACTTCGTCCATGAAGTAAACTGTCTCTCTCACTTAGCAGAGTCTTGTGTCCAGCATTGGTGTTCCTGATGCTGTTTCACCCTCTCCCCCAGGGGTACTGAGATGTGTTTGGTCAATTGGTTGAACATACACAATGGTAAATCTTATCTGGTTGAATCTTGACTTATAATTTAGTTTTTTTTTTAAATAGTCCTTCTTTGTAATTCTTTCAAGTCACCTCACAGTGGTGCAATCAGTACTCACATAAAAATATTCAAATATTTGACAAAACAGACGGTTTGAGTTATAAAAATAGGCTGGACAGACTGGGACCTTTTTCCACTGGAGCATAGAAGGTTGAGGTTTGGCCTTATAGAGGTTTATAAAATCATGAGGGGCATGAATAACGTGATTAGCAAGGGTCTTTTCCATAGGGTGGAGGAGTTCAAAACTAGGGGACATATTTTTAAGGTGAGAAGAGAAAGATTTAAAAACACAAGGGGCAACTTATTTACACAGAGAGTGGTTTGAATGTGGAATGAACTGCCAGAAGAAATGGTGGATGCAAGTACAGTTATAACATTTAAAAGACATTTGGATAGGTACATGAATAACAAAGGTTTGGAGGAATATGGGCCAAAGGCAGGTAAGTGGGACTAGTTTGGTTTAGAAATATGGTCAGCATGGACTGGTTGGACTGAAGGGTCTGCTTCCATCAGAGATAGCGAGAACTGTAGATGCTGGAGTCAGAGACGACACAGTGTGGAGCTGGAGAAACACAGAACTTCTTCTGAAAGAAGGGTCCTGACCGGAAACATCAATTTTCCTCTGATGCTGCCTGGCCTGCTTTGTTCCTCCAGTTCCATATGGTGTTGGTCTGTTTCCATGTTGTTTGACTAAAAAATTGATGGAAAAGATATATACAATGATCTTTCATTTTTAAAGACCTGTTGTGAATGTTTCTTATCAAAGAATAGGTGCCAGCTTTGGTTCTGTTATTTATGAATCAGGTGGTCATACACCTGAGACTTGATGACAGGACAAGATTAAAGAGGGCTCTAATTGAGGCATATAAGATGATCAAAATAATTGATCGGTAGATGAAAAGAAACTATTTCATTTTGTGGAGGAATCTAGAAGCTGAATTTTCTAGCTCAGCCATTCAGGGATAATATCAGGAATCACTTCTAAACACAAAGTGTAGTAGAAATCTGAACATCTATCTCTGAAATAATGTGGCTAATAAAAACTGAACATCTCAAGCCTGTGGTCTGATAAGTTTTAAAGGTTTTGGAATCAAGGCAGATAGAATTAAGATACTCATCAGTCATTATCCTTTAAATTGTGGAACAAACTTAAGGAACTAAGTAGGCTACAATTATTCTCATGACTTATCGTTGCTGCCACTGAAGGTGTGCTGCATTGTCAGAAGTGCCATCTTGCAGATCTTATGTTAACTTGAAGCCCTGTCAACTCCTGGTGGATGTAAAAAAGAACATAGAACAGTACAGCACAGTACAGGCCCTTCAGCCCATGATGTTGTGCTGAACTTTTACCCTAAACCTAAGGTCTATCTAACCTCCACCCCTACCTTATACTATAACCCATATTATTTTCTTCTATTTCTTGTGTCTGACCTGCAGTACCACAATCTTCACCATGACTAAGGCAAGGAGGCAGGCCCTGAATCTACCCCAGCTGAAAATGGAATTAAACCCTATTCTGTTGGCATCAATTTGATCCACACCGGGCTGGTGAGAGAATTTGTCCACCCCACACTCAAGAGGGTCCAAATTGCTGTGGCAACATACACATTGGAGTGCATGCACGTTGTAACCTGAAGCTAAGGAAAGCAATAATTGAAGCTGTAACTTCTTTTCATCACGTGGCTGGCTAGGAATCTTTCCTGTTTTTACTGCCTGCTATTGGCATATATTAGAAAGATTCAAATTCATAAATTCATACTCAACGTGTTTGTTCACATTATGAATAACTTTCCTTGGCCATTGTGTCCGGGAGTGAGACCTGAAACCAGAGTTTCTTTATCAGAAGCAGTAATACTACCCGTTGCATCAAAAGACCTTCTCAATGGAAAATATCACATGGATATATCTGAAGCTGAGCAGTGTAATTAACCTGGCTAATATTTTTCTCTCAATCAAAAAATTAATCTGGTCTTTTATCTTATTGCTGGGTCTGGAATCTTGCTGTTGTGTTGATCTGTATTACAACAGTGACTTCATTTCAAAAACCCAAGAGATGCAGATGCTGGAAATCAGAAATAAAAACAGAAATTGCTGGAAAAACTCAGCAGGTCTGGCCTGCTGTGTTTATCCAGCAATTTCGGTTTTTGTTTCTAACTTGGTGTGAAGCAGTTTTGGATGCTCTGAGGTTATCTAAGCTTCACAGTCCAGAAAGATCATGTTTGGATCGTTAATAGAACGCAGTCCACACCATTGCAAATGAACATCAACACCCTTTATGAAGTGTTTACATTTTATACGAAAGACAGTAAAAGAAGACAACTCTGGGACTTTACATACTCAGGTCCCAGATCCATGTAATGTGACGTCATCATGGCAGAGGTTCTTAGGCACATTCTCAGTAGCTATTATTAGAATGAAAGTACCATTAATGTGGTAAATATTCATAAAACAAAGTAAGAAGTAGGAGCCAGTCTACCTTCATCAAATGTTTTTATTCATTCTGCTCAGTCCAGTACAAACTCCAGACTGCTTTATAATTCTACAAATCAACATCCCCCCAGTCCTGCGGAAATTGATTCTTTTCCACCACCAAATTGCCTAGTTAAACACTGAACAAGTAACAATTTACAAGCACTGCCCTGCAGTGTCAGTGCAGCAAGTAACAAAAAGGAAACAAAAGGTAGGGAAAGAGGAAGGGGTTAAATCAATGGATAGAGGGAGGAGATGATGCTGACCAGACCCTGCAGTGCCCACCTCTCTCTAAATGTTTCTAGTGTGCTGGTGGATCCTCCCTCTCCACAGATGCCCAGGTGTGAATACAACCACAGAAGTGGGTCGGGCAACTGGGACTCCTGACACCCTCAATAGTCCCCTTTCTGCACATGTTGATGACTACCTTAGTTAGACCCATGAGAAGATACTGCAACTTGCCTGCTGTCCTCCTCACTGGATGCCCAAAAATCAAAAGCATTGGGTTCAAGTACAAGCCAAAAGATGAACAGGGAGTGCAATCGCCCACATCCAACATATACGTGGTCCACAGAAGGGAAATTAGTTCTTAAAAATATGCTCTAAATCACATTCTCTGCTCTTATCAGACCTGAAACATACCCTTATCCATATTTACCAAACTCATAATTTGCAACATGGTCAGGTGCAATTAACTCTTCATTCCACATCTGCCCCCATATCATTAGGTGCAATTTTCCACTTCCTTTAGTCCTTAGGAAGTTGGGAAAATATGGTGAAAATGGAAAAATTGCATTGTCAACATTGAGAAATTATTTTCAATTTTCCCCTCAGTGTTTAATGGGTGAGTTGTGAATCTTAGTAATGAGCATTGATGACCTTTTTTCCATGCATTTGCTTCTCATTATTAGTTAATCTTGCCTCATTTCTATGCCAGTCCCTATTCTCCTCACCCCTTCCAAGTAATGAGATGGTACAATTCCTGAGATGAAGGTCAAAGCAGTTACCTGGCAGCAGCAACTCACTGCTTGGTCCTCGGGCCTTCATTCAGCTCTGTCTTCACTACAGTGTTCCTGCATGCTCCATGACTGCCTTTCTGCTGCACCCATTGTCCATGCAAATGGGCATTGGCAAACCACCTGGCTCACCACATCATCAGAGAGGGCAGGATTTATACAGTTAATTGTAGGGCCCTGGGAAATGTTACTGAACAAAAAGTCTTAGAGGTGTAAGTGCATAGTTCCTTGAAAATAGAGTTGTAGTGGTGAAGTCACATGGTGGTGAAGAAGGTGTTTGGCACACTTGCCTTCATTGTCAGTGCATTGAGTACTGGAGTTGGGATACCATGTTGTGGCTGTACAGGACATTGGGGAGGCCACCTGTAGAATATTGCATTCAAGTATGGTTTCTCTGCTGTAGGAAAGATGTTGTTAAACTTGAAAGGGTTCAGAAAAGATGTACAAGGATGTTGCCAGGATAGGAGGGTTTGAGCTGTAGGGAGAGGTTGAATAGGCTGGGGCTATTTTCCCTGGAACATCAGAGGCTGAGGGGTGACCTTATAGAGGTTTAAAAAATCATGAAGGCATGGATAGGGTGAATAGCCAAGGCCTTTTTCCCAGGGTAGAGGAGTCCAAAACTAGAGCCTGTAGGTTTAAGGTGAGAGGGGAATGATTTAAAAGGGACCTGAGGGGCAACCTTTTCACACTGATGGTGCGTGCATGGAATGAGCTGCCAGGAGAAGTGGTAGAGATGGTGTAAATACAACATTTAAAAAGCATCTGGATGGGTACGTGAATAGGAAGTGTTTAGTGGGATATGGACCAAATGCTGGCAAATGGGAGTAGAACAGTAGATCTGGTCAGAATGGATGAGTTGGGTCAAAGAGTCTGTTTCTCTGGGTCTGATTACTTCTTGCCATCATGTAGGAAGATATGTCTGGGTTCTTGATCGTAGTTCATACCCTTTGTCAATAAACATCAATGACTTTTATTAAGTATACATACAGGAGATATAAGCGAGGAAAGTTCTGGAACCCTACATGCTTGGTCCCAATTCCATGTGATTTTATGTGATCATGACATAGCTCTATGCCCATGCTCAGCAGCTATTATCAGAGTAAAGCTGCAGTTTACACTTTACTCTACACATAGATCCTAGAAATATCATTGCACCAGAAGAGGTAGACAATAGGGCACTAAATTAATAACAACTTTAAAAATCCACAGCAGCACAACTGTATTGTACAATTACATCAAATTGCCAAATGCATGTAATGTGGTTTTCTTTTGGTAGTAGCAGTAAGCGAGGGAGTGAGAGTAAGTTGCAGCTGCAAGGAAGTAAATTGCATGATTTCCCTCTTCTCTGAGGAATTGTGCATGACACAGAAGGATATAATATAATTGAGTTAATAAACAGTAGAATAGCAGAGGATTGTCATTGCCACCAAAATTTCAATCCCCAAACTACTTTGGATGTAACATTGATTAAATATAACATATAAAACTTTTGGAGTAATTACCAAAAGAACTATATTACATATGTTAATTTATAGAAAAGGGATCTTCTATTTACAGCACAATAGTTCTGTGTTCTGAATTCTGATCATGTTTGGATGGTTTCCACAATCTTTCTTGCTCTTTTGTCTATGTTGCATAATATGACTGCATCTTTCTTTAGACCCTAACACCAGTAAATAAATTATCGCAAGTTACTATAATTAGGCCATAAACAAATTCACTTCTGTTTGGAACCACTACCAAAAATAGAGTGAGGCTAACTGATATAGGGAGAGTTTAATTGGGGAACATGGCAATTTGATTTTTTTAATAATCTTATTAAATTGCATTCCTATTTCAAAAGATTTTCATCAAATGAATTGTTAATAATGGGCATAAATTTCCATGAGGATCTCTCACATGTTCATTGTAACTTTGGTGTAATGCAAGTGGAACTTTAAAAAATGGTTACATAAAAGTACTTATATGTTGAGAATTACAATCCTATATAATAATATGTTCAAGTGCTGAAACTAGTGTATTCACCACAAAAAGGATGAAAGATAGCCATGTGTTCACGAAGCTCATCCATTCCTATAGATATGTAAACCAGTGACCTCTACCACCACCCACACTCTCCTATACATTACACCACTATCCAATCTATGGAGAAGCAAAATTAAATCATGCAAGTCTATTTTAGAACACCTTTGCAAAACTTTCCCACAACTCCTTAAAGCAATTAAGCAACTCTTTGAAAGACCATGAGAATTCATGAATTCTAAAATTCCCAGCTATCCAGCAACTGAGGTATTTGAGGTGCATTTCTTTCAGGGAGAATGGTAGGACAAGCAAAGCCAGAGCATCCTTTATGACCGAAGAGACAGAAAGTAGATGAAGCAGAATTGCGTGTGTAAGGCAAGTGCTGGATTAATAATGAAGATAAGAACCAAGTAAAATAAGGAAAGTTGAGAAAGAAACTGAAAAAAAAAGGCAAAAACAGTATATGGGAAGAGACTGGCAGCCCAATAAAGAAGACAATTCAAAGCTTTCCTATTAGCACTTATATATTTTTTAAAAAGTATATTATGATCCTAGCTGATGTTTTTATTGGATAAGTCAGATCCAAGCCTAATTATATTGTTTTGTTTCTAATTAATAGGGTGATCTTTCACCGAAACATAAGCATGCAATGCTGCAGGTTTAGCTTTAATAATGAAACAGGAGGTTTTTACATAAAATAAATGAAAATAAAGTTGAAAAATAAGCTATTTACGTTAATGCAATGTGAAAGATTTTGAAATAAACAGTAAAAACACAATCCCAGCTATCATAACAGTATCACTTTACAGTACTCAAACACCAGAAGGACTACTCTTCTCTGGCACAAGTAAGTCTGACTTACTTGTATTTTTTCAATTCCTGTTCTTGAGATCTAATAGCCCTTTTTCTTGATTAGTTTCATATCCAAGCTTAGATTTTCTCAGCTTCAAATAACCTCTTCAGAGTTCTAACCAAACACTTCTGGTCAGGAGCTTTCAAATAAAGTCCATACACTGAGGTTACCCATTACTTACCTTTTCTGAACCAAGTTATTTCTCTAGCAGGAACTGTTTCTTACAGCTGTGTTCAACCAGGCATGTTTCTAACTGCACATTTCTGCAAACTGAAACAAAAAGCTTTCCAAGCTTACAATCTGTTCCCGTAAAAGCAAAACAATTCTTCATTCGTCTAAAGCTAAACTAAACCTAATGCTTTCTAATGTTTCCTCTGTCAAATTGTAAAACAAATTCCCATTATCACTCCGGGGACCTTCTCTGCAATGTCAGCATTCATTTTAAGTTGGCTGACTAGAACATCAAAGATATATTGCTGAGGCTGTATAAGGCTCTGGTCAGACCACATTTGGAATATTGTGAGCAGTTTTGGGCCCTGTATCTAAGCAAGGATGCTGGCATTGGAGGGAGTCTGGAGGAGAGTTATATGAATGATCCTGGGGATTAAGGGCTTTTCCGTGCCGTATACCTCTATGACTGTACATGAAGAGCAGTTGAGGACTCTGGTTCCATACTCAACAGAGTTTAGAAGGATGAGGGCGGCTCTCATTGAAACTTATAGAATACTTAGAGGCCTAGATACAGCAGACACGGGGAGGACGGTTCTACTAGTAGGAGAGACTAGGACCCAAGAGAACAACCTCAGAGTGAAGCGATGACCCTTTAAAACTGCAATGAGGAGGAAGTTCTTCAGCCAGAGGGTGATGAATCTGTGTAACGCATTGCTGTAGCAGGCTGTGGAGGCCAAGTCAGAGTGAATTTAATACAGAGATAGATAGGTTCTTGATTAGTAAGGGAATCAAGGGTTACAGGGAGAAGGCAGGAGACATGGGATTGAGCAGCACATTAGCCATGAGTAGACTCGATGGGCAAAATGGCCTAATTCTGTTCCTATATCTTATGGTCTTACTCATCTTGGTTTCATTGGTTCAGAAATACTAACAAATTAATCATTAAACTACCTAACATGCACAACTGAAACCCACATGCCAGTAGTTCAATATCCAAACTCTAAAATAAGTGACATTAAGTTAGATGTAACTCACACAGTTTATATCACAAATAATAAGGAAAGAATTAGGCTTTAGATCTCGCTATGTTGAAATGATTATATTTAATAAGGCTTACATTTTCAAATTGCACTGTACTTAATTTTATTGATGAAAAGCCTTAATTTGTACATTAATTGGGATGTTGTTAAAAAGTCTTTAAGTTGAAATTTCTCTACACGTCAAATACTGTCGTAAAGTTTTAAGTGGAGAAAAGAAGTCAATTAAGGTTAGAGTCAGGACACATTTTATATTTGGGCTCCAGTGAATCTATTGGCAGTTAACAGAAGCCAACATTGGGATACTTGCTCGCTAGAAAAATTACTCAGGCTTGGCCTGCAAAAATATGGTTGAAGTCAAGGTTAGGTTTTGTAGGAAAATCATGAATACTGTTCATAGAATCCCTACAATGTGGAAACAGGCCCTTCAGCCCAACAAGTCCACACCAACCCTCTGAGCATCCCACGCAGACCCATCCCCTATAACCCACCTAATCTACACATCTCTGAACACTACGGGCAATTTAACATGGCCAATCCACCTAGCCTACACATCTTTGGACTGTGGGAGGGAACCGGAGCACCGGGAGGAAACCCACACAGACACAGGGAGAATGTGCAAACTCCACACAGACAGTTGCCAGAGGGTGGAATCAAACCTGGGTCCCTTGCGCTGTGAGGCAGCAGTGCTAATCACTGAGCCAACTCTTCCCATTGGCCAAGAATTGCAAATATTTGGTTAAAAGTTAGTTATATCAACAATCTTGGGCTGAATGTTGCAAAAGCTGCTTGCAAAGAGTATAAAAGTAGGAAACCTGTCAAGTGTCCTCATCGCTGGACAGTATTTTCTAACAGAACATTTGCTAAAGGGGTTCTTTTCAGGAGAGAAAGTAAGGAATCAGGAACAGAGGACTTGATAAGAAGTTAGCATTTAGGCAGGACATTGCCAGTCAATGGGTAAATGTCATGGGTTTTGAGGGAAGCTGCTGTCAGAATTCCAGAGGTGACTATGGACTATGCCTAAATCCCAAAGCGAAAGAAAAGAATTGTGGTAGGTTTCTCATTTTAAAAGGCTTTCATCAAATAAATTGTTAATAATGGGTGTAAATTTCTCCAGGAGCCAACTGTGTTGAGCCTATGTTTCATGTCATGTCTCGACTAGTGGAATGTTAAGTATTAATTTTTTTTGGCCAATAAACTTAGTTAGTTTGAAAGTAAAATCAATGACTTCCTTTTTTGGCAATAAGATTACAGCCTGACAAGAATCTTCTGACATTGGGGTTTAGGCAGTGTTAAAATCCCAACATGGCTGACAACAGTCCAAAAAAGGAAACAGGACTGAGGTGCCAAATGAGTACTTTGCATTTGTTTTACCAAGGAGAAAGACAAAGTTATTGTGAAAGAGGAGGAAATTGAGATACTGCATAGGCTCTGTCTCCTCTTCACTGGAAGAACCTCCTTCACAGTGCATAATTCTCATGGAAGAGTGTGAGGAATGTATGCTGGAGTCATCAAAGTTTATTACATCCCTATCTGTCAACTTGCTTCCCTCTCAATCTCTCCTTATTTCTTATTCACTCACTTGCAACATTTTTGATGTGTGCCTAATGAAGAAGGGGTGGGCAAGGTAAAATCACTGTCGATTGCCTGGTTTACAAACGCAATTGCTCCTAATTAATTTTTAAAAAACTAGTGCTGGGCTTCCAATTTCAGCACTAATTCACCTTTCGTATTGTTGGAAGCTTGTGTGATAACATCCAGTTGCCAAACAAATGAAATCATGGTAAATTCTATATAAGTGCTGAGGCAGTGTGTCCAATTTGCAGCTCTAAAACCCAACCCATTGTTTTTGGCTAGTCTGTAGTATGGCACATTGTTGTAATGCTTAGCTGTAAACTTGACTTGTTCTTTCAAGTCTACTCCTCTAAATAGGCAAATCCAGTTAATTACAACTTCACATGATTGACGAAGTCCATTTGTAAATTTCAAGCGCAAAGTCGATGACTAACTCTCTATCTCTTTTAAGATTAATGTTGAACAAAATATGTCCTGTGATATTGAAAAGTACCGGGTCATATTTGGTATGTGACATCTTCAGTATAATGGATAAACTTTAGATGTAAAACTTTTATATGTAGACAAGACAGTCTGATGAGTTTACCCTACATAACATTATTCAATCTTACTTGCCCATAGTTTCCAGACACATCTTGATACCCTACTTATTGAGTAGAATATTTATTTTAAAGGACTTGAATTCATGTAACATCCTTTCACAACAATAGGTTATCCTGAAGCACCTTAAAACCAATGAAGTATATTCCTTTTTATATAATGGGGAATGGGGCAGCTATGTTCCTTTGAACAGAAACTAGAGAAACAGCTAGAGAAACTCAGCAGAAGAGTCATACTGTAATTAAAACATTAACTGTGTTTTCTCTCACAGATGCTACCAGACCTGCTGAGCTTTTCCAGCATATTGCTTTTATTACGAAGTATAATTGCACCTGTATCATTAGTGATAGAAAGAACCAAGAGAAGTGAACAATTTGAAACAGTTTGTTCTGTTTATTTCAAACAGCACTTACAGTAGGTAAGAACATCTCGGACATGAAACATATCCATTACAATAGTAAGTATTACAAGATTTAATCTTATCCACTGCTGTCCAGCCCTTTAAGTTGCAAAGGTCAAAGCAAAATACTTCTTGGAATTAAAGCAAAGTTAAATCCTTTGAGGGTATATTTTGTTAAGTTAAAAAAAGTCAGTTTTATCTAAATTTAAACACATTAAAATGGGGATTTTCCTATCATCAAATTAATTCAATATGATTTGACAGTGGGAAATGGCAAGATACTGTAATATCCTCAAGGAGTGCTGAAAATGTTTATTCCATATTAATTGGTATAAATACTACAAGTTTCATTTAGCCAATTGTAGAATGTGCATTACATGGTAAATCTTTGACATCATGGCTGGTCATCAAATTTTAAAAGCCTAATTTACTGAATGGGCATGGAAACAATGGTCAATGCCATTCCTGAAGAACAAAGAAACTTCCTCGTGCTGCACAACATTTAATTACTGTGCAACAAAGAAAACAAACACAGCAATACATCCCAATTCTGTTCAACTTGAACAGTCCTAATTGGCTGAATCAGGCAGAGTGTACAAACTAAATTCCAGAAAAGTATCCTGGAAAGTAAACTCAATGTAGGTTATAATTTAACAATGTAATGGCATTGAAAGAGATGCTTGGATATGATGGGTGGATTAGTGCAAAACTTTGATTTTTGATTAATTCTGCAATACTAATGGCCCAAATGTTATGGTCAGTGGAAAAGTGATGGCACTCACCACTGACCTTGGAGAAAATAGTCCACAGACACTTAGCAACCTCTATGACATGGAAGACAACAAGGTGCAGGGCTGGATGAACACAGCAGGCCAAGCAGCATCATAGGAGCAGAGAGGCTGACGTTTCGGGCCTAGACCCTTCATCAGAAAAGGGGGAGGGGAAGGGGGTTTTGAAATAAATAGGGAGAGAGTGGGAGGCGGATAGAAGAGGGATAGAGGAGAGGATAGGTGGAGAGGAAACAAACAGGTCGAAGAGGCGGGGATGGGGCCAGGAAAGGTGAGTGTAGGTAGGGAGTTAGGAAGGGGATAGGTCAGTCCAGGGAGGACGGACAGGTCAAGGGGGCGGGATGAGGTTGGTCGGTAGGAGATGGAGGTGCGGCTTGGGGTGGGAGGAGGGGATAGGTGGGAGGAAGAACAGGTTAGGGAGGCAGGGACGAGTTGGACTGGTTTTGGGATGCGGTGGGGGGAGGGGAGATTTTGAAACTTGTGAAATCCACATTGATACCATTGGGCTGCAGGGTTCCCAAGCGGAATATGAGTTGCTGTTCCTGCAACCTTCGGGTGGCACCTCGCACTGCCCGCTTCTATCTCCTTCCCAAAATCCACAAACCTGAATGCCCTGGTCGACCCATTGTCTCCGCCTGCTCCTGCCCCACCGAACTGATCTCCAACTATCTCGACTCCATTTTCTCCCCCTTGGTCCAGGAACTCCCTACCTATGTCCGTGACACCACCCACGCCCTCCACCTCCTCCAGAACTTCCAATTCCCCGGTCCCCAACACCTCATCTTTACCATGGACGTCCAGTCCCTCTACACCTGCATTCCCCATGCAGATGGCCTTAAGGCCCTCCGCTTCTTCCTGTCCCGCAGGCCCGACCAGTCCCCCTCCACTGACACCCTCATCCGCTTAGCCGAACTCGTCCTCACACTCAACAACTTCTCTTTCAATTCCTCCCACTTCCTACAGACAAAGGGGGTAGCCATGGGTACCCGCATGGGCCCAAGCTACGCCTGCCTCTTTGTAGGTTACGTGGAACAATCCCTCTTCCGTACCTACACCGGCCCTAAACCCCACCTCTTCCTCCGTTACATTGATGACTGTATCGGTGCCGCCTCGTGCTCCCACGAGGAGCTCGAACAGTTCATACACTTCACTAACACCTTCCACCCCAACCTTAA